>NC_085898.1:4376589-4689202 GCF_034447905.1 Colletotrichum destructivum | reverse complement strand
CGAGGATCTTCTTGCTGACATGCTTGGTTTAAATAGATGTGATGAGAAGTGGCCACTCGTGGCGTGAGAATCTAGACGACTCGTGTCAACGACCAAACATCCATGGTTCTCCGTATGGAAAAGGCAAGCTGGATGAGATTTACGAGCATGTGCCGCTACGTGGAAGCAGTTTGCATCATTGGTCGGCGTCGTCCGCAACACCGACAATGTCAAGCACCAGCTCCTTTCCGCGCCCGCATTCCCGACATACCACGACGACCTCTGTGGATCTGGCGACAATGTCATCATTTATGAACGATAGTCACAGTTCGCTACTCAGCGGCACGGGAGACCACACCTCGTTCCGCACAGCCCTCGAGAGCGCCTTGCCGTCACCCATTGACCTGGCGGCTTCCGGCGGCGGCTTCAACATCGACGACTATCTCTCGTCCGACGACGACATCGACGCGGACTCGTTCATCACCACCCGCAAACGAGACTCTGCTCATAGCGGGGGCCACGAGGACGAGCTCCTGTTCAGCGACAAAGGTTACGGTGAAGGAGGCCTGCAGCTACCGGGGCTCTTCGATAGCCTTTGCAACGTCCCGGATCCAGACACAACGTCTCCCGAGCGCCCCAGCCTGCGGTACTCGCTCAGCAACACCAGCCGGTTTGCCAAGAGGCTGTCGCTGGACCCCTGGATCGAGGCACCCACATCACCCCTCGACGAGGATGAGGACGAGGTCGACGACATTTACGATATCCCGATGAGGTCGGACCTGGCGCTCGGTCGCAGGGGCACGCGGAGGATCTCGGCGCTGGGGACCATGTACCAGAGCATCGAGGAGGAGAAGGAGGAGAAGGTCGATGTACGGACAGCCGTGCGGCTGCGGAAGGAGGCCAAGGCGCGGCAGCGGGCGATGACTAGACGCAGCAAGTCGCAGCAGAGACGCCCTGACGATGTCGAGGAGAAGCGCGGCGGGTGAATGAGGGAGTGAGTGAGTGAGTGGTGCTGCTCGATCGCACAACACACTTATCCTTTCATGAGTTCGACATGTTTCTTTATTTACAGAGTTCTTGCGACGGGAAAAGGGCGGTGGGGGGGCTTGCTTATTTCGCGTTTAGACAACCACATCAAAGGAGTTTTGAGTTATACCCAGGGAAATTTTGGACGAGACAAGGTATCTAAGGACCAGACAAGCGATCCTGGGTTCGGGGGGAGGGGGTTGACAACGACGGAGCCATTGGGCAGAGGCGTTGTTGGGAGTAAATAGATACTCCTGACGGAGATACCAGTAGAAGTTACGAATCATGTCTTGTCGTTGATTGTTTGTTTGTTACACAATAGAGCCACACGATTCCTCTGATCAAGCCACTTCGAGCAATTATCAATTAAAACCGTGTCAACGAAGCAACACATACCATCATTATCCCCGTGGGGAAAAAACTCCATTGCGCCACATTCGCTCCACAGGAGTTTATTATCGACATCCTGAGCAGGCTTCATTCACCCTTTCCACTACGGGATGATGGGGGGGGACTGGGTTTGGAGCTTCGCCATGTTTCGTCCTGAAACAGCAAGAAACAACAAGTTTTCACGGTCCAACAAACCGACAGAAAGCGAAACCTTTAGGAGAAAGCAAACATACCCTGATGCATCCCGTCCTCGCCACCGCCACCGCCGCCGCCGCCGCCGCCGCTGTTGCCGAGGAACGCGCCCCAGTCCAGCTCCGTTAGCTGCTCGTCGCACCATCCAAACAGGTCCATGCCGCTGTCCGTGGTGGCCGACGGCGTGCGAATAGCGGAGCCGGCGCCGGATCCGTCGACGTCGGCGGTAACGGCCTCGTAGAGAGCCGAAATGATGTCCGGCGTGCGGTCCGAGGCGCGCATCCAGGGGCGCATCTCGGCGAACAGCTCGAGGGCTTTCGTGAGGCTCGCGCACCAGGAGGCCAGGAGGGGATTGTTTTCCGGCGAGGGTGCGGCTGTGGCTACGGTTCTGGACGGCGGGACGGTGTCGGTATTAGTCAAGGACGTTCTCGAGGAGATGGTTGGCTGTTGCGATTGTGACAAGTGCGGTTGTGTCTGTTGTTGTTGTTGTTGTTGTTGTTGTTGTTGTTGTTGTTGTTGCTGCTGCTGCTGCTGCTGCTGCTGCTGCTGCTGTTGCTTGCGAGATGAGTGGCGGTGGTTGGTCTCGATGGCAATGGACAGCAGCGGGACCATACAAGCTTGGAAGAGATACCACGCCGAGTTCCAGACGTGAACGCGGTTGGGTGTCCAGTAGAGGGTTATGGCGTCAATGGCCTCCAGCGCAACAGAGCGGCAGGTGTCGACCAGCATCACGTCGTCGGGGGAGGGCTCGATGACGGCGGAGATGGCAGCGGCGCCGCGTTTGAGGCTGCGGTCGTGGGCGAGGTACAGCAGGAAACAGCGGGACAGGATGAGCCGCACGTTCAGGTAGCGATTGCGCATGAATTCGCGGGCCACAGTCAGCCGTGGCGGCGAGTTTACCGGATTCCTCAGATACTCGGGCAGGGAGGCGTGCCATTCGCGCAGCTCACGATCGAAGGCAAGGGCTTCGTGGGCGGACAGGCGGGCATGCTGGGCGAAGCGGTGTTGGATCCGGTCGCATATGTGGCAGAACAGGCAGCTCGCCCGCAACGAGGCGGCGGCGTGGTCATCGGCGAACAGCGGCGTGGGGAGGAGCGTATCCATGGTGCTGCTGTCCCAGCGGCCGCAGGTCGGGCGACCGAGAGTCATGCTAGCCCATGTGTCGAGGCAGAAGAGGCTCCACCAGGTCCGGCGGCGCGTCTCGGCGCGGGAGATGTGGGTGGCGTGTTCCGGGTGGTTCTCGGCGCGCTCAGCGGCGCGGCTGCGGGCGGGTTCTCGGTGCAGGCCCAGGGCTATGGCGACACGGTGGGCGGCGCCGAGCACAGCGTAGGCCATGTTGGGGGAGTTGCGGTAGTGAAGATAGTAGCCACCTAGCAGGCAGAGGGCCTGGAGGCTCTCCATGTTGCCAGAACCGAGGGAGTCAAGGTCGAGGTAGACGCGAGCCTGTTTGTAGTACTGTACGTGCAGAGAATCGCTCCCGGAGGCGATGGAGCCCAGCGTGAAGACCATGTTGAGGAGGGCGAGCCAGGAGCTGTCGTAGCGACCACCCGCTGCAAGGGTCCGTCGGAAGTCATCCTCGTTGAGGATCGGGGTGATGGGGTGGATGTGGTCAAAGTAGAATTCGATGCAGCGCTGCTCGCGCAGGGGGTTCAGGCCGGCGCCCGGGCTGATGAGGGACAGCGACGGCAGCAGCTGGGACGGGTACTGGGACTCGGCCCACGTCTTTGCGCGCTCGGCGGTGTGCTCTTTAGCGGCGGGGCAGAGGCGGAATATGGCTCTCAGGACGGCGCTCATGGAGGTGACACCGAGGTAAGAGCGGCGGTGCTGGTCCGTCGCCAGGCTGATGGCGTTGATGTCGTCGCTGGCGCGAATGGTGGCGGGCTGCTGGGCAGATTCGTCCCAACGGCGGTCGTTAGCGGCTTCTCCGTTCTCGTTCTCGGAGATCTGCGTCGAGTCGTCAGGCCCATCGTCCTCGTCCTCGTCGGCGGTGGTAGAGATGCCGGCGACAGGCGACAGGAGGTTGGGCTGTGAAGCGGTCATGGGCCGCACTCCAAAGAGGGAGTCTCGAGGCAGTAAAGTGAGCAATTCTGCGCGGCTCTTGCCGACCAAGTCGTCGACGGAAACATCAGGGAAGAGTTCTTGCAGGACACTGGCCTGGGCGCGGAGCTGCTCCGAAGTCTTCTCAAGAGTGCTGGCAGATGGAGGTCAACGGTCGTGGCCCTAACGAAGAAAGGTCTCAAGCTTCTTCATGCACACAAACATGGGTAGGGAAAGGGGAAGAGGGGGGTAGCGAGCATCGTGGCTTACCTCCTGCTTACAGCATGTCGCCTGCTCCGCTGTCTGTACTCACACGTTTCTGCAACCTTGTAATACTGGCAACTGGCGCAAGGGTGTCCACCGTCACACTTGACTTTGCGCCTTGTGCACTCCTGGCACGAGCGGTTGACTTTGCGGGACGGAGTCGGGGAGGCAGCTGCCGAGGCGGAGGGACTCCGGCGGCTGTCGAACGAGTGGAACATGCCGTCACACCTGTCGCCGGCCCCGTCTTCGCTGCTGTGGTGATGGAGCTGGAGCTGGTGCTGGCACTGGTGTTGGTGCTGGTGGTTGTTGTCGGGAATTGCACGGCCCTCGGCACGGAGAGGGACCCGATTGAGCGGGAGACATTTGGGGGAAGGTTGCGATGCGGAAGTGGAGGCGGGAATTTGAGGGGAGAAGGCCTGGAAGGGGAAACTGTGGATTAAAGGAGAGAGGGGAGAGAGAGAAGAATACGACGAAGAGGCGGGGGGAAGATGTCGATTGTCGAAGGAGGCAACGCGGGGAAGGTGGAGGTAACAAGGACCAGGGTTTGTTAAAGAGAGTCGAGGTTCGACATGGCCATCCATCTGGGGTTTGCAAATACATTACGATGTATATCAAAGCGTACAGAGGTACAGAGTTCTGTACTATGATCGATGAGTGGTCCATGTTTTTTCGTTAAAGATTGGCCAACTGAACCCGGTAGCCTATCTCTCTAGCTTTTCTTCAACAATAGTAACCTCATGTACTGCCTACAGCAAGTTCATTGACGGTTGAATTGGCAGGAATCTAAGCCAGAACCGCAACAAAAGTTCGTTCTATGTGGGTCTGCATTTCACGTTAGATGATGGACATACAAATTTCATTAAAAGTGTCTCCTCAGCTGCTGTAAGCCGAAACCATGCTTACCCAAGTCACCGCTTTACGCCCAGGTCAGAAGCCAGAACGTTAGAATGACTCGAGAACAAGAACCTTACATAGGAACGTAGCTGGGTAAGGTGAGGCAGCTGCCCAAGCAGTGGCCCCGGAAAAGCTCGGAGCACAGCTCCACCCCCCCCCCCCCCCCCCCGGCACAATAAATCCTCGTGTCCAAATGAGGCAGTCGGGAGTATAAAGTGCCGCCCCCGAAAGAATATCGCAGTTATACCATCCAAGGCTGTCGTGAGAAATCCCATCACAGAACCCCCCCCCCCAATCTTTCGTTATTCATGACGATCTCTGATATCAAGCCGTGTAAACAGGCGCATGCTTCATATACAATGAGTCCAACGTTGTCTCTCTCGGAAGGCATGTACCCCTTCAAACCCAACGTTAAGTGACCTGCTAACAGGTCGCAGTCCGCCGCCACCAAAGCCCCGGCGATTGCTGGATGGCAATCCACGGCAAAGTCTACAACGTATTCAAGCCACATCCCTTTCGTACCATTGGGGCACAAGACTCACTGGCGTTGTTGCCTATGAACAGGTCACCGCATTTCTCTCTAGTCACCCAGGCGGCAAATCCATTCTCTTGAGAAATTCGGGCAGGGACGCAACTGCTGCCTTCGATGCAGTACATCCCATTGAGGTCTTGGCGGAATATTTGAAGCCCAATCAACTGATTGGAAATCTTGAGTCGAATGTGGAGGACACATCGCCACCCAAGGGTAATTCTCTTCCGGATGTGCCTGCAGAGTTGTTGCCATCCCGGGGCAGAATAGAGGATGGACCTCCGGTATCTCACATTCTCAGCATCTACGAAATGGAACAATACGCTCTGAAAAAGCTGAGTCCGAAAGCCGTCTCATACTACGCCTCCGGAACCGATGACGAGATCACCAAGATTGGAAACGGCGCGATTTTCCGCTCCATTCTTTTACGGCCGCGGGTCTTCGTCGACTGCACTCGATGCTCTCTCTCCACCAAAATTCTTGGTAACCCAGTCGGGATGCCCATCTATGTCTCGCCCGCCGCCATGGCCAAGTTGGCCCATCCTGTAGGCGAGGCTGGCATCGCCGCAGCGTGTTCGAAATTCCAGGCGCTGCAGCTCATCAGCAAAAACGCCTCCATGTCTCCCTCGGCCATTGTTCGGGCCGGACCCGACGCGACCTTTGCGTGGCAACTCTACGTGTTGAAAGACATTGAGGCAACCGAACGGACGCTGGCGCAGATCAGGGGAATTCCTCAGATCAAGTTCATCGTCCTCACCCTCGACGCCCCTTTCCCCGGCAAAAGAGAGGCGGACGAACGATTCAAGATGGCCGAGGTCGCCGGGGGAGCACCGCCGCAGGCTTGGGGCACGGAATCTGGTCTGACCTGGAAAAGGACTTTGGAGTGGCTCACCAAGCACACTTCGCTGCCCATCGTCTTGAAGGGCATCCAGACACACGAAGACGCCTTTGCGGCCACTCTATTCCCCAGCGTCAGGGGCATCATCATCTCCAACCACGGCGGCCGCGCTCTGGACACGACCATGACGCCGATTCAGGTGCTCTTGGAGATCCGAAAGTTCTGTCCGCAGGTGCTGGACAAGGTGGATGTTTTGATCGATGGCGGTATCAGGCGAGGGACGGATGTCGTCAAGGCGTTGGCTTTGGGGGCTAAGGGCGTAGGTATTGGGAGAGCTGCGTTGTACAGTCTTGCTGTCGGTGGACAGGCAGGAGTCGAGAGGGCATTGCAGAGTGAGTACAGAACACCAAATCCATGATTGTGTTGGCCATACGTTAACTGAGTCTCGTCTAGTTCTTGCCGATGAGACGATTACGGCGATGAGATTGCTTGGAGTCGAGCGAGTTGACCAGCTTGGGTTGAGACACGTAAGTTTCTTTGATTCAAGTGCAAACCCACGTATGTCAATGTGATGTAACTGACGAGGCGATGTCCAGATCAACACTGATAGTCTGCAGTCCCAGCTCTATGGCGGGCCGCCAGGTCTTGAGGAAGTAGATAGAGAGTTGAGGTCCAGACTATAGACAAGTAGAGGGTAACACCATCCCTGTCTCCTGAGAACCAAACTTGTTGGCGCATTGCAAATGAGAAGCATCGAAAAGCTCCCGCGTCAGCCCGGCATTATCTGCAACTCACTATCGAGCACTATGTTGTATCCGAAGCCGGCCAAACTGAAGACAGTGCGAAAGTTCTAATCGACAATCTGCTTCCATCCAAGTGGGTATTGGCCACATGGAAGGCCCTGACAAGAAGCCTACGTGAACAACTAGCCATTATCGGCCGCCTTTCTTGTCGGGCTGAGGTCAACAAGGGAAACTCGACTTCTTTCGATGTCGGGCGAGCGCATGGACAGCTCGGCCCCTAGTCCCGGCTAGCCTGGGATCAAACAAAGTGGTGTCACGGCCCCGTAATTCTCTTCAATGGGCCGAGGATATAAATCCCCGCGTGGACCTCGTCGTCACTGGGGATGCACAAACCTGGGGCCTCAATTGTTGCAAGAAGAACCGGCCGGGGAAAGCTTCAGTGCCGCCATCGCTGGCTATTTAGAGAGCCGGATCGCAAACCGTTTCTGGGTTATTGGGACTGCTCAGAGTGTAACAGTCAACCCTATTCCTTCTCGCCCTTCGCCACACCCCATCTTTGGGCACAAGCCAATGGTATAGAAGCCTCCGATACGAGAGGAAGCCCTTTGACTGCAAAATGGACAGAAGAAAGGAGGGCCCGGTTCTCAAACATGTGGACGATGTCGAGACGGGGGCCGATACCTACGCGGGCATCATGGCCACCAACAAACCCAACCCGCGAGGGCCTGGGTACATGAAGCTGTATCTTCTCGCCGGCATATGCTTTTTCTGTTCGACCATGAACGGTGAGAGATCCTCTAGTAGTTACACATTTGCAATAGTCACTTACGCTACGAAAGGTTACGACAGCGCTCTTCTGGGGTCCATCAACGCCCTGCCAAATTACACAGAATACTTCGGACTTCCCGCTAATGGAAACGCGAGCACCGGCATCGTCTTTGCCATATTCCAGGTTGGTCGCGTCCCAAATCTTCTCGACCATCATTTCTTAATACCCCGGATGTAGGTTGGTCAGATGTGTGGTGCCCTCTTCATCTGGATGGCGGACTGGTACGGCCGGACGTGGCATATCTTCTTCGGCTGCCTAGGCGTCTGCGTAGGAGCGATTATCACGGCACTTTCCACCAGCCTGCCCATGTTCATCGGCGGTCGGTTCATATTGTCCTTCTTCGCCACTTGCGCCCACACCTCGGCGCCGCTTTACCTGGTCGAGCTGGCGCCTGCAACGTACCGAGGGACGATTGCAGGGATGTACAATACCTTTTACAACGTGGTATGTGGAATCCCCGACCGACGGGCGCTGGCACGAGGTTAGGAGGGGGGTAACGTGATCGTTGCCGGGACTAATGCTAATGTTCCTCTGATGCAGGGCTCGATCTTGGCAACGTCAGCCGTGTATGCCTGCCACCGCTACCTCAGCGACAAGGGCGATCTGGACTGGCGTATTCCACTATGGCTGCAGATGGTCTGCCCTGGACTCGTGTGTATCTTGATCAAGTTCTTCCCCGAGTCGCCTCGATGGTAAGCTTCTCTCTCTCTCCTCTGGCGAGCGTCGACATATATCTGACACCGGGCAGGCTTGTGGCCCAGGACCGCCACGACGAGGCCAAGAACATTATCGCGACCTACCATACCAACGGCGACCTGGAACACCCGCTGGTCGACTTGCAGATGAAGGAGATGATTGGATCAGTCGACCCGGCTCATGTGCCGTCCTGGAAAGATCTCTTCGACCTGCGAGTCCTTGTCGAGAGCCGTTCTAGCCGTTACAGACTCATGCTCAACGTGGCTTTCTCCTGGTTTGGGCAGTTCAGCGGCAACAACATTAGTAAATGACCCTCTTACTTCACCCTCTGTTTTTGTTTTTTGTGAAGAAGACCACAACTAACCTCACCTCAACAGTCTCCTATTACCTCCCAATCATGCTTTCGGGTGTCGGTATCACCGACACCGACACCAAGCTGATTCTCAACATCATCTATTCCGTTGTCGGCTGGGTCTTCTCGACCGCCGGCTCGCGCCTCCACGACGTCGTGGGCCGCCGCAAGATGCTCATCACCGCCACCTCCGGCATGACCGTCTGCCTAGCCGTCGTCGCGGGCTGCTCGGCAGGCTACACCGACTACGGCAACACGGCGGCGTCAACCGCCAGCATCGTCTTCATCTTCCTGTTCGGCGCCATCTTCGCCGCGGGATTCACGCCGATGCAGCCCATCTACCCGGCCGAGGTCGTCAGCAACAGGATGCGCGCCAAGGCCATGGGTACGTTCAAGCTCACGGCGGGCGCGGCCGGGTTTTTGAACACGTTCGTTGGGCCGATTGCGCTGTCGAGTGTAAGTGTCTGACCCGGAGGATTTGTCGTGTGAATGCTGCCTTCTTGGAACCCAACCGCTAATGTTGTGGGAAACAGATTGGATATTGGTTTTATGTCTTCTTCGTCGCGTGGGACAGCTTCGAAGTCTTGTTCATGTACTTCTTCTTTGTTGAGACCAAGGGCTTCACATTAGAGGAACTAGATGACGTTTTCGAGGCCGAAAACCCACGCAAAGCGTCTGTGCAGGCCAAAAAGAGACAAAAGCGAATCATGAGGGAGGGTGGCTTGGTTGCTTAAAGATGGGAAAGGCCGTGTAGGCAAAATGAAGGGGGCCATCTCATGGTGGCGTTTTGGTGGTCTACCGTGGGGAAGCGTCCTTGGATGGTTGTTGCAGCCAGCGAATCATGGTTTCTGAAGAAGTCCGAATCGGAGAGAAATGCGTGTCTATTCGTGACTGTACTCTCAGATGAGGGGCCGGACGTGTCTCGAATCTCACCGTATGTAAATTCTTTCCGGTCATCCAAATGGTCGGCCTGGGTCTTCCGTCAGTGATCGGTTTGCTTACTCGGGCCGGAGACACAACCAGCCAACCCATTCTTCCGGAAAGCATATCCCCTCCCCTTTCAACCTTAATAACGACGTACCTGGTGGCCTGTACCCTTCGTACATCGCGTCGTCAAGAAGCCCCTTAAATACAAGGGGGAGTAATTTTGTCGAGGATGCACTTGCACCAGAAGGTCGCTCTTCGCTGAAAGGTCTTGGGGTCATGGGAAAGTGAACGTCGATGTTCTTGAAGAACAGGCCTCTTAGCTGGAGCTGACATAATACGACTGAGTGGTGGCATTTGTGCCAACTCAACCCACATCTTACCTAAGCACCTGCTTTTGATGGTGTTCTGGTACTGGCAAGGCTTTCAAATGTGCACGATAGCTCGTAATTCTGGAGGAAGTCGGCGTTCATCTCGAGTAATGCTTTTCGCCAGATGCATCTGTATTATTCTATGAACCTTTAATAGAGTCCGTGGGATCGACACCCTTGACCCCTGACATGCTTAATCAGCCAGCGGCGTTCATGGTCTAGTGTCACTGATAAGATAAGCTGCGGCCAGACCCGCCCCTCCAGATTTTTTTTCTGATTTGGCACTGGTTCGGGCGTCTCGATCCAGGACTCGTGCAGTTTCTCCAGAACATCACTTTTGCGACACCGACCGATCCCACGATGAAGAGAAAGCAACCCGAAGATTCCGTGCCCGCGGGCGAAACCGAAAAACGCGCAAAGACAGAGCAGTCCGCAACCCCAGAGCTTTCCTTCGCCGATCTCGGGCTCGACACACGCCTGGTACAGGCCGTCGCCGCTGAGAGCTTCAAGGACCCGACACCGGTGCAGCAAAAGGCTATCCCACTGGCCTTGGACGGCAAAGATGTCGTCGCAAAGGCCCCCTGTGGGTCTGGGAAGACTGCGGCATACGTTCTGCCAGTGCTTTCCAGCATCCTGAAGCGCAAGACTGTGTGTAGACGCGCTTTGCACCTTTCCACACGAATCTCGCTGACCGTTTAGACCGACTCTTCACCCGCCACGACAGCCCTCATTCTCGTGCCGACCCGCGAGCTCGCCGATCAAGTCCTCAAAGCCATTGAGCAGTTCTCGGCCTACTGCACGAAAGACATCCACGCCATCAAGCTCGTTGACAAGATCTCCGACGCTGTCCAGCGCTCCCTCCTGTCCAACTTCCCCGATGTCGTCATCTCTACACCAGCCACCGCATGGCGCAACATCGTCTCCGAAGCCTTGTCGCTGGACAACCTGACGTGTATGATTCTTGACGAGGCTGACCTTATTCTGTCTTACGGCTACAACGAAGATTTGGAGAACATTGCGAGAAAGCTGCCCAAGGGTGTCCAGTTGACGATGATGAGCGCAACCCTTTCGACGGACGTAACTTCGCTTCAAGGGATTTTCGGCAGGAAACCTACCGTGCTGGACCTCGACGACGAGGAGACAGAGGGTGACAGCCTTTCTCAGTTCGTTGTCAGGTATGCTACTCTCAACACACGTCCTTGCCTGCCACTTACTAACTGTTTGCAGTTGCGGAGAGGACGAGAAGTTTCTTTTGGCATTCATCATCTTCAAGCTCAAGCTCGTCAAGGGCAAGTGCCTGATTTTTGTCAACGACGTCGATCGTTCATACCGCCTGAAACTTTTCCTCGAACAATTCCAGGTCCGAAGCTGTATTCTAAATTCAGAACTGCCTGTCACATCAAGGGCGCACGTCCTCGAGGAGTTCAACCGCGGAGTATACGACATAATCATTGCTTCCGACGAAAAGAGCGCTATGGGTGCCGAGGAAAAAGATGTTGAGGGGGAGGAGGGCACGGAACAGCCCCAGAAGGAGAAGGAGCAGTCCAAGAAGAAGCGCAAATCAAAGCGAGACGCCGAGTTTGGTGTATCGCGAGGCATCGACTTCAAGAACGTTGCTGCAGTAGTCAACTTCGATCTCCCCACATCCGCCTCGTCATACACACATCGCATCGGGCGCACAGCGCGAGCCGGCCGGACCGGCATGGCTCTGTCCTTCTATGTGCCAAGCGAGCTGTACCGCAAGCACTTGCCGACGAGCATAGAGACGGCCGAGAACGACGAAAAGATTCTGGCGAGAATCAAGAAGCAGCAAGCGAAGCAGGGCAAGGAGGTCAAGCCATACAACTTCAAGAAGGAGCACCTGGACGCGTTTAGATACCGTCTGGATGACGCTCTGAGAGCTGTCACCAAGGTCGCGGTTCGCGAGGCGCGTATGAGAGAGCTGAAGCAGGAACTTCTCAAGAGCGAGAAGCTGAAGAGGTATGCACTTTGCGATGACGGTTGCCCGCATCATAGATACTATTTACGCCATTGTGGATGCCCGAGCCCTACTGACCCATCTTCAGATATTTCGAGGAGAACCCCACGGAACTGCAGCATCTCCGACATGATGGAGAATTGAGAACTGCTCGACAGCAGCCTCACCTGAAGCATATACCCGAGTACCTGCTCCCGAAGGAGGGGAAGGACTCTCTCACAAAGAACGACATCGGCATGGTGCCCTTCCGAAAGATCGGTGGCAAGCAAAGGAGGAGTAAGGGCAAGCCAGGGCGCAAGAAGATTGGGACGCGGAAAGTCAATCCTTTGAAGACGTTCAAAGCCCGGAGGAAATAAGCAAAAAGTCTCGATCATACCCTGACGCAGTCGCTTCTAGATAACTTATTAATAGAGACCTGCTGTGTTCCCCCCCAATCAAGGCTGCCCATAATGGAGTGTCTTGCTCGGGCGCGGGCCTGTCAGACGCGAGTGTACATTGTGTGCGAAGAGATCAACAAAGTTCCGCCGTTATGTGGCGGGAAAGGTGCCGAGGCTCATAGTGTTGTCAAGTCAAGACCTTGTACGCTTCTCGATTAGCTCCACGCGGCAATGGCCTCTTGTCTTTGGTTCACACGTGCCGTCTTGAGTCGCCCTCAGCCCTCTAGACATTTCATGCACCTCATGAGGACACCGTCCCACCGGCCTGTTGTTATCTGATGTCTGCCCAGCAAACCCCGCCCCCGATGACGAGCTGACTCGCAAAAGTACAGTCAGATGGACAGAAGCGTCAAGGCGTGTGCTCAAGGCTCGACCGGCTGTCAGAGAGAACTTCTCCCCGTCGGAACAAGTGAGCGAAAAGGCAAAATAGATAGGGGTTGGATGAGCTGCAAGCCATTGGTCAGTCGAATGTTCGCAACCCCCTTCTGGCACCGTGTAAATGACAGGGCGAAGTGCAGAGACAGAGAACGGCTCCATCGGCATGCAATACAGTAGCGAACGTTTCGTATTGACCCAGCATAGTCGTCCCATCTTTGACGTTGCGAGAGTCTGTACTTCGCAACCTCCACCTCGACGAATCACCGGAGGATCCAGGCCTTGGTCCGCGAAGCTTTGTGGCATCGCGGACTGATCGGGAGCACGGACGGGACCCATCGAAATGCAGACATCGCGGAGCTCGGCCGAGTCCCCGACTGACCTTGCGACGTAACGCAACGCCAAAGGCAGCTGGCTAATCGTTGTCGTTCATGAGGAGGCGCGCAGTTACCGCGATGCGCGCCTTGGCGTGCATGTTGCACCATTCCCTTCACCTAAAGAGGTTTGGACACGCTACACATGTGAATTTGAAAGAGCCTATATTCTGTCAAGGGTGTCCTGGGATTTGTGGAATGTCAGCTATCTCATTCTTGCACCAACAGAAAAGCGACCCGCCACCTGTGCGTGAGAGTACCCAGCCAACTGACAAACTTGACATAAGAAGTGCTCAACCCCCTTTTCGATCTAGTGGCTTGGCTGTCTGTCTTACACCCGTACGCGAGCTCTCGGGGCCATGGATACCTTCATCACACCGCTGCATTCCCAATGCACACATTCACTGCTGGACGTTGAAAAAGCTTGGGATATGGCACGGCCGGACACCTTTGCCGGGGCGGCAATCTACGTCCCGATACTTCTCCGCTACCTCTACGACCCGTTCGTCCTGGGCTTCTACTGCCCTTACGCGTGGCAGATATCGTCAAGCAAGATGCGCGGGTTCTTCAACCGCCACATCACAAACGCGGCCTCGCGATCACAGACGTCGCAATCCCTCCTCAGCGAGACAGGTTTCCGGCCCGCAGCAGGCACGTGTTCGCCTTGTCGTATCCTGGACATTGGAGTCGGAACGGGCTACTTTCTTAAGCATGCGCCTATACCAGCGGGGTCCGAGGTTTACCTCGTTGACCTTAACCCGGCCGCGCTCCACGCCGCTAAGTCACGCATGCTGAAGGCGCACCCGAAGACGACGTGCGAGGCCTCCGTTGCCGACTTTCTGGATCCGCAGGGGAGGGGCTTGAGTTGCGGAGATCTGGGTGGCGGTTCCTTCGACGCCATCTCGACGACGATGCTGCTTCACTGCTTGCCGGGACCTCCGGCAAGAAAGGCGACGGCCCTGGTCCGCCTACGCCACCTCCTCGCTCCCGGGGGTACCTTGTTCGGGGTGACGATCTTGGGACGTGGCGTCAAGCACAACATATGGGGGAAGCAACTGATGTTTTGGCACAATCTCCTGGGGGTGTTTGGAAATACGGAAGACGACGTTGAGGGCTTCGTCGGGCCGCTGAGGGAGGCGTTTGAGGACGTAAGATGGGAGGTGCATGGCGTTATGCTACTGTTCGAAGCGAGAGACCCCATACCTTGACGGTTTGGATGCCAGCATCAAGGACAAACATTGGTTTTAGCAAGCTATCTTGAACATTAGCGTTGTTTGTTCCAGATACATGTTTTGTACTGAGATAATATTATATGTGCAGTGTTCGAGGCTTCATCAGCTGAGGCTATGAAAAACGCGAAACAAGTAATTTACAGTCCTCCCACTGCCGGGACAAGCCCTTTTGTTGGAATGAATGAGGTCGTGGTAGAAGGGGGGCGGCTAGCAAGACTCCTCCCCTCCTAACCCCGAGCGGCCTGACAAGCTTTCACAATAGAGTTGCAACTATGCTATGTCGAAGAAAGCCATGCAGTTTTGCCGTAAGTCCGTGGCCGCTAGTCATATGGATGAGACGAACGTCCCCAAAACCTTCCGCCTGATGGGCGAGTCCGGATGGCCTCCGCGACCGAGCGTGTGAGTGGCTGCTTTGCTTCGCAGTCCCAACCCATCAAAATCACAGTCATGAGATGTTTGGCCACACTTAGCCGCTCAAGCTTTTACTGTGACTTTGACGATGATTACTAGACAACTGCTGCCGCTTGGACATCTGCAATCAACTAATGGGTGGTAATCCCGGGCCAAAATCCCCGCGCCGCCTCGATAACTCTCTTCCAATTCGAAGGTTCATACGATCGCTGATAAGGATTTCGACTTGATGGTATACAGCCTCGTTAACCTTTGCCACTATGTCTGCCTCTAGTATGCATTTTGTTAAGATCAATGATGAGGTATCTGTGAGCCAGTCCTTCTAGTCTAACGTAACACTTCGGTATGCGTTGTCTTCAAAGATTTTCGAGCTTCACGTGGATCAATATCTCCAAATAGGACGGCCAGCAGATTTCCAATGTCAAAAATGGGAATTGTGATGGGTGTCTTCGCCAAAACCTTGGAAGCTGGCAGTAGCAGATGCATGGTGTAAATTGACGTTCAGCCAATCTCTGGCTTCTACTAGTTTATGAGCAAACGGAACCCTAACTGTGCCATTCTGAGTAGCCTCGCAAACAAGCGCCTCCAGTTCCCCTTGGTGAGAAGAAGGATTGCAAACTGACCCAAGTGAGCACTGTGCCATCTTCCATCTACTCGCATGATAGAATGTGTGCGAGTGTGTTTTCATTCTTTGCCTAGGGCCCGAGTCGCGATGGAAGCATGGCGCGTTGCTTGTTGTCGCCATGTGCGTCGGATCGGTGTCAAGTAGTCAGCGACTCGTCGTTCTCGGAAGACTAGGCATCATTCGCGAATCTCCTCGGCCTTAGACCGTTCATTTTCCACCTGCCCGTGGCCTTGGCCTTTTTCTCGGAATATCTCTTTTCGATTGCCTCGAGACTGTGCCCTCGGGTCTCTACCATGATAGCGGCCACGACCACGGTACAGACGAGAGAACAGCCCGCAAAGAGGAAGTACGCTCCAAAAGTGGACTTGGATAATAGCACTGGAGTAATCAGTGCAACGATATAGTTTGCAAACTTTATTTTCTGTCAGTCTGGTCCAAGAAGTCAACGGGGTCTGGGGAAGAGGATGAAGAGGAACTTACCCAGTTGGCGCTTTGAGCCAGACTAGATGCACTGCTTCTCGTCTTCCTCGGCAGGCTCTCGACCATGAAGGTCCGGAAACCGATGGCCCACGTAGCACTGTATACGATGGCGAAAAGGTAAATTGAAACGATGACCACCCACTTCCCTGCCCCCGATTCGGCCTGGACTTGCCCGGCGGCGAATAGCGATCCCATCAGAATCATCAGAGCCGTGATGAGTACCCCGCCCAATAAACTTGAAGTCCGTCTCCCCCATTTGTCGGCCAAGAAGGTGGCGGGGACGGTCACGGCTAGAATGACCAACGCCGAGACCCCGGACGCGAGGAAAGTGGCCTGCTCTCCTTTGAGTCCCGCTTGTGTGAACAGAATCGGGGCATAGTACAATATTCCGTCGATGCCACTGAACTGCTGCATTGCCATGAGAAAGCAGCCGAAAGCAGTTCTGCTGCGAAAGGGTTTCGAGAAGGCTTCCCCAAACTCCACAAATGTCTGCCGTATGGTGTCCCAGAGTGTCGCATCGACATTCTGTTCGTACGTTCCCGACATTGACTGCTCGAGGAGCACGGCCCGCTCGCTATCGTCTAGCCCCAGCGTATCCAGCACGATGCGAGCTTCATCGAACCTCCCCTTGCTCAACAGCCACCTGGGAGAGGGTGGGACTGTCCAATATGTGCTGGAGAGAGCAAAACCTAAGAATGAGGCAATTGCCAGCGGGAGCCGCCACGCGAGGGATGATGAACCTATCCGAGCGGTGCCGTAGCACATGAAATATCCAGCGACGATGCCGGTGACGATAGAAAATTGTGGCAGGGCTGTCATGATCCCGCGGACACGGGCGGGGGACATTTCTGACACCTGAACGTAGACGTTGCTGAGAAACATGCCCTCGCCGACGCCCTAGCCCTCGTAAGCTGTCCGCCCGAAGCCTACCATACCTAACTCTTACCTTGATGAGGCGTCCTAAGACAAAAACTCCTAGCTTGGGTGACGCGCACTCGACGGCGGCGCCGCAACCGTAGACGAAGGCGCCCAGGGCGAAGAGGAGGACGTGCCCGAACCGGTCGGCCATGGCACCCGAGACGAGAGCCGACAGGGCTCCGGGGATGAGAACGGACGACACAATGACCCCGTGCATGGTGGGAGAGAATTCTCCAAACGTCTGGTGGAAGGATGGCATGGTCGTCACCGGGCCGATGCTGCCGGTATCGAGGCTTCGTGCATAGCATCTTGTCAGCTATGGCCAAGGCAGAATGAGGGCATTGCGGAAGCGAGATGGGTTGAGAACACACCCAAATAGCATGGCTACACACGAAGCGATAATACTAGCTCTCACATAGAGCGGAATCGAGAAGGGTTTTTTCATCTTGAAGAGATGGAGCGATGCTGTAGTCGAGGATGACTTCGTCAAAAGCGGCTGGGGCTACTCTTGAAACCCCGATGGTTGTCGCTGGAGCTGAAAACACTGAAGATGACGGTGGCAATTTGATGGAAGCTGGAAGCCCCCCCCCCCCCCCCCCCCCCCCCCCAGCGGGAGCGAAAATTCGGCGCTGGGCCCTCATCAACATTCCGGTTCCGGGGGATGTGGGGCCCCGTTATCTTCTTTCACGATTGGTAGGACTCCGGTGGGTGAACATTAAGCCAGAGTTGAGCACCATTGGAAGTCAATAGTAGATGACGAATAGTAGCACTAAACTATTGAGATCTGGTGGTAGACAGTAACCCCGGATTTACTGATGATTGGATGAAGCGTCTGACAGTCAAACCAGCGCATCATGCATGCATGTCAAGCATGGCCACGTTGCACATGTCGAAAATCACTATCAGCTTGCACCTTTTTTCGGGGCGTTAAACGCGGACACTGTTGGCGAGCTGATCGGGATAACTGTCTGGAAGAGCATACAGTAGACAAAGTCTCATTGCTGACTTGGAAAGCTACATTCATGGATGCTGTAACCTAAGGCCTTAGGGAAAGTATTGCTTCTTGTGATCTCGTTGATTACTCTGAGGAAGCTGGAAAATGTGAAAGTCGGCTGAGATGAACAGCGCATGTATTCTTAGTAGGATTTCATGAGAGACCCACAACAAATTAAATTATTTGCAAATCATGGATGTTGTCTCCAAATATGTACTTCTCTCAAGGCTTTTGTGGTTGTTGACCTTCGAAATGCTTCGGCCGGTGTGAGTTTACCGCTTTAGGAATTGTTCAAGGTAAGCAGCCCAATCAGACTGAGCGAAACCCCGGGAAAAGCGGACACACCGGGCTGTTTACCGACATCGCCGGGCCCGCAAAACTCGTGAAGCCCCAATGATCACATTTCTGCCGGACATGACTAACCAGACATGATGATGTGAACTATGCATGGCTAGGGATTGTAATTGAAACCCTATCCCGAGAATATGCCAGAACAGCTACTTGCTGCTGAAAGAGACCACCTTGACCATATGTTTGGTGCCGCCAGCCTCTGAGCTGTTCGCAAAGTATCAGGCCCATATTTTATTTTTATACATATTATCTGGGCTTTGGAAAACAACAGGAAATGCTTTTTGAGGTTCGTATCAGTCATATCAGCCAGCGGGTTTCTCGCCGCTTGCCAACCTAGAAGATTTGCCTCACGCTGAGGTGCTGTCCGACGGCCGATCCTCCCAGTTCAATGACTTTGACCAGTCTATTCAACAGAGCGTTAACGTAACCCATTACTTAACCTGAAATTCGATGGAAAGCTTTTTGCTGGTTCGTGGTGTTAAAGCCTCAATGAAGTGCACAATCAGCATAGGTCCGGATCGACACATCCGAAGATGCATTCAGTCGCATCACGTTACTGTTCGGATCTCGTACAAGGGATTTTTACGTCTACCAGATGAGACCAATACCGTATAAATCTCTGGCCCATCATACTTCTCTCTAAAGTCCTTGGTTTCCAGGGCCGAGGGACTTCGGTTCGTCTGCTGTAGTGTCTGGGAGTAACATCTCAATCTTGAGAAGTTTAGATTTTCACTTCGAAATTGTCCAAGTCAGGAGGACCTTGGTTGTTTTCCTTCTCAATTTACTCTTTTATAGACTCTTCTGCTCTACAATACGACGAACCCCTGTTCTCCTGGCATGCCCTTTCATGAAATAGTGCAAACGATCTTCCCCGAAGTAGAGTTGGCTTCCAACAAGCCGTGAGCCTTTTGTATCTCCTCCCATGGCAAAACCGTATCAATAACCACCTTGAGATCGCCCGTCTCGAAGTGCGGAATGTACTCTTCCAGCCTGTCCCGGAGTTTGCCCTGGTATTCGATCTCTCTACTTCGCAGCGTACTCCCTTGAATTCGAATTCTCTTGTAAAGCAGTTGCTCAATGTCTGCGCCATCGACCTTGCTTCCTCCCAGTAGGCCCAACTGCACAATATGAGCGTCCCGAGCTGCGACATCAAGGTTCTTCTGGAAGTAGCCGCCACCGCCGATGAAATCGATGATGATGTCTACTCCCTTACCGTTCGTTACCTCCTTGATGCCTGTCACCCAGTCCTGCGTTTTATAATTGAAAGCCGCTGTTGCCCCTATCTCTCGAACAACGAATTCGCATTTCGCAGGCGATCCGGCCGTGGCGTATACGGCAGCTGCGCCAGCATCCTTGGCAAGCTGGATGCCAGCAATGGAGACACCCGACATACCGGCATGCCAGAGCACTGTCTTGCCCGCTGTAAACTCCCCAACTAGGAACAAAGCCTGCGTAGCGGTAATCCACGTCTGAACCTAGGTTAGTTAAGGTATTCCAAGGTGCTAGGAGATAAGGCCTACTTCTGGGATGCCGGCAGCTTGCTCCCAGGTCAAACTCGCAGGCTTGTGCAGCAACATTTGATGGTTCACGGCGATGAATTCGGCATATGCACCTCCGTAGGCTAGGCCAAAGACTTCGTCATCCTGTTTGAAGTCCCCGTGGTTTCCAGTACCGAATGTCTGGATGGTGCCACTGAATTCCACACCGAGAGTATTAGGCGCTTGTGGTGGCAAAGGGTAGTCGCCAAGTCGCTGAATTGTATCCATTCGATTGATGCCAAATGCTTTGACTTTGACAAGCACTTCTCCCTCGCCGGGGATGGGCTTCAGCACATCTGGATTGATGAATAGGTTCTCTTTGGGGCCCTTCCCCTCTTTAATATCTGAGATGGCTTCAGTACTGTCAATGTTGGGCGAGACCGGAATACTAACCGACTGCTCTCATGGTTTCGCTCATTGTGCTTGTGTTAACAGGCCGGACTTTGAAGCAACCCGCTTTCAGGGAGAGGGGAGAGGGGTAGAAGGGAAAGTAGAAGTTTTGAGTGATTAGCTGTAGGGTCTGTATTCCTCAAGTTTGAAGAATCAAGAAACCAAGAGCTGTATCCATTGATAAAGATGACTTGATGAGACTTTCCGACTCCGTCATTATCCGGTTTCCCTCTCTTACTGATCAATCCGGTTGCAAGTTGCGCGGTGGAGCTCGATACACGTACTTGATCTTACTGACGTGAGTAATTACTCAGAAGCGGCCATCTGCTTTCGGGGTCGCCGAGCCTGCCTGCTCGTCTTAGTGCGCCCAAATCTCGTTTTAGAGCAATTCTGTCTGAGAAAAAGGGTGACTAACCGATAAGCTTGCGAGCGTGGATTACTCAGAACCAGGTCTCACACTGGATAAACCGGCATTCCTTATACGAGCAGCGGTCAGCACCCGGACTATCGCGTACTAATCTTCGGCCCGTCTGACATCATAGAATGAAATTCAGACCACAGATATGTTAAGCGCGTGCTTACATGAGCCCTTGGAACCCAACTGACATGCTATGTTCTCGCGAGGTTCAATGCCTGTGAAGTCGAGTATATGAACTCGCTCATGTCTTTTTTTGTGTGAAGCTCTGGAAGCCACACTAGCAGCAAACCAATTGTCTATCGAATCCACCATTTCTTGAAGAAGCCAATCAGGCATATTTCCGTCGCTCATACCCGCCAAGATGCCCTGTTATATTCTTCTTACTGGCGCTAATGGCTTCGTCGCCCAGCATATCCTTTCTCAGCTTCTCCAGGCAGGTCATTCTGTCAGGGCTGTTGTTCGAACACAGTTCAAGGCCGATCAGCTTTCAACTACTTTCAGGGCCTTCACCTCGGCCCAATTCGAAACTCATGTTGTTCCAGACATCACTGCACCTTCGGCGTTCGATGAAGCTCTCACCTCAAGTCGCCCCTTCGATGGAGTTATACATACTGCATCACCTTTCAACTACCGCGCCGTCTCCTCGAACCTCGAATTCCTCGAACCCGCCGTCAAGGGCACTACCGAGATCCTGTCCAGCATCACACGTGTCGCTCCCTCTGTCAAGCGAGTTGTCCTTACAAGCTCCATGGCCGCCGTCATCAACTGGGGCGCGCCGAAGGAAACAGACCCTCCCAAGGTTTATACCGACGCTGACTGGAACCCTATCAGCTGGGATGGTGCACTTGCCACTGATTCGATGAATCTCGCCTATAGCGCAAGCAAGACGTTCGCCGAGAAGACAGCTTGGGATTTCATCTCTAACAAAAAGCCTGGGTTTGATCTTGTCACTATCAACCCACCCATGGTGTATGGGCCATATGTTGACCCGGCTGTCTATAAGACGCCCGAGGACCTCAACCAGAGCAACTTTAACCTGTGGCGCAACTTCCTCGAGCCAAGCTTGAAGTCGACATCTCCACTGCCACCCAATGGATTGCACCTGTATGTTGACGTGCGCGATATGGCGCGCGCTCATGTTCTTGCGTTGTTGAAGCCCGAGGCTGGCGGCAAGAGATTTGTTATTGGCGGCGGTGGGGTCTCGAACCAGAAAATCGCAAACATCTTCAGACGCACGCTTCCAAAGCTGGCGGATCGAATTCCCAGGGGCGAGCCCGACAAGGCGGAGTTGCCAAAGGGGGTTTTTACTCTGGATGCGTCACTGGCACGGGAAGTGCTGGGGTTGGAATTCATCAGTCCAGAGGACACTTTCAAGCAGATCGCGATTCAACTGGCTCAAGTTTCTGAGTCTGGAAATAAGAGCACGTAGTGTTGGTGGTAGTAACTTGAAAGAGGGGCCCCGGGACCAGTTCCAGGAAGTGAAGCTCTTAGAAGCATTGGGATTTTGTTATACTCGGTTGTAGGCAGCTGTCGTATCTAACAGTGGCATGTACCTGGGAGTTAAACAGCAAACCACGTTAATGTAATTACCATTATGCGATACTCCATTCCATCGTTGACTTTGACAAGGCGAATACCATGCGGCAACTGAAGGGTCCTGTGCCATATGTCCCTTGGCCATGTATCCTTGGGAGACTCTGTTGGTCCCAGCCTGCCCACCAGGGGCCCTCCTTCCTACCAGGAAGAGGGCAAGAGAGTAGAGATGAATACAATCACGCCAACCATACCTGGATTCTGTTGAACTATTCACTCTGCATCGCAGCCCATGACAACCTGAATCAAAGCTCAAGATGTATCGCTGCGTACGATAACATTTGAACCCGAAAATCCACGCCTGACTCTAAACCTTCAAAAAAGGTGTCTTAACCTTGTCAAAGAAAGGAGCGTAGAAGGCGCATCGTCCATCAACAGTAGCCGAGTCGATGAGAGTCATGGTTTCGCTGCCTACACACCCAATGCAAGCAATATCGTTCCCATCGACGTCCACCTTCTCCCAGCCGGGTCCATTTCTGAGAGGATCCTTTACAAAACCAGCCCAGATGGTCTGCAAGTAACGACTTAGGCTGATCTGTCGGTCAGTAGCTCCCTCTCGAGGATATGTGCCCCAAATCATTCGCGTATCAGAACCATGCGATGCGCCGAGTTGTTCAGAAGTGTACCCCCCTGCAGCCAGGTTTGGGAAAGAGGCGTTGTAGTAGTACCTCCATGTTGGAATGCCACTTTGGGCCGAAGTCTGGGAAATCAGAAGATTTGGCTTCAGCGTGTCAGTGATGAGCAGAGCAATCGAATGGGGAGAACGCTTACGCATTGGTAAACAATTTCGGTGTAGACCTGTGCGGCGGCGTGGAACAGAGAAATTCCACTCGCTTGTTGTACAAGTTGAATAACTTGCAACATACCCCCAACGCTTTCCGAGTCACCCCCAGTAAGGCCGTTGAGGAACTGCACAAGAACCGGCTCCGTAAAATTGGGGATGTCCAGGTTATACGCGGGTGCTAAGTAAGTTCCCTCTTGTCCGGTCGAGCCGATCAGTATTGGTACTGGCGCCAGACCACCGGCGGCACGAGTTGGCAGATATGGTAGCTCCATCTGCGTAAAGTTGTCATTGACTGGGCTGAAATCCAGGCCATGATCAGAAACGACTTTCTGCACTGTTGAAGCATCAATCCCTCGGACGCATGCAGCCTCGTCTTCTCCACGACATCCCAGAATTGATACGAGAGCTGCCCACGATAGGGGACCGGCATCCCTACCAATGGCGCTGACCGTTGCCTGTCCACTCGATAAAGCGGCCGCCCGGAAGCTCTGGTTTGTGTGAATGGTTGTGACGAGGCGGTCGACGGACGAGCCACCAGAAGATTCGCCGGCAATAGTGACTTTGGCAGGGTCTCCGCCAAAAGCATGGATGTTAGCTTGCACCCATTCGAGGGCAAGGCGTTGGTCAAGAAAGCCGAGGTTTTGGGCTCTGAGAGGCAGCTGCTCGGAGTTCGGGAACCCAAATACTGTGACAGAATTAGAACCACTAGAAGTCCCATGAGCGTCTTTGATATGAAGAACCAAGTACCATTGAGACGGTAGTTGAAGGTAACAACGACAATCCCTTGTTGGGACGCGAAGCTGGACCCGTCAAACATGGGCTGGCTGGCCGTTCCCTCTCGGAGCCACCCGCCGTGGATCCACACCAGGACCGGCCGTCCGGATCTTGAACAACCCACTGCGGCCGGCGCAAACACATTAAGGAACAAGCAGTCCTCGCTCTCAGCAATACCGTCGTCAACTACACTATTAGTTCTGAGGATTGTCAATGGAAGAAGGGCAGGTCATGCTCATACTGATCTTGTATTGCAAACACTTGCTGCTCCATACAGTCGCGTTTAGGGGTGTTTCGACAAACGACTTTAACGACTGGGGCGGAAGAAATCGTTTATCTCCAACTGGTGGTTGGGCGTATGGAATGCCCAGAAACTTGTTCACTAACGCCGTGGACGAAGGTAAAGTCGTCGTGGTGCCGACCACGGTACCTGCCCCAACCACCACTGAAGGGGGCAAGGCAGCATGTGCGACGGTGCCGAAGAGGAAGGAAAGAATCGAAACAATCATTGAATTCTTCATCGTGTCAATTTGACAGTTGCTACTGGAGTCTTGGAAAACATTGCGCACAACAGGCCAAGCGTTTGTCTTTATGTAGTTTAACACGCCCTTTCCTTTCAAGCCAAAGAGCCAACCTCCAAAGGGATTGAATGTCAACAGAATCCTATTCACCCACTATGGAATAGTGAGTAGCTAAGAAAGTTAGTGTTTAATCAAGAGTCCTCCATAATATAGCCGCGCAGTATCTATTGGAGGGTTAGATAGAAGGATTGCTCCAGCATCAACTAGCAGAATAATATTGCTGTGCCTTTGCCACGCAGCTCTGATAAATCTCGGGTAAATTGGTTGTAACTGCGGGAAGACCAGCCGACGAGGCGTTTCGGGCCGGTTGATGCGGTTGTGGTTATTGGGCTGAAGTCCTGGACCGACAGTAGTTGGCATGAATCGGTAGGACCGTGCGGCTAACCCGAGTGAGTGATGTCGACCACGCATCGCCCCTTTCCCATTGAGACTAATTGATTTACTTAGACGTTTAAAGGATTTCTGATGTTAGAAATTTGCCGCGATAGCACGGCCTATAGAAATAACCTTGTTGGTTACTTCGAATATATCGTAAGCCCAGTATTATGCATGTAAGAGGTGTATCTTATATGCAATAGAAACGATACTACTGCGCCGTTTTTTTTCGCTGAAAGCATCCGATTAATCGATAAGATAAGCGACCTTTACCGTCGCAAACCTGTCGCATCGAAGAGGTCATGTCGCCTCGGGACGGCCCCGCATCACAGGCAGAACTCGCAAATAAGCTGGTAGCTTCTCAGCAATGGACGAGTTGCCGAGATAATACATTCAAAAACCGTACAGGATGCTGAGTGGTACATGTGTGCGCTTGGCCATCGTGGCCGCCGTCTTCCTCATCGCGGCAATCTTCCTTGTTCCCCAGCTCCCCCACGTCGGCTACAACGTACCAACCAGCCTCAGCCACAACACCCCTACGACCGACGGCAAAGATGCCTCGACTGGGACCTCAATCCCACACGATCCTGTTCGCAAGCCTCCTGGCGCCGCTGATGCGACTACGTCTCTTGCCGTTCCTGCTGCGCCGCATAGCGCGACGGAGGTGAAAGGGTCGGCCTCGAAACCAACCTCTGGTTCGGTCCCAGAAGTAAAGCCTGATACGAAGACGGTCTCCAAGCTCGAACCTGGCCAGACCCTGTCGCCTTTCCGGCTCACGTCTCCCAACGGCCGCTACAAGCTTCACCTTCTCGACAGCGGTTCGCTTTCTCTCCTCGACACGAATACCAATGCCGAGCTATTCACCTCCGACACCGAATACCACTGGCCCGTTACATGGCAGGTCGAGCTTACCCAGGAGGGTGTGCTGATGCTCTCTTGGGCTAATGAGACGGCCGCGCCGTATGGCGCAACGCCATGGGTATCAAACCTCCTGCCCAACTGCGGCTCCGTCGATGCCGGTGACGAGAAGCCTGTCCTCGAGCTCCTAGACTCTGGCAAACTACACATACGTGCCGGGAGCAAGACGACATGCCTCCTACACCGTGCCGCCGATGACATGGGCCGACTCGCGATCGTTTACACTGGATTTCTGCGCACATACTTGAAGACGTGCAAGGAGCAGAACAACAAGCTCGTCAAAACATGGACCGGAAGCGGTGGTGTTGACGTCCACGTATTCACGTACCTCGAAGACGTGAATCATGACTCCAGCGACCCAGTGGATAAAGAAAGTATAACAAAGCACCTGAAATCCTGCTTCGGAGAATCCCTCAAGACGGTCGAGGTCAGAAAGCTGGATGAAGTCAAGGAGAGCGTCCTCAAACCTCCAGCGGTGCTGGTTGAGGAGTGCGGTGAGGATAAGCTGAATCACCAGCTCAGCCAGTGGAAGGCGCTGTACCTCGCCAGCCAACAGATCCAGAGCTACATGATCAAGGAGGGAATCTCGTATGACTATATATACAAGGGCCGTCTCGATCTTCTCTACTGGGGCGACTCACCAGCGCTGTCGTCGCTGAAGGTGCCCGAAAATGGCATTCTTGCGCCCCGCGTCACCTTAGACTGGACATGGTACGCGATGCTTCACGACGGCGAGCTGCGCGCGGGTGTCACCGACATCACGGCGTTCGGCCGCCCCAACGCAATGTTCACCTACCTGGCTCTCTACCGCGAGTTCATCTACATGCGAACCTTGGAGAAAGAGACGGCGAAGTGGAAGGGCTTCAATACCAAGACCAGAGAGAAGAAACCTGAAGGGCAGGAGGGTTGCACACCGGAAGGGATACTTGCTTATTGGCTCCGGATAAATGGTATTGCGGTGAAGACAGACTGGCGGTTCAAGATGGGTCTATTGCGTGGCGATGGAAAGGTTATCTTCACCTGTCCTGAGGGCAGGGGCTGGCTTTGTCCCGGCTTTATTCCACAGGTCCACGACGATGGGACATTGTTTTGAGTAATTGTAGGGTGGCATGAACAACCAATAAGAGCCAACTGAGCACTCTGTGATATTATCATTTGATATAGGGACTTCCTGCCCTACTGTGCTCATGTTACTCTGCAAATTCCATGGGTTGAGAGTTCAATAGTCTTCTCGGCACTCTCTACTCACCAACTGGACGTTCTGTGAACTGGAAACGCCTTTCTGATCCAGCTGAACTTTGCTATTCAGTCTCCAAAATATCGAAGGGGTTCGACGACACTTTCTTCTCTGGCCTTGCCCGAGGTTCCGTCTCTGAGGTCTTCTTCCGCTTCTTCTTCTTCTGGCTCTTGCTCTTGCTCTCCTTAGATGGCAGAAGCGCCTCTTCTGGCAGATCGAGCGCTGTTGCAACCTTGGCCAGCACACCGTTGGCCTTCAAACTCGCCATCAGAGCTATCGTCCCGCTCACTGAGGGATAATCCGCGAGAGGCGGCAAGGTCGCCAGCAACTCGCGCAGCTGCTTCGAGCCTTGAACAGGCTTTTCTGCCTTTATCTCATACATTAAGTCTAGAACCTGAGCCAAAATGCGAAGAGAGTATAGGGTCGCCTGGACCTGCGCTGCCAAATGGACGACGTCCCAAGGGACAAGATTTGAGTCTTTCGCGACAGAAAAGACTTGCTTGATGGAGCCAAGACATGCATCTTGCTTGTCCTCCTCCAACGCGTAAGCGAGAATCAGCTGTAACGCCACAGCTTGCCATGTGGATGTCTCGTGTTCTAGATTGCTTTTCGCTTGGGATACGCTTCTAAGCAGAGAGTCCACCGAGTCTTTGATCCAGGGGCGTGGTAGAATGGCGACGTGCTTGCCCTGGTTCGCCCCCGAGTATACCCTCCGATACTCTCTGACGTGTGATACAGCCCCAGGTCGCAGTAGGCACGTAAGGCTATATGCCAATTGTCTAATGGAGGCGCTGCTATCCCATGCGCTTGCACGGGCTGGGCAGTCCAACAGAGGCGGTAGGCACATCATGCATCCCTCTGCGCCGGATTCCCCTGGAGGCGGCGTCGCGACACCAGAGTATCCTACGCATTGCAAAACGACCTCTGATAGCCTGGCGTCGAGGGTAGGGTTGTCGATACCGCCAAGTACAGGCACATCGCTCCAGTCCGTTGTTTCCAACGTCTCGTATGGTATACAGAAGCTGCGAAACTCATCTGGATCCAAGAGGTCCCCCTTGCAGTTTTCAAGAACCTGGGCGAACTTTGGTCGGCTGGATTTGGACAGCTCGTAACCGAACCTTCGCATTCCTTGGTTTTGGGGAAGTTGCAAGCGCCTTGCAATATCTGATGGTGAGAACTTAGGGCCCATAAGCCGGTACCCTTCCTCGGTGGAAGCGATGTGGAGGTCCCTGAAGAATGTTACGGCGCCTAACTTCAGATCATGAATTGTCAGGTCCGAGTCCGAGGTCAGGATGGTTCCCCCATTCCGAAAGACATCCTCGGCGCAGTACGCGTCTGCTTCGCCGGGTACGAGACGGACGACGGTCGCGTACTTTGAGGTCTGGCAGAGCTTGTCCACAACAGCTGCCACCAGGAACGGCGGCGGCGGGATGAGGGGCTGGTCTCTTATGGGCGCATCAGTTGGGAAGAGCGGAGGTAGTGAAATGCGGGTCGAAGCTATCTGTCGCGCCGGGCATCCGTTGGGAAACCCCGAGCGGTAGACCTTTAATGATGAAGACACTTTGAGTATCCTCTCCAAACGAACTTCGGACTTTGACGCGGGTAGGAACCCATCGAAGTAGATCGCGGCACTTCAGAGCATCAGCTTGCGACGTTCGGGCAGATATTGTTAGCGGGGAAGGTAGGTACATAGAGATGTCATGGCTTGTGAGCTTCTCCAGCCATCCAAGAGCCGTCCTTCCAAGCAAGTCATACGAAGGCAATCCGGAAGTGCTTCTTGTGCAAAGATGGTAGATGTGGTACGCCAAGGCAGGGCCATCAATCACAACCCTGTCACTATCGAGAGGCCCCAGGACTCCGTACGGGGAGAGATGGTTCAGAAGATGGGGAATCCCCATGGTGGTGACAAAGGATGTAATCTAAAGATTTCTTATTAGAATAGGAGCTCAAACAAGTTCGCTGGACAAGGCAGCTCCGTGATGTCCTGCCTGGAGAAAGAACCCGCTTCGAGTTATCGTTCACTAACCTGAGCTTCTTCGCGAGTTACGTGGGCTGTCCATATCACAATTACTAGTTCTGAGTGAGCGAGGTCAGATGGCCGCAATGTCAGCTTGGCATCTTGACAGAAAGTGTTGTACGTGAATGGTATGGCGCATTCTCTCTCTAAATCTCTTGGTGGGGCTTGAGGACCAGAAATGCATCGCGGGGTCCCAGTGTCTTTCACACTGTACCACCGAGATGCGTCCCTAAGTGGTTGGGAGTGATGTCTCCAGTTCGGATTAATACAGTGCTCACAGGGTCTTTCACCACCGCAGTTCAAGTTACTGCGCACTGTCATAAGCCCCACTCCCACTGCTTACTCCGTGCCCGCTCTTCGGCTCAGCCCACCCCTGACCAACTCAATTTTTCTTTCGCAGCAATAAAAGCTCCCCACTTCGAGAACCAAAACTCTTCGTCCTTCGCATTCCTCTTTCCAAAATGCGCGGCACTCTCATCTTCGCGGGCTCCTCCTGCCCAGCTCTCACTACTCAGATATGTGAGAACTTGGGCATGGCTCCTGCTGAGGCGGAGCTTACCCAATTTTCCAATGTAAGCTGAGTGCGATCGCTATTGCCGTCAATGCAATTCATTGGCGGGGGAGGAGGGATGCCGCGCTCGCTGCTCTCGCTCCCCCACGAGACCGTGTCGCGGCTCGCCTCCCATACTGCCTTGATTGGATCCAATTCCAACCTTGCTTGGACTCCCTGTTGAGGCTGACCCGTCACAAAAGGGCGAGACGAGCGTGCGAATCTTGACTAGCGTCCGAGAGAAGGATGTGTTTGTCGTCCAATCTGGCAGCGCCAGGGTCAACGACACCATCATGGAGTTGTTGATCATGATCTCGGCCTGCAATGGCGGCTCGGCCAACAACATCACTGGTAAGCTTTGATCCACTGTTACATCTCCCGCCATTGCTTCGTCTCTAACATTCCTGGCCCCTCTAAGCTGTACTGCCATACTTCCCTTATAGCCGTCAGTCAAAGAAGAAATCTCACCGCGGGGCGATCACGGCACGAATGCTTGCAAATCTTTTGGGTGTCGCTGGCGTGAAGCACGTCATCACCGTCGACCTTCACGCATCCCAGATGCAGGGATTCTTCAAATGCCCCGTTGATAACCTTCACGCCGAGCCGTTGATTGCGAGATGGATCCGCCACAACGTTCCCAACTGGAAGGAGGCTGTCGTTGTGTCCAAGAATGCCGGCGGAACCAAGCGTGTGACATCGCTTGCGGACGCGCTGAAGCTGAACTTTGGCATGGTTACCACGGAGAAGAACCGAAAGGGAAACAACATGACCTCGAGCATGATCCTCCACCATCTGGACAACCTAGACCGACAGCCGGTGCTGGAGAGCAGTCGCCAACCCGCAACGGTGCGACCCTCTACGCCTCCTGCAGCTGGACGCGCCGCCAGGGTGAGAGCTGACGCCTCTGGTTCCCCTCAGCACACCAGCGCACCACGGTCCCACCCTCGCTCCATGGATGACGTACCTACCACGCCCACGCAGTCCCAGCCCGGCGATGGCTCTGTCGATGAAGAGGAGAGCGATGCGCTGTATGACGACCGTCGCGCCCAGGAGGTCACGCACGGACGGCTGGTTCAGGGTCACATAGTAGACGACGACTATCCATCGCCGGCTGCATCGACCGTGAGCGGCAGTGTCCGGGACGAAGATCCCATGACCATGTCTCACGCCTCTTCCTTCTTCGCTCCGGAGCCTCACGCTCTGGGAGGCTCGGGAGATGCGGCCCCTGAGTCGGACGAGGAGGACGAAGTCCTGAAGGACCCCAAGGTGGAGCACATGATCACCCTAGTCGGCGATGTCAAGAACAGAACTGTCTTCATCGTGGACGACATGATTGATAAGCCTAACTCATGGATTGCCGCGGCCGAGACCGTTGTCAAGAAGGGACGTGCTAAGAAGGTTTACTGCATGGCCACGCATGGTGTTTTTGGTGGCGACAGCCTCGAGCAGTTGCAGAAATGCGAGTGCATCGACACCATCCTGGTGACCAACAGTTTCCCCATCCCCGAGGACCAGGCTAAGCGTGCTCCCAAGCTCGTCGTTCTGGACCTTTCATTCCTTCTTGCCGAGGCCATCCGTCGCAACCACTACGGCGAGTCGATTTCTCCTCTGTATCAACACATTCTGGACTAGATCCATTGAGAGAGCATGGAACCGGAGACTGTTCCGGTTACAGTTCGCTAGAGACACGGCTTCTTTCTTGCCTTTCTATTTTGACTGGCTCGGATTTTTGAGTCCAGTTTGTGTGGCATACTTGGGGCATTTCAGCGCGGCGTTCTGGAACATGACGCGGCTCACAGTGGAACAGCCAGATGGCGGCACCAAAATCAGGAGACTTTGGGTAGGTCTATCAAAAACACAACCCACGGTCAGTACTAGAGATGAATGATGAAACCTCGATACCTTGAACCAGCCGCTACCTTCATGGTGTGTGAGCTCGTCAGCAACTGATGCTTTCCTCTTCACTTTCTTCCCCGGAGCTGAGTGGCATCACTGCCGTCTCAGCTCCACCCCATCGATGCTGTCTTCTGGACAGCAGGGGCCTTGTTCATCCCAGAACGGGTTCTTAACGGAGCGATGGTAGATCAATTTTCGATTAAAAGAAGATCACTCTTCCGGCTGTCATGTGACAGTCGCCGCCTTCGGGTTCGGATGGAAAAGTGATAAGAGAAACCTTCGAACATACTTCCACGTGAGAACACATATTTTTTAAAAATAAAATAAAAATACCAGGCAATAGGCACAGTTTTGGTAGAACTCGACTCTTTTGTGTCGTTTCGGCCATCCATAATAATACAAAGCAGCATTCATCCTCAAATATGAATTCCCCTTTCGTCTTGACGTCATAACATCGTCCCATTCGCAATAACCTCCAAGATCCTTGACACTCTGCACACCAGTTTGCCGTTGCCAGCTCTAGAGTACAACACCCGGTCCATAGCCCATGGCCGCGTGACACGTAACGAATCGAATGCCTACTGAAACAGTTCCCATCCGTGAATCTCATCCAGCAGCTGTAGATAGGTGCTCTTCTCACCCTCCTCCTTGGCAGCAGCTACATCCTGGAGCAACTCTTCGTTGAAATTGCCCAATCCCGCGGATTTGATGATGCGCCACGCACGCCGGAACTCGTCGCGGATGGCGACGATGCCGTTATGTGTAACGGTGCGAGCAACGTTGTGGTCGAGCTCGAAGGGGTCCTCGATGGCGAAAAGGTAGCGGTGTCGCACTTCCTTGACCTCGCCGTTCTTATACGTTGCCGCCGAATTCGTCGCGGCTTTGCCGAGGCCGAGCGATGCGACCTCGTGGCCGGTGACGCCTTCCGTCGTTGCGGTCGGGGTAGACGGGTCAGCGGAGGACTTCAGAGCCATGTGCGGCGCGGGAGGCGGAGTGTCGGTGCTCGGGGAGTTCACGGCGGCGTTTGGACGGTACTCGATGACCGTCTTCGCGCCCGTCCAGCCCTTATCCGTCTTGGAGAGCAAGCCGCCAGGAGTGCGGATGCTGAGGACGTCGCGTCCCCAGTCATAGCCTCGGCCTGGATACGTGCTCATGGAGCCATTCTGCGCGTAGTACTCGAAGAAGCCGCGGAGGAGCTGGCCGAGGGAGTCACGGTTCCCGTTGAGCTGGTTCATCTGGGCCAGGCGCAAAATCTCTGCCTCGTCACGCCAGAAGCCGACGAAGTGCCCCCGACACATGATAGTCTCATCGAGACCGGTGGGCGACATACCCTCGGGCGGCGGTGGGGGTCCAAGAGCTTGGAGGTTCGGGCAGACAAAGGGCTGGACGACGTTGACGAGGTAGTGCAACATCATCAAAACGTAACCATAACTGCTGAGTGTCCCGCGATAAGGCGTGTTGATGCCACGGACCTTGGCCCAATGTTTGATGAACAGGACCAGGGGCCGGACACGGGGGTCGCTGTGGGAGTAGCAGCGCAGTAAGAGGGTATTGTGCAGCGCGAGGTGGGCGGCGAAGTTGATGTCGCACTGAACACCGACGCCGCTCTTGGGGAACTCGAGCTTGTCCTTGTAGGGGTCGCGTGGCTGGTTGACAGCCATCTTGGCCGGGTCCCTGAGGCCTCGCATGCGTTTGATGGTCTCTATGTTATGCTTCGTAACAGGGACAACATAGTCGTACTGCGGGTCATGAACAATGCTCTCCCGCATGGGACCCCGAAGAATCGAAATGTATTTTCTTATGTCACTCTCGAGACTCGGGTCGTACAGTCGGTGTTCCACTGCCTTCTCTAGCTCGAGAGCGAGCTGTAGGCTCTTGTGACGACGCGCAACGGCGACGAGACTGAGTGCTCCGTTGGTGCTGTCGACGAACTCGCGGACCTGAGCACGGACGGTGCTGGGCCAGACGCCAGCAGTGTATTTGTCGATGATGAACTGTTTTGCAGCCTCTGCATCGCTGTCGTTACGGGGCCGAAGGTTTGACAGGATCTTCAGAGTCCTCGCGTGGTACCCGGTGGCGGCCTCATGCTGATTCTGCTCGAGAGTGAGAAGCTGCGCAGTAGGGAGCTTTTTAAGTTTCTCAAGGTGTAGCTGAAGTTGCTTCGTGTAGGCGAGGGGCTCAATGCCGAAATGAGGCTGGTTCTGAAGGTTCTTCCAAGATGCGATCAACATCCGGGCCGACTCCTCAACGTCCTCGACACTTCCAATGGCGGAGTCTGATTCGCACAGCATGACGATTCTTTCTCCTTCCATCTGCGCGAAGACACCAGCCAGAGATCGGTAGTTCGGAACATTCGGAAGCGGCTTAAACGACAGGGAGAGGTAGTCCGAGAGTCTGCGCTTCAGCTCGGGGTCACGAAGGCCCTTCAGAAAGGCCTCACAGACTTTGTTGAGCATGATGTAGTCCTCCTCGACAAGCTCTCGGCAGTTGGAAAGGGTGATATCCCGGCCTCCCGTCTTCCTTAGAATCCGCTTTGCCACATTATAGTAAGCGGAAAGTGACTGGTTCTCGGGCTGGCGAATGGCCGGCAGCGCAGGTTCGCTCGAAGAACCGGTGGGTGAGGAACCATCGTCTTTCTGGCCAGAAAGATTGTCTGTCGGGTCACCGGTCCCTTCCTTTACGAGATACTCCATTTCGGCATTCTCGTCTTCGTCCGCGGCGTCTGCGTGGTCGTTGTCCACGATGCCCTTTTCCCACTTCTCGCGCTCTTCTAGCAAATCCACTCGCAACTTTTCGGGTGGTTTCTCGCAAAGCTTGATGATGGGGACTCTTGTTCGAGTGAGGAGGCGAGCACCGAGGCCAAGTTCAAGGAACGCTTTTTCGATGAGTCGGGGGATCGGAGAGCCCGCAGCATCCGGCTGAGGCAGTGAAAGGGGGGAAACCAAACCGAGATCCATGTCCGATGCCTTGGTCGCAAAGCCTGAAGACAGACTGCCAAAGCATTTTAGTTGCACGGATGACGAAGGGAAGTTGACAAGGCTATTTTGAGTAACCTCATACTCGGTGATTGCAGCACGACAGACCTGCTCAATCTTGGTGCGGAAGGCCTCCTTTTCGGCAATCTCACCTCGCTCAATCTCGGCGCCAGCAACAAGTGTGTTGCAAAGTCCCTCAAGATAGGCCGCTTGATTCTCCAACTCCTCAGGCCGCACCTGGTGGTGTTGACCACGAGGACTGTAGAGCGTGCTATGGGTGTTCCGCGGATAGCGCGGCGCACCATTGTCATGCCGACCATTGGGGTGCTGATCGTGATGGTTCCGGGATGCGTCAGAATGTACGGAAGGGTGATGTCCATTTTGTCTGGGCGAGTGAGGTTGGCCATGGCTGTAGGGGCCGACCACTTGCCCGGGACCATGATGGGGACCATGACGGGGGCCAGGATGATGTTGGTACCTGCCTCTGTTGGGATAGAAACCAGGATTGTGGGAGGGATTACTAGGAGATGCTGAGAATGGGCGTCCATGTTGCGTGGGGGGCGACGGGCGAGGATCGATCGGAATGGACAGCTGGGCGTTCATCTGGCGCCTTTGGGCCTGGTTTGGGCGCTTTCTAGCAACCTTGGGTGAGACCGGAGGCTTGCCATTGACGGATGTTGCAACACCAGCTGGATCTTGGGAGAGAATGCCACCCGAGCCACTCATAGAGCCGTCGCCGACGATAGGCGCGGTCGTCCGCGGGGTGTCAGGAAAGTGAGCTGGGCCATTTCCTGGGGTTCCGTTTGTGAGAATCAGGTTTCGTAGGTGGTCCTCAAGGCCGTTGGTATGAGAACCGCTGGACTGGCCAAGGCTGGGTCTCGCCGGGCTATTTTGCATGATGAAATTCTCTTGGAGTTCGCTCTCATGCGAGGCTGTAGAATTGGCCACGGTTTGACAGAGGGTACGTTACTATGGAAGGGAATGAGCAACGATGTTTGCCATAGGATAGTTGCACCAGAGGACCTACCTGGTCAGACGCGTCTAGGACGCATGGCTGAAGGGAAAGCGAAAGTTCGTGTTTCTCCCGAGCTGGGCCGTTCAAGGCAACTTTTCGGTTTTTGATTTATCTCAGTCTTGTAAGGCAAGATTGTGAGGTAATATGCTGCAATTGAAAGTGACGTGAAAGCTGTACGTGGGGGAAGAAGGTTGGTATATTCTGTGATGAGGGGCTACAGTGTTATTATCAAACACACTGTAAAGATCCTGCAGCACAGACCGTTTTGTCACTGTACGGATACTGGCCTTCGCTAAATATACTTGGATGTGGAACAGATCCAAGCAAGGCCAAGGGCGATTATCCGTGGAATGAATTGATTTCTTCGGTATGTACAGCTTTGAGTCTGTCGAGCTACAGAACTTGCATTACTTGGAGCCATACGTGCAGATCAGATATTGCAAGGGATGGGTGAAGGTGGCAGTTAGTTTATGTAGCATTCTGGTGACAGAAACACAACGAATGTATGCCTTCACGATCGTCTTCTCCCTTACCTCTTTGTCCCATGCCTTTCTCGGCTTCATGCGAAAACCCAGTCTGGGCCCTTCGTCGATATACTTGACTACTCGAAATAATTAGAGTAGGAGGGATTGCGGCGAAGAGAAGAGAAGAGCAAGGTGGCTTTACTACCATTCGAAATCCAGTATCAGTGTCGTGTGCTAGGTGAAATGGGCATTGTCGTTCTCGAGAGAGACACTCCCTTGAGGGTTCTACAAGGCGATGATCCGGTTTGGTGTGCCATATACTTAGAACAGGGATCCGGATACAGAGTGGCGTGGCGTCTTCAGAATAGGAACAGTCGGTCTTCCTTCACTTTTTCTACATGCATGTATATACATGTATCAAACAACGTTGTAGTTTTGTCATGCTGCGTCAAATCCGAGATGGCTCTCCTGCGGTGCACTGAGCCACAATGACGTCCTGCTAAGACCAAGGCATCCCTTCTGCATTCGGCTGTCATTGGTGGATTCACACCCAGACAGTACCGCGCGCCCTAAAGCCTTATGTACTTTCACACCAAGTATGGCGCTTGAAGTACAACAGTCATCGTACCTCGACTACCTACTTAGGCAGGCAGGTAGTCAGCCCACCGCCTAGCTTTTCTGCAAGCTTCCCAAGCTGCCAGCGTCTGGCCTGGTTTCTGGGGCGCCAGCCAATCAATCTTTCCCACCCGCACCTCGTCGTCTCTACCTACCTAACCTAACATACCTAATTGCAGTGCTTTCGACTGCTTGCCATCGCCTCATCTCTTCCCTTCTCGCGATCCCATCCATACTTATTCGATCGCGGAACCCTGATCGCCGGCCGAGACAGTAAATCAGGTTTCCCTGCAAGCATCTCTAGTCTCACTTCCGTCGCACGAGCGCGCCTGTTATCCCCAGCCAGCTATTACCATTTGCGCCGCCGCAAGTCCTCTCGACATCACGCCGCATCAGCCTCGTCACCTCCAGTTGTCCCACGCTGCTCCGGGGTTGACTGGAAATACATAGATCAGCTGCCGGAAAACAAATCCTGCTGACCGGCACCGTTCGAAAACGCCGCCGATTACAGACAATTTGCTTCTTGCGCTACCGTTTTATAATGAGCGCGCCTCCGCCGTCCGGCCTACCCAACGGCCAGAACCCGAATGGTCAGCAATCCGCGCAGGCTGGTCAGCCTGGACAGCCTCGACCCCCTCCGATTAAACGACGACCTCGCGGCGATCCTCTCGTTGCCCGTAAACGACCAGGAGCTCCGCGACCGGCCGCTTCGCGACCCCCGCCGGGAGGGTTGCAGACCGCATCAGGTGCTCGGCCGTCGCCTGGCGCATCAGGTCATCATGGTCTACAGCGGCCCGAAACCGAAGAAGATATTAAGGCCAGGAGAGCCGCAAATGGCGGTTGGCTGGATCCTGCCCCTCAGAATATGAGAGAGTTCAAAATCGTGACGACAAAGAAGGCGTTGAGAGACGGCGTTCGCCACCACGTCATGAAACTTTCCTCTGCCAAAGCAGATCTCGAAAAGAGGGGTATCGACCCTACAAACCAAGAGGAATTCACTCGACCCGTCACTCTTCAACGACGCGATCCACGACAACCCCCTCCGGGCCGCGAAGTGAAGCAGGAACAAGTCGAGCCGCAGCCAGTCGACGAGAAGGAGGCGGAACGACTGGCACAGCTAAAGGCCGAGCGTGAGGCCGTTCGTGCTGTGGAGCTTGCGAAGAGCGCGCCGAGCCTCAAAGACCCCAATGCCGACAAAAAGGCAAAGCCGAAGGAAAAGGAGAAAGATGTCCAGTTCCACCGACAGCCCAGGTCTGAAAAAGAGAAGAAGCAACAGGAGCTGCGATATGAGGAGGCGCTTCCTTGGCACCTGGAGGATGCTGATGGTAAGAACGTCTGGGTCGGATCCTACGTTGCTCCCTTGTCGGAGACCACAATCTGTTTCGTTGCTACTAGAGATGGCAAGTTTGCTGCCGTTCCCCTGGAGAAATGGTACAAGTTCACCGCCAAGCCCCATTTCAACACCATGAGGCTTGAAGAAGCCGAGGCTCTGATGAGCAAGAAGACGGATGTCGGCCGGTGGTACATGCGAGACAAGCAAAAAAAGAGCGAGCAGGAAGAATGGGAGGCCACCAGGCATGCGCTCTATGGCCCCGCAAGAATCAAGACGGAGAGCAGTACCTTCAGGGCCGCTTCTCGGGAAGAGAAGTTGGATCATGACCAGATCGACATGGAGGGCGACGAGTTCCAAGATGATGATGAAAATCCCGGATTGGAGCAGGACAACGATGAGGAATACAAGGAAGCAAACGACCGCATTCGTCGCGATCAGCTTGGCGCCAACCTGTTCGGCGAGGCCGATGAACGTAGAGTCGAGAAAGAACTGAACGAGTTAAAGAAGGCGGAAGAGGAGCGCCGCAAGGAGGGCAAAAAGACCCAAAAAGCCCTCATCAAGAGAGAAAAGGAGACCATTTACCAGTCCGATTCGAGCGGCTATGATCCTTTCGAGTCCTCATCTGTAAGACCCTCAAAGTACCCTTCGAGTTGCGTTGACTAACTCCGTCCGTAGAGCGAAGATGATTCCGATGAAGAGAAGCAGAAGGAAGAGAACAAAGACAAGGAGAAGGACGAGGAGAACAAGGACAAAGACAAGGATGCCGACCCCAAGGACAAAACAGCATCCGGCGTCTCTTCCAAGGGCAACACGACTCCGTCTGGCCGACAGAAGCACACAGATGCTCTGAAGAAGGGCAAGTCTTTGAAGCGTCCTGGATCTCCCAACTTATCCGAATCGAGTGGCAACGAGTCGTCGCGAAAGAAGCTGAAGAAGCATGCCGCGACTTCAGTCCACCAGAGCCGCTCGTCGACGCCTTCGGCTGGCCTGAAGAGCAACTTGGGCAAGGGGGCCATGAGCGATGGAGAAGCCACAGGAGGAGAGATGTCAGACGGCCAGCTCAGAAAGAAGAAGATCAAGCTCGTTGGCACTGGATCAAGAGGCACGCCTGTGGGTTCGAGGGCTGGCAGTCCGATGCCCGCCACCTCTGGTAAGCATGCATTTGGTTTTTTGCACTTGCGTTGTGGAAACAAACTAACGATTTGAGAAGGTTCTAAACCCGGCTCGCCTCTTCCAGAAGGTTCCCCGGCTCCGCGTGCCGGATCGCCCAACGGTCCTATCGAGGCTTGGGAGATTGTGGACGCTCTGCCTGAGCTGCCTGGTGGCATTAGCATCGGCAATCTCATGAGGAGGTTTCAAGGCCGTATTGGTGACGGCCCTGGTCAAATGGATCGCAAAGAGTGGATCAAGCTCGTCAAAGAAAATTGTGCTTATGGTCCTGACAAGATTCTGAGACGCAAGCCAACCTAACCCCTTGGCGATGAACAAGCTGAACATACCTTGCGAAGTTGCATGGTACTAGTGCTCTTCTGCCGATTGAACAGCGGAGAGAGGTTTGCATTTGTGGCTGGGCACCTAGTTGTTGACCACAGGAGCCCCAGCTGGATACCAGCCAAACGTTTGATGTTGCCAAGCTCTTAGATTTAAGCTTGGAACCTTCCAAGCAGATCTCCAATAAACATGAGTTGGCCTTAGTCGTCTTCTGTTTTTTGAAACGTAAATCCACACTGGTGGACTGCACTTCGGATGTTATGACTGTCCTTATGGACACGGGGTTGGCGAAGCTTCCAAGTCGGACTGATCGCCATTCCTCATGGTGGAAGCTTCCGTCCATGGAAAGGGCTTGGCTGAGATGTGCATGCTTTAGGTGACTGGAGACGTTCTGGAGAAATTGTTCAGGCGTCTTGTGATCTTCAAACGCAATACCTGTATGCGCCTTATTATTCATCCATTTGCCAAGCATAGTCCAGCCCCTTATTTCTTTCCCTCCGATTGATCGCTTTAAACCGTTCCCCTTCGAAGCCATTACTCCTATCTACGCCATCCCACCTATACCCTGGCTTAATGCCATACCGGTTCGGCGGCGCAGCGCCAGTATAGATCGGCCTCTTCTTCCCCCTTTTCCCCTTCGCGCCCGCACCGCCCGTTTTCTCGCTCATGAACTGGGCCATGGGGTCGTTCCACCGCTCCTGATCCTTAAGGTCCCGATTCATCTCCTCGTCGTCCGCCGTCCGCGCAAACGTCATGAGCTTGGCATCCTCCAGCGCCTCCCTGCGCTTCCGCGCCTCCGCGACTTGCACGTCGCCCTTGGGCGCCAGCTTGGCCTGGCGCTCCTTCTCTTCTGCTTCCGCCGCCAGCCTGCGGGCCTCGGCGCGCTTCATGGACACATCGACTCGTCGGCCTGTTGCGTCGCGATAGACCGTCTCCTCCTCCTTGCCGTGCTTCCGTAGCTTCGCAAACTCGGCTTCCTCGGCCTGCTGTCTGCGGCGCAGTTGCGCCGACACGGCGGCAGCGCTCTGCAGGCCCGCATGCGTGCCGTCGCTCATCTTGACCACGCCCGTATCGTCGCCGCCACTGCCTTCTATTACGGGCATCTCATCGTCTGCTGCCGCTGCTCGGGCGTTCTCTGCCGCCGCCGAGGCAAGGATGGCGTCTGCTGCCGCGGCGCCGTCATCGTCTTTTGAGTGCGTGGTGGTGCTGCTTCTGGCGACGACCGTCTTCCAATTTGAGTTCTTTGCGCGCCGGAACTCTGCTGACGTGCCTGAAACCAAGGCTGGCCCTGAATCGGCGTCATCGTCATGTGTTGCGGAATTGCCCCAGCCGCTGTCGTCGTCATCAGCTATGATGAGGCCTTGGTTCTCGGCGACTTGTTTGCGCTTGCGTTTCTTGGTAGGTTTCGGGTCTGCTACTAGGTAGCGTGTAGCTAGGTATGATGACAAGTCGGAGGGCATACTGTTTGGGAATTGCACTCGCAGCGAGGAGTACTGGACGGGATCGTGGTAGTAGCTTGAGAGTTAGGTAGATGATGGTTATTGGTTAATAACTAATTCGTGATGCTCTAAGCTATCGAGATCACTGCGACGACTAAGACGCACAGACCCAATAGCCAGATTAGAAAAGCAGGGGCCATTGAACGACAGCGGTTCGCTTACCACTCCTCCACCTTCCGTGAATGAGCGTGCATGTGACGGGGCGCTAGTCACTTATCAGAGGATCGATTGATCTTCCCGCGCCGAACCTGACAGTGACGGCTCTCTGGGAAGTAATTTGGCCTTGCTGCAGTGCACCTTGTGGCATCGTCATGGAACAGTCTCTGTAAGTCCTTTACTTCTGCGCTTACCTGTATGGCTCATTTATATAGCATGATTTCTGACCTATTCTCAAGCTTTAGACTAACCCATCCGTCCATTCCTGCGATCCACATGCGAGCCTGCCCCCCTAATGATTACGACGCCTAAAGCCATCCGGCGAAACAACGAATGCTAGAACATCAGACTTTTCGCCGCTTGAACAAACGAGCAAACTTTCACTTCCGGAAAGATCAGGGCGAAAGGGTATCAGTCGGGCTCGACTGATGCACCTCATCAAGCCGTCCTCATGGAGTCACTAGACAGCGATGTGCCGCCGACCGATCCGCTACAGGCGCTGCCGATGGCGGCCTCCACCGCGAGACTGCCAAAGAGGCAATCTGTGCCGGAGGGTCACCCGCTATCGCAGTCCGAAACCACCCTGCCGTACCGGAGATCGAACCCCTCAGTTGCGCCGCTCTTCGCTTCGACACTGACCCCCCCGGGATCACGATCGGGTTCCCCCATGGGGAGGGGCTCACCGGGACGCCCACTCTCCGGCTCGGTCTTTGGAGGCCCAGCGGGGCGTTCACTCATCGACGACGCCTCAGACAGCCCGGGCGACCCGCGTAACCTGATCATGAAGGCATATGTCCCCCACGTTGCAATTTATGCCTCGCCGGACACAGAGGAGCTGGCAAAGGACAAAGGGTTCAAGAACGGCGTGTGGGAACTCTTGCGCCCGTTTGGGGAACAGATCCAGGGCAAAGTTACCATCAGAGACAGCAATGGTGCTAGCAGATCGTGGGAAGATTATTCGGTTCGATTTGTCAAGTTCGGAGAAAACATCGAACCACCAGGAGCCGGCGGCGCGAAAGGTGCACAGTCTGCCGTCTCTAACGGACAATCCGGATCTGCATTAGGATCGAGGAGCAACTACGAGGACGTCGAGAATGTTGTTGAACGCCATCTCTCTTACGCTGAAGAATCCTTCCTCAATACGCCGCACCATGGGTTGACCAGACAAGGTCTGGATGTGGAGGCCACTTCGCCCTACTACTCATTATATCTACGAAGGCTGCTATCTGGCATCCCCGTGTCACCTCACGAGACTTTTGCGCATCCGGTAGCTTGCGTGATTGCTATCAGTTCACGAAGTCCATCGCCTATAGATGACCTGCGCAAGCTGTACAATGACACGAGCTCCGGCGAGAACAGACTGCCAGTTTGGGTAGACGGGGACTATCTTCGATACTACGTTTTGGTGCACGACGAGGAGCGCGACGATATCACGCGATCACTCGCTCTTTTCGATCAGATGAAGCGCCACCTAGGCCTGCATTGCCATCTGCTACGCTTACGAAGCACGCAGAGCGCCGAGACCGACGACGACAGCATACCGCTTCCCAGGAGTGACTGGATGTCAGCAGCCGAGGAAATGGCGGATATCCGGCACAGCGAAGACCAGCAAGATTTCGAGGACCCGACAAGGCACATCTTTGAATCGGATGCGACGGCGATTCGGACATTTGTGAGGGAAATGGTGACACAGTCTATTATTCCCACCATGGAGCGACATGTCTCGCTCTGGAACGATCAAGTAGCATCTCGTAGGAGAGGTATTACCGGAAGATTCATGAACCTTTCGAGGAAGTGGGGCGGGTTTGGCAGCAGCTCACGAAACTCGGTTGTGGGAGGCAGTAGCTCGTCCAGCGCCTACGACACTCTCGGATTCTACCGTGCGGACGCGTCCGAGGCGATCATGCGGAAACTCGCCGATTTCGCCTTCATGCTGAGGGATTGGAAGCTGGCACACTCGACTTACGACCTCCTGAGATCCGACTTCAGCGACGCCAAAGCATGGAAGTACCACGCAGCAGCTAACGAGATGGCCGCCGCCAGCCTCCTCATTATGCCGCAGAGCCTACCCTCCAAATCGCGTGGCGAGACGATCGATCAAATGTTGGAGGCGGCGTTCTACTCATACCACACACGCTGCAGCTCCCCTTTCGGCGCACTGCGGTCTCTGACGTTGGGCATCGAGCTTCTTCGACTCAGAGGCGGAAGCTGCATCGACGACGCCGTACGGTGGGGTATCCGTCTTTTGGACTCGAAGATACTCGGTTCCGTTGGCGACGCCCTCATGAAGGAACGTCTGGCTGTCTGCTACGCTTCGAAACCGGGCGTCGGCTCCGGCGCTTGGGGTCACCGGAAGCGGAAGTCAGCTATGTGGTGCATTCTCGCAGGGGAGGCCTGGCATACGCAACAAAAATACATCCAGTCGCAGCGATGCCTCAACGAGGCCGGGCGGATATACTCGGAGTTCCCGCATGAGAACGGCATCTCCAAGTTCAACCTTGCCAATGACTTTGTGAGCAGTCTGCAGCATGATCTCGACGAGAAGCTCGACGTGAACGGTGAGGGCAACCAGTCGCCATCTCAGGATGTCGAAGAGCTTGTCGTGGACGAGGTAAGCGAGCCTCTGGATCTCCGGTCAAGGAGGGCGAGTATGATGGGTCGTGGGGCGGTGCCGGCTGCTAGTCTCGAGACTGCACCGTTGCATGAGGTGGCATCGCCTGTCAAGGAGAAGGCAGACGGTTCCATACAGGATGAGTTCGGCTAAGATGAACGTCACGACGGCGAAGAGGGTTACGTCCCCGGATGATTGAAGTAGTAGATGTGTTTACGAAGCGGACCAATAGCAATTACATCTGCCTTTTCTCCCATATCTAAGTCGTGATTATCTGTCACTTGGGACTTTCACACCCACGGCCTAGATCAATCAGATATGTTGATGTATCACATGCCCCTTTTCAGATGGTACGAGTAATCTCTAAACAGTGGTTCTTTGGGTTCTGGTCTACGTACCCACAGGTAGGTAGGCGCTTAGAGTTGAGATCCATGCGCCGCTTTGAGATACGTCCCCGGAACGGCTCTTGGGGCTGTGACCCATTCTCAGTGATCTCATAGGCAACCGATAGGGGGAGAACAGCAGTACAGTAGGTAAGTAGGTTAGTGCCGATAAGGCACGGCACCCCACCCTCCCGCCGAACAAGGTGCATGCTTTCTTTGGCATTCATTGCATTGTTGGAAAGTCACAAGGTCTCACTTCTTCGAATTGCGATTTCCCGGAATCCCCTCAAACGATATATCCTCCTTCTCCTTGAGCCTTTCCATCACCCAGGCTTTTCGTTCCCACGCAGAACGTTTGTCGATCGAGTCGACGTCGAGACGAGGAAGCCAAAGACTTACAGAACCAATCCAAGACGAATCGAGACCTCGGCGTCACTCGGGCCAGGATGGGAGAGCTGGCCGACTTCCTCGTTGAAAGAGACGAGAACTTCCGCAAGTCAGTTTCCATTGTCATTAACAGCATTCTCCTTTCCACACGACCCACTGACGTTTCATTGCCTGTGTTCAGAGCCCGTTTGCCCGCTCTCTACTCTGATTTCCGTCCTCAACGAACCCTCAACCCCGATGGCTTTCAAGCAAATGTCAGCGCCTGGCGTCAGGCCCTCGCCCGCGCCGCTTGGGAGGGCAGGATAGCATCCCAGATTTCGGCCCCGAACCTCCTCGTGGTAAACGTCGACGAGCAGCTTGTGCGATCCCTCGAAAGCAAGCAGTTCGGTCGCCCGCTGGCGTTGGGTACGGTCGTGAGAGAGGCCGTGAGCGAGAAGGATCTATACCCACTTAATGAGTTTCTCGACGCCAAGGACAGCATTTACGCAGGTAAAACTTGGGCGCAGGTGCCGTGGAGCGTGGTGTCGTGGGCAGCGGGGCAGCTTGGGTTCGGCGGGAAGTCAACTGCCGGCGAGGATAAGTTACCACAGGGGAAGTTCGTGGTGATCAAGAACGCCGAGACAGCGGCGAAGAGCCTTGCAGAGAAGGTGAAATCTTCGGACACAAGATTTGACAGGACCTACACGAAATCCCACTTCCGGAAGACCTTTGCAGATACAATCGTCCAGGACCGCCGACTATCCGAGATGGACGTTGACATTCTCCTCGTCTTCCTCTCGCGAGACAAGGGCATCATGATCTACGATGGGCATGTGGTCAAGATCAAGGGCGCTACGGACGAAGAGGAGTCCACCATCACAGAGGAGGACGCAGCCGTATCGTCGCTCAAGGAGCTCATCGCCGACATGAAGGAACAAGCAGAGTTGCTCACGCGGCGCATCGACGAGCTCACGACCGCGGCCAAGGAGGCTGTCTCGAAGAAGAACAAGGTCGCGGCGCTGGCGGCGCTCAAGTCCAAGAAGATAACCGAGGCGTCGCTGGCAAAGCGCTTCGCGACGCTAAATCAACTTGAGGATGTGGCAGCGCGAATCCAGGAGGCCAGGGACAACGTGCAGCTTGTCAAGGTTATGGAGTCAAGCACTGGGGCACTTAAGGGTCTCAACGAAAAGGTTGGCGGTGCGGACCGCGTAGGCGACGTCGTTGACAGGCTACGCGAGCAGATGGGTGAAGTGGACGAGGTCGGCAAGATCATCTCTGAAGCTGGCGCGGCGCCTGTCGACGAGTTTGAGGTCGATGACGAGCTCGAGGCCATGGAACGCGAGGAAAGGGAAAAAGAAGAGGCGTTGGAGCGGGCCAGAAAGGAGGCGCAGGAGGCGAAGGAGGCCGAGGAGACACGTTGCCGGCTCGAGAAAGAGATGGCGGATCTACGTCCGCCTGTGACGGAGCCTGCGGAGAAAGAGGGCGCAAGAGAGCAGGTGCAAACGCCAGCGAGGGAAACAGCGGATAGCTTGGAGAAGCTGGATCTCGAAGAGCGGGAGAAGCCATTGCCCGCACAGTAGAGGCGAATCACATTATGACAACGAAGGTTTGGGGGGGTTAGATATCGGCGTTTCGGTCTGTATTGAAGCAAGCACCTGTCGTATGGCTTGCATCTGAAGGGTATAAAAACGAAGCGCTGTGCCATTTCATCACAATGCAAAATCACCGCGCCTCTTGACTGCTTGGTATCTGCGGCTCTGAGAAGCTGCTATGCAGGCAATGAGCCGCTGTGGGCTGTTGAGGCTTTGCAGCTGCGCTCCCGTGCTCCACTCCGAGCCCCTGGTTTCTGTCCATCTCGTCGTTCAGGCCGTTCCTATCAATGTCCGGTGGTCGTGTGGTCAGGTCAACTATTGTGACCTCCCTTGCCTCCATTCCCGAAGGACTGCTTGCAGCATCCAGTACCGCCGCAGGTGATCCGTCTCCAGAGACGGGAGCGGCCGCCTCCTCTGTCTTTGGCAGCGCTTGCGCCTTCGACTTGCGCGCATTGGCAATCAGGTCCTTGAACGAGGTATCGTGTTTCGCCGCCCACGCCGTGCCGTCAAACTCCTTGTCCTTGACCGCCACCCCAGGGCGCACGAACATGGGTGCCTTGGATCCTTGCGTGCGCTCCCAGACGTCAAGGTCGTGCAGCAACTCGGCGCGACGCTTCGGGCGCGCAGAGTCGCAGTTCGCATTCCACAGCGTGACCCACTCCTTGTGACGCTTCTCGAGCTGCAGGCGGGACCCCGTCGTCGACAAGCCCAGGTCCGTCATCTTCTTGCGCAGGGCGGTGTCCTTGAGCATAGAGTAGGCCAGAGCCGGAAGGCGATCGGGTGCCGGTGTCGATCTGGGGCCGCCTCGAGCGGGTGTGTTTGGGGTTGAGGTGCGGCTGGTGCTCGCGCGAGCTGTTGTCGGGGCTTTCGCGCCGGTGCAGGTGTCAAGGTGTCGAAAGACCTGAGCTTCCTTCATGCGAGTGCTGCATATGGGGCATGGTACGAGGCCATCGTCGGGAGCTAAAAGAGCTTTGTTAGAGAGTGAGAAAATGCGCAATGCCAAGGGTTGACTTACCAAATGATGCATCCTCTACCTCGTCGTCCTCCTCTTCCTCCTCCTGTGGCTGCTCGAAATCGGCTTCTTCGTGTATTGCTGCAACCGCTGCTGGCTGTCCCGACCTTGTCCTGCTAAGCCTTGCCGAGCTCCTAAGCCGCTTGGTCTCTGGCTGAGCTCCGCCCGTTGTGAAGTCCTCGGCAGCCAGCTTCCTCTTGGGGGAGCCTCGGGTCTTCGTCTGTTTGCCTGATGTCCTTGCGAAATGAAGTGTGTCTTTCCTGGCCTTGACAAAGGACTCAACAACCTCCTCCATGGACCAATTACTCCTCAATTTTAACTCCTGGTCTGAGGCCCGGCAAAGGGGGCATTTCCCGTCGTTGGCAAGAGCGCGACGAATGCAAAGCGAGCAGAATGTGTGGCAGCAGGACGTAAGCATAGGTGTTTTGAAAAAGTCCTTGCACACCTGGCATCGCAAGGAGGCTTCAACCGTTGAAAGGGCTGGGAGGGGTGTTGAGAGCCAGTCTGTTGAGTCGGGGACGTCCTCAAAGTCGGCCATTGTGGGGGTAGAGGCAGTGTGTTGGCGAGATATTGGCTTTGGAGGTTTGAAGGGGTTTCACGTTCGGAACGTCTTGTTGAGCCTATTAGCATAAGGAGAGAGGGGCGAAAGCACAGTGAAGCCTGCAGTTGGATGTGAAGGCTTCCAGGAAGTTTGGATGCGCAAGTCGCGTCGAGTGGAGGCGCGCTTAGGGGGGTAAGATAGGGAGGGACTGAGGTGGGGGTGAACTTTCTAGTGGATCCTGCTGCCGACCTCGCCAATCGTTCCAACCTAATTCGCTAGACCATGGGGGTGTCTGCAGAAAATCAATTAAGAGCAAGTGCGAACCGCGTCCTTGTCCTCCCGGACGCGTCTCACCAGCCCCATTGTCTCTTCTTCATACAAGAGCATCGTGAATGCTCCCTGCAAAGGATTTTTGTGTGGTTTTGATCGCTTTTACATCGCCGTTCCTAACAAATCCAACATCCACGTTCTGCGCCCCAATTACTTTGCTATGGACGAATTCAAGAAGTACCTGGCGGATCAGATCCTTAGTGAGGAGAAGATTGTAAACTGTGGTTGCCCCTGTTGGGACTTGAAATCAACACTGACGCTTACCCAGGTCACATATCGAAGCCTTAGCAGAGCACTCAAAGTGCATGTTAATACAGCAAAGGGGTCAGTGCCATCAACCTCCTCGTATTGCATTGTTCAGCTACTTATACCGCCCTCCACAGAATGCTCTATGAGTTCCATAGGTCACAGAATGGCATGCGTCCTGGCACAATTCATGCCACCTACCTGATTTATGGCATCCAGAAGGCAGAGAAAGTACAGGAAGATGGCGACATTGAAATGACTAGCTCTCCTCCTGATGCTGTGCCTTTGTCTGATGAGGTCTTGACCCACTCCTTGACCTTGGTGCCCGGAGATCGTCTGAAGGGTATGTCCAATGCATGCTGATACAGCTGTGTTTTTTCCCCCGCTGACCACCACCTAGAGATTTTGGCATCATACGAAGAGCTCTTATCGTTCCACATCTATAGCTTGGCCAGACATCCTACAAGAGTAAGCTATCCAGCTCGCTCCTCCGGGCCAAAAACTAACTTATCGCTCAGGAGTTGCAAATGCTAGCAGACGTCTCACAGCAAATCAAGGAACAGTCAACTGAAGACAGCGCATCCATGGCAGAGACATATGGCACCATTATCAATCCCAATGTTCGAAAGCGCGACCGTCAGGGGCGGCCAGTCCCCGCTCCTCCACATGCGGCAACAGCGGCTAAGCCTGTCAAGAAGGAGTCCGCACCATCTACAGTCAAACCAGCGGCTTCTGCGCCCAAGACAGAAGAGCCGGCCGAGAAAGAGATCAAGGTACCGGCCAAGGATTCGCCGTCCTCCGCCGCGGCCACTATCAAGAAGGGCGCGGCACCGCCCTCATTGAAAAAAAGCGGCTCGTCGGGCATCATGTCATCCTTCGCCAAGGCTGCGGCGAAGGCTTCAAGCAAACCGAAGGAGACGCCGAAACCAGAAAGTCCAGCTGCTCTGTCTGACGATGGAGAAGATGACGACGATGACATCCCGGCTGCCAAGTCTTCAGGTAACACCGGGCGAAAGTCGCGAAAGGATCGCGAGGCCGAGCTGAAGCAGATGATGGAGGAGAGCGAGGAAGAGGAAGAGCCCGAAGAGGATGAGGAAGAGCCTGCGGACGAGCCGATGGAGGAGACTCCGGGGCCAGAAGCGAAGCCCGAGCCCGAGCCCGCGGAAGTCGTTTCTAGCACCAGCGACGGTCGCAGGCGCGGCAAGCGGAGAGTCATGAAGAAGAAGCAGATCATGGATGATCAGGGCTATTTGGGTAAGGCTAAAGCCATACACTTGATGCCCCTGATACTAACACTGCACTCACAGTCACGATTCAAGAGCCCGCTTGGGAAGAGTTTTCCGAGGACGAGGCTCCTCCGCCACCTGCTAAGGCTAAATCTTCGTCTGCGCCTAGTTCAGGAAGCCAGACTTCGAAAGGGAAGAAGGCGGCACCCAAGGGACAGGGCAACATCATGTCTTTCTTCTCGAAGAAGTAATGCGGCCCTCCGGACGGTCCCAGTCGAAAATGTCAAAGTAGCGAAATATAGCCAAGGAAGACGTGGAACCGGGTAGCAATTGTCTGTGCATCCATTACTGCCGTATGTCGCCAGCGACAATCGAAAGCCGCCATCAATAGAATCATTCGAACACGTAAAAGATGAGATGCCAGCAACAAGCGATGTAGAACTGAAACATCTGTCTACCTAGTATTCGGGTTTCATGTCTTGCCAGAGGATTCGGGTTAGAGAAGCACGGTGCATACGTGCACACGTGCAATGCCTCAATCATCCAACGTCGGTCAATTTGCGAAACTTGACTAAGTTGCTTTACTAGGTGCTCATATAATTCGAGAATTGGTATGGAGAGATTCTTAGCTTACAGCGAGCGACCGGATGATACAGAATCATGGGGTTCACATAGATAGGGTGGAGTGTCTAGCTTAGCGAGATCAACATTAGTGACCTATTTAACAAAATCCGTGGACGATTGTCAGCCTTTCCGTTGCAACGGATTGCCTCTGTTTTCTTCTACGAGTCTCAAAAAGGTAACGATCATGGGGTTTGCTGCCAACTATCACACTCAGCGGTGCCGGCCAGCACCACCGACTGACAGGTGAGCGGTGCGGACGGCGGCCGGAAGCTGTCCCGCGCAACCCCGCAGTGGGCCCGGGTCGTTAAGATGCGACGCTAAAACATGCAGCCCCGGTCAGAGCTCCTGCAAGGGACCTCAGTGACGCTGCGGCATCCCTCTAAAGACTGTAGACAGCGGACACCTGGCTGTCCTAGGACCCTGGAAGAGCTTCCATCCTAATTTCAGTTCTCGTGTCCCTTTCAAAGTCGCACACTGCTACTGTTTCGTAACACACTGTCCCTTTTTACTAAGTCCACCCACGCTCTTTGCGAGAGTTCTCGAAGTCACCCATGCGGACATAGACTTGATTTATTTCCACTCCTTTGCCTTCCAGGCCTCGAAGCCATGCCTTTGCGATCGGTTGCCGACTTACTGCTTTCTGTAGGCCTCTTCGTCGGCCAGGTGTACGCGACGCAAGAGCCCTTGACGGGTGATGATCGCGCAGCATGCCCCAACTACGCGCAATATTCTACCTATCCCCAGTGAGTTGCGAGACCAGTTTTGACGTCCTGCCGAGAAACGTGACCGGTATTGACAGCCTAATGCCAGCAAGCCTTTAAGCGAAGGGCCCCTCGCTCTGCCCTACCAACGACCCGATCCGCGATGCCGTACTTTCCAATCCGATGCTATCGAGAAGGTCATCAAGGATGTCACCTCTCGAATGAAGGATCCCGATTTGGCCCGACTCTTCGAGAACGCCTTCCCCTCAACAACCGATACCACCGTCAAATTCCACACCGACGGCACCGACACACGCTTCGTCGATCTGAACGGCCGCAGTTTGCGCGACGAGGGAAAATGGGAGGGGCCGCAGTCCTTTATCATCACGGGCGATATCATCGCCGAATGGCTGCGTGACAGCACGAATCAGCTCTCCCCGTACCAACCACTGGCTAAGAAGGACCCGGCCATCTTCAAGTTGATACTCGGGGCCATCAACACCCAGGCCGAGTACGTCATCGAGTCGCCCTACTGCAACGCCTTTCAACCCCCGCCGATCGCGAACCTCCAGCCGAGTCACAACGGACAGGACGATACCGTACACCCCATCTACGAACCCTCATTCGTCTTCGAGTGCAAATACGAGCTGGATTCGTTGGCGCATTTCCTAGCGCTGGGCAATGACTTTTACGAGCACACGGAATCGAAAGACTTTTTGACAGGAAGGTGGTATCTTGCGCTGGATACCCTTCTCAACGTTTTGGAGGAGCAGTCGCGCTCGACATTCGACCCGGAGACAGGCCGGTTTCTGAAGAATGAGTACACCTTCCAGCGCAAGACGGACGCAGGAACCGAGACGCTGAACCTCAAGGGCGTTGGCAACCCCTTGAACAACGGCACCGGTCTCGTCAGGTCGGCATTTCGACCCAGCGATGATGCCACGATCCTCGGATTCTTCATTCCGGCGAACGCTATGATGGCCGTGGAGCTGAAGCGAACGGCGGCAATTCTGAAAGATGCCGGCAAAGATGTTCTTTCTCAGACGGTCGACAAGTGGAGCCAAACCATCACGGATGGTGTATGGAACAACGGAGTCGTGAAGCATGCCAAATACGGAGACGTTTTCGCGTACGAGGTCGACGGCTACGGCTCTTCAATCCTCATGGACGATGCAAATTACCCTTCGCTGCTTGCTCTGCCTTTGATGGGATTCTTGCCGCCGGATGATCAGATATACCAGAACACCCGGAAGATGCTTCTTGAGAAGACTGGCAACCCTTACTATCTTGAAGGCGCAGCTTTTCACGGGATTGGAGGTGAGCAATGTCTTGTGGGCCGACGCAAGACCAAACTGCTGACGTAGTATAGGCCCTCACATTGGCTTATCAAATGCCTGGCCAATGAGTCTTTTGATACAGACGCAGACGTCTGAAAACGACAAAGAGATCACCGAGTGCCTCGATTTAGTCCTCCACTCGGCTCGGCTCGGGTTGGTTCACGAGAGTGTCGATGTCAACCGCATTTCGTCATTTACCAGTAAGTGGAGCTCCAGTCGATGGCATACTCCTCGATCTCATGCTGACAATTCACTGTAGGAAGCTGGTTTGCTTGTAAGAATCGACTTGAACGCCAGTGATTTGTTGACCATATTAACATAGACCAGGGGCCAACGGTGTCTTTGCTGAGACGATTCTAGATCTCGCCCGACGCAAGCCGCACCTAATCTTTACTGATGGAAAGCCATACAGCATTTAAACGTGGCTATGACCGCCCGACTAGACAGGGGAGACCATGCTGATCTAAGCACAGCAGTGTTGATGTTGGATCCGTTATAGAATCATCAACAGATGGGCTTCATCGGGCGTGGGGGAACTGGCATCGCTTTACCTGCATTTGTTTCATATACCCAGAGAGGTCCACGTCGAGAGACGGACATATATAAACATTCTCCAAAGCGTACGAGCAGCCGGTGCAACATTGATGTTACGTCGCATATGGTTGCATCGACTTCGTATTTCTCACATGTTGATATCAGACACAGCTGTTGCAAGCTCCTCGTCTCCAAGTCGGCCAATTTTTTCTCAACTCTCTAACTTCTATATTCGTTTCAGGGGTCGTTGTGTAACGTCGCCTAAATAATTGCAGAAACGCTCATTTGACGTTGTCTACATCAAACCCACTTGTCGACTTCCACTGGACGCCGTCCTTCATTGCCTTTAAAACAGCACCAAGCCTCTTCACGCCCTCAACGACGTCCTCTTCCGGCTCCCAAGAGAAACACAGGCGAATCTCCCTGTCGAACCTCGCAGACTCCTCGTCCCCGTGAACCTCGAACTGAGCACCGTGACCAATGACCAGGTTCTCCGTCTCCTTGGCCCGGGTTGCGGCCTCCCGGCTCGACATACCCTCCGGCAGGCTGAACCACACGAAATAACCACCGTACACGCCGGTGCCCTTCAGCGCGGACTCGCGAACCGCGAACCCGTCGCCCAACGGCTTCTGGACGTGTTCTGCAATGGCCTGCATCATGGCCCGGTGCCGCCTCGCCAGCGCGGGCCTCGTCTCCTCGTCAAGCTGCCTCTGCAGCTCCCCACTCTCGAGGAGCTCCGCGACCAACGTCGCCGCCAGCTGGCTTGGCGCGCCGCCGCTGCACGTCGACCCCGTCTGCGATAGGCCGTACGCGAAGGCGGGGCTCCCTTCGGCCCAGCCCGTCCGCACGCCCGGGGCGACGATTTTGCTGAAGGAGCCGTTGGATACTGCGTTGCCGAAGGAGGCGTCCGAGACGCCCAGGGCGCGGTCGATGTCCACGAGACGGGGCAGGCGCATCTCAGGGGTGTATGGGCCTGGGGGTGTGTCGTAGGAGGTCAGGGGCCACTGCAGAAAGTCGTAGACGTCGTCGCTGACGATGAGGGCGTCGTGCTGGCGGGCGAGGGCGACGAGCTCGTAGCGGCGGGCGAGTGACATGGTCTTGCCGCTCGGATTGGAGCATGTCGGGACGACGTAGATGATGTGGCGGTAAAGCTTCCTCTTCTTCGCCTGTTTGAAACGCTGTTTCACTGTCAGCGAGGATCTCGCACTTGGTATGTCATGACGCTGCTGAGAAGCACGCATGTCGTGTCACAGAGGAGGGGGCCTCCCAAGATGGGGTGGACTCACTTCGTCACTACCTTTGCCCGCGGCCTCGAGCCCCTTTCTCAGATACTCGATGTCGATTCCGTCATCGTCTTCAGGAACCGACTTAAGGCGCCCGTCGAACCCAGCATCGGCGAAGATGGGGCATGCAAGGAAGTAGCACGGCGCGACCATCCAGACGTTTTTTGTGTAGAGCGGGTCGGTAAAGGACTGCAAGATGCACGCGAGGTTCTGGCTGGCACCGCCCGTGACACAGATGCGGCGGGCGTCGGGCGGGTGATGTTCGAGACGACCCTCATTGCCCGTGTTCGCTGTGCGGCTAGCCGACGGAGGTGCGGGGTCGGCGGCTGTGTAGAAGGCCGAGAGCCAGCGGGCGATAGATTCACGGAGGGGCTGGTAGCCGGGGTCCGGACCATACTGGAGCCCGGGGACGTAGACGGCGGGGTCGGCGAGGGTCTTGACGGCGGCGGCAGACAGCGCTGCTGCCGGCAAGAGGGAGGGGGAGGGCCAGCCGCGGAGGAGGTTGATGGGTTTCTTGTGCAGGGGGGCGTTCATCTTGAAGTCTGATGGGGGCGCCAATGAAGTTGAGAAGTGACGGGATTGGTTGTATGTACACGGGTAAGGAGAGGTTACAAAGGATGGGCTTCGGCTTTGAGTGTTCGCGACGTTGGGAGAAGTCGGTACAATGGATAGACGGTGGTGAGTGATGAGGGGTCGATGGTGACGAGGTAGTTGAGTGAGGTGCTTCGGGACTCTGATCACGCTATGCTTCATAACCTCCACTCATTAAAACGTGCACCGGTCTGAATCAAGAGGTTGTTAAAGCACTCAGTCCTCGGGAGGACTTCTGGTCATTTATACGAGGGTTCGTTGTTAAGTCGAAATTCGGGGTGCCGCCTCCGCAGTCGGAGGAATGTCAGTGCATGTAGAGAGAAGAGAGACGAGAGAGAGAGGGTGCGCCCCACGCAGAATCCCGCAACTGAGCTGAACCTTGGTTCTCAAGTCGATCTTCAATAACCGCGTCTCGTCGAGAAGAATCATCATAATCAAAATTCGCCGATGTAATTTCATTTTGTGAAGCGACTAAAAACAAGGGGTATCATGTACTTAAATGCATTGTAGTCAAACAAGTTTCGCCACGAATGACTAAAAAAATGACTCTACCATCCCCATGTCCTCGTTGAAGCAGTGAACACAGGCGGCTTCCACTGGATCTTGCTAGGATCGATAAGCCTCTTCTGCTTCACTTTTTGCTTCTCTCTTTGCTGTATCAGCTTCTCCGGTATCACAATCTTGTGCTCGCCCTTGTGGTACACCTGCATCTTAAGCGCCTGTAGTGTGTGTTCCACGTCCTGTGGGATAATGGCAAGCGCCGTTGAAATGGTTTCAATCGTCGTCTTCTCGTCACGCTCATTGTATCCTACTAGAAGATCCAGGATATTCTCACCCCAGTATTGGCGGTAACTCAGTAGACCCAAATCAGAAAGAGGCTTCTCGGGTGACCCCAGCTTGCCCTCAATCTTGGACAGCTCGTACGAAAACTGAATCAGCAAGCGACCGTAACCTTTTCGTTGGTACTGGGGCAGCGTGAGAATACAAGCAACGTTGTAGCCGTCAGCACTCTCCTTTTCTTTGGAAAAATATCCAATGATGTGACAGCCCTTATCGTCCCGGGTTGTCATGACATAGAATAAGAAGGGGTCGACATCGTAGTAGAGTGTCTTGTGGTCAAGGAACATCTTGGACAGCAAACATAGATTGCGACAGTAGGTCCGCTGTCTCCTACCGTCGATTTCGAAGAAAGACACCGATTCGTCCCGGTAGATCTCGTTGCCGGGTGGATGCTGCAAGGTGCACTTGCGCCGATGCCTTGTGAAGGACTTTTCGTCACCGTAGTACCCGAGACAGAATTCGCATATGAAAATAACATCTTCCTGGTTGAAGATCTCAGGGTACGGTGAAAAATACCAGGGGAACAGGTCGTGTTTTCCGAACTGCACCTTGGAGATGTTTCGGATTCGCGAGATCTCAGCCGGATTTTGTGTCATGGAGCCGTGTGTTCTGAGCTTCTCGATCTCGTCTTCGCGGCTGAAGCCATTGAGTAGATCCTTCTTTTGGACCTCCTCTTCCAGGTCGATCTCCATCTCGTCGGCCCCTGCCGCGGGTGTAGCGGTCGCATCGCCTGTCGCTGGTGTTTGGCTGTTGCTATCCTCGGCTGTGGGCGTCATTCTCTGACTTTGTGACTCAACAAACTCGCTCCATGGGTGTGGGGTAGGGGCCTCGGACGGCGCCGACTGCTCCCTCTTCCCGGGCCTCTTTTGGGATTTCTTGGAAATCTGCTTCTTGGATGTGGCGACGCCCTTCTTGGTCTTGGGGTCCTTGGGTTTCTCCTTCTCGGGTAAAGGCCACTCAACATCGTGATCGAAATCGATACGAATCGTTGGCACCCATTCGTCGAGACGCTTGTTGAAGTTATCGAAGTTACAGTAAAACTGTCGCCCGCTTTTCGTTTCCTTGATACTAAGAATCTCGGCCCTACGCGGTATACCCTCCTTTCTGACCATGGCGATGCATCCTACTCTGTGGCGCGTTGGTTAGCGAATAGCTCCAAGTGGACCGCATCGTTTGCGTGGTGATTTGTCGCACCTGATGGTCTCCGGAGTGGCCTTGCCCTTCTGTCGAGGCTCGCTGGAGCCGACAGTGGGCTCGCCGTTAGCGCCATGCGCCGCCATGATGATAAATTCTCGAGGTGGTGGTTGTTGGTTGATGAAAGTGTCAGACTTCCAACATTTCTATCGCAAACCGCAAAAGGTGACGAAGCAGGAAAGGGAAGAGGAAGTGGTGTGGCAGAAAACGCGAGGTTCCAAAGGCGGTGAACAAACCACCGCGAACCCCTGTTATGGTCAAGTGGGGCGACAGCTGCGATATGCGATGGGTCCACGTCCTCTTACCTCGATAATCGCATTTTTAATTTTCTCTTACTGGGAATCTATGTACTGCCGACTTCACCATCGGGCACTTCTTATTCATAAAATCTCAAAAAACGCGAAGGAGGAAGCACTTGTCTCTCATTTTGACGGTATCTAATTACCTGTTTCCAACACCATCATAAATTGCAGAGAACATGGCCCCGGAGCTATCGTCAAATTGGAAGAAGCTTCAAGCCCAACTCAAAGCGGCGAGCCCGTCTTCCTCCATAGCATCTGGACCCATCAAGAGGAAGGCAGACATATCAGATCAGCGACTGTCGAAGAAACCGAAACTTAAGTCCGACAACAAATCAGTGCCAGTAAAGATCATTCAAAAGAACGACAAAGCAAAGAAAGAACACATGGGTGTCACGCAAAGCTCGAAGGTGGAAGTGGAACCCAAGGTCGGCTCCTCGCCGTCCCTTGCCCTCTGGGCCGAAGAAAATGACATCTCGCCTGAGGCCCTGGCCGAGGCCTACGGTCTTGGCGTGAAGAACAACTCCATGCTCACTTTGGAAAAAGACAAGATCAACGCTGGCCTAACGGAAGGACTCGACGTCGGCAAGTACGTTGCCATCGACTGCGAGATGGTGGGTGTCGGACAAGGAGGACACGAGTCTGTACTGGCCCGCGTGAGCATAGTCGACTTTCACGGCCGCCAAGTGTACGACTCATACGTACGGCCTCAGGAGCGTGTTACGGATTGGCGCAGTGCCGTCAGCGGAATCCATCCCAAGCACATGAGGTTCGCCCGCGATTTCGACGAGGTTCAGACTGACGTCGCCAAGTTGTTGAAGGACAGGATAGTAGTCGGTCACGACATCAAGCACGATCTGGACGTGCTCAAGTTGAGCCACCCAGGCAAAGATGTCCGCGACACGTCTAGTTACCCGGCGTTCCGGCAGTATGGCAATGGCAGGAAACCAGCCTTGAGAAGACTGGCGGAGGAGATACTCGGTGTCACAATCCAGGGCGGCGCCCATTCGAGTATCGAAGACGCGAGGGTGACGATGCTCCTGTTCAGAAAACACAAATCCGGATTTGACGTCGATCATGCAAATCGCTTCCCAGGCTCCGCCGGCGCATCGGCAAAATCGAAGCCGAAATCAAAGAAAACCAAGAAAAAGAAATGAGCTGATGCCTCTATTACGCACAAACAACAGGGCTCGAGCCTCGCAAACCACCTCTTCCAAAATCATGGTCGTCTTCAGGGCCCTCCCCGTCAAAGCCTGGTAGTCAAATCCAGTTAAAGCCAGTAACTGGATCTCGCCCCGGCTGCCGCCATGAACCAACACTTCTCATAGTGGAATACCCTCCATCAACTCGAGAGCGCCCTCTCGACCCACGGTTATAATAACGTCACCCAGTGTCTTTGTTGAGAATCCAGCCTCACAGTAGGTGAAGTAATACTGCATCAAATTAGCATAGAACACACGAGGGACAGATGGTATGTGTCTTACCTCCCATTTCCTCCTAAATACATCCATCTCTTCCTCTCCCATGTTGGCGTGTTCCCGGTTCAATGCTGGCCGAATTTTCGAGTCAAAGTTCCTCAGAAACTCCTCTTTCCACAACCTCAATGTCTTGGCATAATGCCCTCCGATGTTTTCGACTTTGTCGACGATTAGGGTTCCTCTTGACTCTTTGCTGATGTGGTTCAGCAGCTGCGTGATCGACGGGAGATATCCTCCAGGGAAGATGTAGTGGTTGATGAAACTGCCATCTGTCAGCGCCTCAATATTCTAGTAGGACTCACTCCACTTACTCTTCTCCCTTCGAGTACGCCTCGTGGCGGCCTTCGGGCATGGTGATGCATTGAAAGACGGCAATACCTCCATCCTTCTTCAGCAACCTGTCCATGCAAGCGAAGTACGTTCCCAGGAACTCCTGACCGACAGCTTCCAGCATCTCGATTGACACAATCTTGTCAAAAGGTCTTTCAGGTGTTTCCAAAGCTCGGTAGTCCGTCAAACGGACGTCGATGCGATCAGAGAAGCCCGCAGCTTCTATGCGCTCTTCTGCGAGGGCCTTTTGTTCCTTGGAGAGCGTTAGGCTCGTCACGCGGCAGCCGGTTTTCTTGACGGCCTCGATGGCAAAGGAGCCCCAACCAGTGCCAATTTCCAACACATGATCCGATGATTTTATGCGAGCGCCGTCGATGAAGCGGTGCAGCTTCGTCATTTGTGCATGTTCCAACGTCTCTTCTGGTTCGCTCGGATCAGGGTGCATCTTCCAGATGGGGCACGAATAAGTCATGTCTGGGGACAGGAATGCGGCGAACATATCGTTGCTAATGTCGTAATGCGCCGAGATATTGAGGAGCGCGTTCGAGAGGGTGTTGGTGGTTCGGGCCAGACTCGAGATGGCGGTGGACAAGCTCGAGAACCATGTTGTCCCGTTGCCCATTTCCTCACGGTTGACGATGAAGAGCTACATCAGGGCCGTATTAGCGGTACGAGCGGCACACGAATGATTGACCAGGGCCAGCCAGCCAGCCACGGGCGTACTGACCTGGAAGAAAGCAGTTAGATCTTTGCACTCAATCTCACCGAGCATGTACGACTCGGCAAAACCCATGTCGGCGAACAGGAATAGTCGCATCCAAAAGGCCTCGCTCTTCACAACCAGCTCGACCCTAGGGATGGCATCTGCGCGGCGAGAAACGTATTCACCGTTGGTGAGGTTCTCGTTGTACTTCGCGCCCAGCTTCTGACCAAACACCTGCCTAAACTCGGCCGGCTCGTCGACGAGAAGAAGGGTGCCACGCTCAATCTTGGAGAAGACGGAGAGGATCGTAGGCTTGGCCACGGTCAGAGCCGGTCCCCAGGTCAAGCTGCCGACGGCACCTCTCACCAGCTCTGTGCCGCGGGATAGGGGCTGGGCGACAGCCGCCGGAACCAACGAGGGCAGCTTGGGCATGGTTTCTCGCGCGAAAGAGACCGGGGAGGACGGAGACGTGAAGATGGTTGGGAGACGGCTGGATGCACCATGTATCTGAGAGCGAAAGACCGATGGTTCGTATCAGACTGAATAGTGCAAAAATGTCAATTGAGTTAAGCAGCCACCGAGGGAATTGAAACGAGCTCTTCAGGTAGTAGGAAGATACACCGGGAAGCTTGCCTCAGCTTTCCAAAAAGATGGAGGGGAGTGAGGAGGCGGGGCTGTAGCTGTAGGAGGGGTGGAAGGGCGAAAGTCAACAAGAGGAGGAGCAAAATATGCTCGCATCTGAGACTCAGCGGTAGGGCGGGACGATCATTTTATTGCAGGCGTGCGCGAGCGCATGTCCGATGTGTGCTAGTTACAACGAGACATGCTAGGACAAGCGGCGCATATGCAAACAGTCCTGGCGACCGGCACATCAACTTGCTCTTCTTCGCGGACGTCAGAGAAGGATGAGATAGCGCATGCTTTTGTCTCGCCCATCGGTACCGTCGCAAGCCCGAGGGCAAAATGTGGGTAAACGAGGGTCCGAACCAGGATCCTAGCATGCATGCCCAAGGGGGCCGCAGCAAGGATAGTTCAAACGGGGATTCCCTCGGGAGGATAGACAACAAAAGATAGAAGTCTTAGCCATCGCTTCTTTCATTGAGAAAATCGACATGTTGAGTTGTGCTGACGATCCCATCTGCACCTGGTATTGTAGAGTTCTTGGGCCACTTTTGCCTCTTCATGTGCCGTTAGCAAATACTGACCACCATGAGACTGTCTGAATATCCGTCGATCAGAGTCATTCTTGGAGACGGAGCAGCATCAACCATCAGTGAAACAATAAGCTCGGCAAGGCTGCCGGGATGGGGAGGGGGGGAATCTCCTCAACAGAATTGCTTTAGGACAGGGCTATGTATGTATGTGTGTGTATGATGTCAACTGTGATCGGAGGAACAGCGAGCCGGGCGCACGGCAACGTGTGCATGCTCTAATAAGCTCTTGCAGCTCGAGTCGGAAGTTGGGCTAGTAGTCTCATTTGTCGCTAGGTAGACTTGTGTGATGAATAATCAGCCGCCCATAGCATAATATGAGATGCATTAGACCAGTGCGCCGTCGGAGCGTCCGGCCACATCAGACCTCGAGCTGCTGTTAGTGTTTGAGAGAAACGGAGATAAGTGCTTGACCTTTTCAGGTTTCGGCCATCAGATGAATCTAGAATTTGCAATCGATTGCGCCGACAAGAAGAGGTGGTTCTTTCCATCGGAAGGTAGAAACATCTCCATACGGCGTGAGTGCCAATCTGGTAACTAAGCGGTGAATACAGAGTATGTGGCATGCTATATCCTTGTGATGGGCTATTCAGTCCCTGCATCCCGGCAGAGAGAAAGGCTAAATTTGACAAGTAGGTTACGTTGTACTCGGTTGCTGTCTCCTGATGATTGGTATGTGAATGCAAGTTGAGCCAGCAGCGCCTTTTCCTCGTCCTGTTTTTGATGAACCGTTCATCTAGACCAGAGCGCGTTCTAGTATCAGGCAGGCACAAGTCGATCCTGCACCCAACCTTCGATGATCGGGTCCTACGGACATTTTCAGAAGAGAAATCTGCGATACTACGATTTGGGTGTTCCTGGCTTACATCGTGCGACAGGGTCCTTTGTGCGGATTTGCGGAGCTTTGCCCGAAATCTCGACTCAGACTAGGGTCTTTCAAGGTCAATGACATCAAGACTTTTTGATCACACCCACTACTGGTATTTGACCGAGGACAACTGACCGGCGGGATTTTCTTCGTCTGACCCCGGGTTGAGAACCCTGGAATCCCTGATTTTAAGGATCGCGCTCAAGAGACCGATGGAGATGCCTGCAGAAAGGAAACGAACGACAGCCCCAGAGGATAGTTCCGACCGTGGAATAGGCAGACGACTTCCCAGCTATTGACGGGCCTTTTGGAATCCACTGCCGCGCATCCGACTAGAAATGCATAGAGACCATGAAGAGGGGCTGGGTTGCTTGCATTGGACACGTTCCTGGCGCCGGCTGCCACCACCCTGCATGTCTCATTTGGATGGACAGCAACCAACGCGGGTGCCAATTTCAGGTGTGGTGTGAGGTCCTGTCTCTTTTTCTTCTCCCATCCTACAGGCTACAGCCCTTGAAGGCGCAGGTCAACAAGCCCAGATGAAGTGACACACCAGCCCTTGCCTCGATTGCCTCGATTGCTGAAACAGCGGGACAGATAAGAACCAGAGGCTCGTGGGTGTCGGGGTGGTAGTCCGTGCACACGGGAGCCAAGCCCGTCTTATCGATAGTCAATCTTATCGAAACTTCTTATCAATGGTTAATTGGATTCGCGTTGTTGGAGAGCGGCGGACGCGTCTTGGTACCTAATCAAAGAAGTCGCATCGTTCAGTAAAAGTGCACTGATCAACAGCTCGGAACGATCGCCAATTACACAAAGTAGCCCAAAATGTCGAAAGCAATTCTCTCCATTCAGTCAAACGACTCTGGAAGGACCAAAAAGGCAGTCGCCAATCTGCTGCCGTGTCGAATTCACCACGATGGACCTGTCGGCGATGCCAATTACTTTTGGAACCCTGATCAGTCTGAAGGTGCGTTGCCATCTTCGTTCGAGCCTTGAAGGGAATTGAAATGGCTTGGAGCTGACTTCAGGCCACTAGAAGGAAAACCAGTCGCATACTTCCGCGGGAGAAAACTGCACGGCACGACTGTCAAGCTACCAGAACAATACCGAGGCATCGTGATGGAGAAGAGCGATAAGGTCGAGATCCAGCAGCTCGAAGGCGAGGCAGAAGAAGCGCAGGGCGATCTGGTTGAGCTGGGCACCATGGACGTCAAGGCCGAGTTTGACGAAATGGTTATTTGGGGCCACGAGTCGAGCGCCGATGCGGCGTCAGATCCTTATGTGAGAAGTATCGAAGAATGGTTGGCTGCGGCTGAATCGGTAGGTGTTTCCGTGGTATTTCAAGCGTGTGTCGTAGCTGACTTGATTTTCAGATACACTCGTACCCTTCGCCGGAGACTAAGACTGGCGCATAATCGGGTGAAGGACTCTCAGCGTTCTGCTAAAGGGAAGTGCCACCTGGGATTTCTGGGTGTATTGGGTATTGCATGGTTTAGGCGTTATAGAAGTTGTGTAGATCGGCATGAACATCAAAAACCTCACTTGTGATTGTATGCTGGCGCGTTTCGGCTTTAGTTTTTCAACCAACCCTTTCTCTGTCCATGCTGAGGATCGCGAGTTTCGCAGCATGGGAGGGTGTTCCCAGAACTGACTAGCGCCAACGCAGTCAATTTAAGCCGTCGCGCCGGCAACACACGACGACGCGTTTTCTGCCCCTCACGCGCCAAAAACCAATTAAGCCCCCTACTCAGTCTCCGCCTTCCAATGCGAGAAGGTATCCATCGCATCCCACCACCCAAAAACCCGCCTCCACCAAAAAACAACATCCCGCTCATCAGCCTCGTCTCAGTCGCTTGCGCTTCGTCAACCCACACTGTTGACCCCATTCACGCCGAACGACGATTTATAGCAGTCTCGCTGCCGACGAGAACCAACAACAATGACCCCCCCCAGCGACGCCGGCATGCTGATGTCGGACGCTCCATCTCGTGCGTCGGCTACCCCTAGACGCTCCCTCATGCCCAGTTCCTCCGGCGGCAGGCCAAGAGTGCCACCCTCCGAGAGCATGGGCGCTCCCAGCGACGACGAGGCTGAGGGATTTGCCGACGATCAGGTTCCTCGTGGATCGAGGATACCCGACATTACAAACATTCCCCGCGTGGAGGACAAGATCGGCCTCATGGTCCAGGACCACTTTGAGTCTTTCATAGAGGAGTAAGCTGCCATCCCCTGCTCTCGTTGGCTACGCAGTGTCTCTTAACAACACCATAAATGCAGATTTATAGAAGATCCGACTTCTTCTGGCGCACCGACATCCAGCGCCGTCACAACGGACAAGTACTACGTCGCCCAGATTCACGGCATGCGCACATACCAGCTTTCCACCTTTTATGTCGACTTTAAGCACTTGGTTGCATGGCATAATGGCGAGCTGGCAGATGGTGTCATGCGAGGCTACTACCGCTTTCTACCGTTCTTGACCGCCGCCCTGCACAACATGATCGCCAAGCACGAGCCGCAGTACTTCCGCGAACATAGGCAGCCGACCTCTTCCAGCAATCCGACCAACTCGGCCGCGAGCCAGCTGGGCTCCGCTAGCCAGACAGAGATGGGCGACAAGACCGCCAACCAGCAGACAGACAAGCTGTTCGCCATCGCCTTCTACAACCTGCCGCTGATCTCGAGAGTGCGCAGTCTCAGAGCAGCCAACATCGGCCAGCTGCTCTCCATCTCCGGCACCGTCACGCGGACGTCAGAAGTTCGTCCCGAGCTTTCACTCGGCACCTTTGTTTGCGAGGCATGTAGGACAGTTGTTCCCAACGTGGAACAGACATTCAGGTACACGGAGCCTACCCAGTGCCCGAATGGAACCTGTCAGAACCGCCAGGCATGGCAGTTGGACATCCGCCACAGCACATTCGTCGACTGGCAAAAGGTGCGCATTCAAGAGAACAGCTCTGAGATCCCCACTGGTAGCATGCCGAGAACGATGGACGTCATCATGCGTGGCGAGATCGTGGACCGGGCCAAGGCCGGAGAGAAGTGCATCTTCACCGGTGCGCTCATAGTTGTGCCAGATGTCAGCCAGATGGGTTTGCCCGGTCTGAGGCCGAGCGCCGTTCGAGATGACAAGAGCGCGGCTGGTGCCGACGCCGGTGGTTCTGGCGTCAGTGGTCTCAAATCTCTTGGTGTTCGCGATCTGACCTACCGTCTGGCCTTCCTTGCCTGTATGGTCACTCCCGACGTTTCCAACCCGGGCCAGTCGGCGAGCGGTCAGGTTTCCGACATCATCAGCTCACTGACCCAGAACAACACGCATGACAACTCTGAGTCGGTCGAAGACGTTCAGGCTGCTGTGCTCGCATCCATGAACCCATCGGAGATTGAAGAGCTGCGTGGGTTGGTTCACAGCGATCACATCTACTCGCGACTGGTGAACTCGATCGCACCAACGGTGTACGGCCACGAGGTGGTCAAGAAGGGTCTCCTGCTTCAGCTCATGTCTGGTGTGCACAAAACCACCGCCGAAGGCATGGAACTCAGAGGTGACATCAACATCTGCATCGTGGGCGATCCCTCTACATCCAAATCCCAGTTCCTCAAGTACATCTGCTCCTTTGCCCCTCGCGCCGTCTATACCAGTGGTAAGGCATCGTCTGCTGCGGGTCTCACGGCCGCTGTGGTCAAGGACGAAGAGACTGGCGACTTCACCATCGAGGCCGGTGCTCTCATGCTGGCAGATAACGGCATTTGCGCCATTGACGAGTTCGACAAGATGGATATCGCCGACCAGGTGGCCATCCACGAAGCCATGGAGCAGCAGACCATTTCCATCGCCAAAGCCGGTATTCAAGCCACCCTGAACGCTCGCACCTCCATCCTCGCTGCCGCCAACCCCGTCGGCGGTCGCTACAACCGTAAGACGACGCTCCGTGCCAACATCAACATGAGCGCTCCGATCATGTCTCGTTTCGATCTCTTCTTTGTCGTCCTCGACGAGTGCAACGAATCTGTTGATCGCCATCTTGCCGAGCACATTGTTGGAATCCATCAGCTGCGCGACGAAGCCATCGAGCCCGAGTTTAGCACGGAGACCCTGCAAAGATACATCCGCTTCGCCCGCACTTTCCGCCCTGAATTCACTCCCGCGGCAAAGGAACTGCTTGTGAAACACTACAAGGAGCTTCGCGCCGACGACGCGCAGGGCGGAATCGGCAAAAACTCGTACCGCATCACTGTCCGTCAACTAGAGAGTATGATTCGTCTGTCCGAGGCGATCGCCAAGGCCAACTGCGTAGACGAGATCGAGCCTCCCATGGTCACCGAGGCCTTTAACTTGCTGAGACAGAGTATCATCTCCGTCGAGCACGATGACATCGATATCGAAGACGAGGAGTTGCCAGAGGAGGGCGAGGCCCTGCTCGGTGCGGCCTCGGAGGCGGCGGGTCAACCTGTTGAAGATGACAGCATGGCCGTCGACGAAGCCAATGAGACCCCGGCGCCCGCAGCCCGTCCCAAGCAGACCATCACATTCGAGAAGTACTCGAGCATGGTCAATTTGTTCGTGGAGCACGTCAACGAGGCTGAGACCGAGAACGGCGAGGGTGTCGAGGGCGATGCGCTCGTAGACTGGTATCTGGAGCAGAAGGAGGATGAATTGGACGACGTCGCCCATGCAGAAGAGGAGAGGGCCCTGGCGAAGAAGGTGCTTAAGAGGATGGTCAAGGTACGCGATATTTTGTTGCTTATGCCCATGTCTGATTGGAAACTAATCTCGGGTTGTAGGAGAACATCCTCATGGCTGTTCGCGGCCAGGGTCTCGCCGACGACGAGGCAGGCGAGGGAGCGTCTGCGACCGCCGAGGCGGAGCAGCGCATCGTCTACGTCTTGCATCCCAACTGTGCTGTTGAAGAGTTCTGAGCTGCTTCAGCACGTGTATGTTGACGTTTTAAAATGGTATTAGGGTTGGACTTCACTGGGTTGGACTTGGGATGGACGAGTCTTGACGAGAAGAAGAAAAAAAGTAAGCTAATGTCCACGGCATTTTGGACTTTCTTGAGCCTTTGGACGGGTGGGAAAGGATTTTGGGCTCGTGTTGTCGCGGCCCGGGAGTTGGGGCGTTGGTCGGAGGAGCTGTCGTACTGGAGATGACTTGACTTGTATGCGAAGAGAAAAGAAGAAGAAGACCATCTTGGACAACGCTGCAGTTGGCTGCTTTCGTCTGTTAGCTTGATTATCCCTCCCGGTTGTGGGGCATCCCGAACGATGATTCTTGTTGTTTCAGGCCGTCCGTTTCAACCAGCCCATTCTCTACTGTACCTCCAGGCTCATCTCTTCGTCTTTGCACCATCATGAGCCTTTGATAAACCCGGTGCAGCCAAGCCAACTTTTGAGGTGCTTTCGAGATCTTGGGCAGACGCATAGGAACGCAAAGATTCATCTCAATGCGGCTTCATAAGAAACTGGATCTCGGCGAGGGTTTGGTTCCTATTTTCTATCGGCTGCCGACAGGCAAGGCAGTCAAGTCAGTTTTGTGCAAAGGAGAAACAATTCGATCTCGAACATGTATACCCCCCCCTTCCCCCCCACGAAAGCTTGCTAGGCCCTTGGGTAGGTTTCACGGGCTTTACGGTACGTCGGTGGCTTGTTTTCTGGGAACAATGCTGCCAGGTAGCGGTCTCAGATCATGAGGCGATGCCCGCCAAGGTATTGCTGGCCACGTCCACCCCTGCGAAGTCAATAAATTCCATCCATCCTGCACCATATGATGCTACAGAAGCCTACCCTCACAGTGCGTTTATCTCCTGCTTTCAAGACTGCGACGGTGGTCTCCGTTGAGGTCGCACAGGTAGATACAAATGGCGTAAAACACGATATAAGACATAGTATAAGTGTCATGTACCCCCCCCCCCCCCCTTTTTCTTATGTTATTTTATTGAAGCCTCAAATCTCCTTGACAGAGGCGGTATATGTACACATACAGATGTACGTAGAAATCCTATTTCTCCATCGAGATCTGAACCTTGACGCGAGTCGTGATGGGCCCCTTGACATCAGAGTGGGAACTACAGTGTCACTAAAGGAAAACATAGAGCGGTCAAGCGCCATTTCATTCCCGTTGGTTTGCTTCAAAAGTATTCACTACAGCAACATAATCCATGAAACAATCAGGATGACATGTGTCATCCCGCAGAGGCCAACAGAATCATCGTTCGGGCAAAGCTCGCCATTGGCTGAAGGATGGGGGAATATCATGTAAAATTTGAAATATGATCTGAAATGAAATCATTGTAAAAAAAATCATACAGAAAAACAGCAAATCGCAACGCCTGCCCCTGGATGCTGAAGCTAAAGCGGATATAAAACATACATCTTACAAATTGTACTTTTCTTTTGCCCTCGCTTGTCTTCACGTCCTCTTCAACCCATGATCACACCGGGTCATATCGCATTGGTCCAAGGACCAACATATACTTACTCCTCGTCAGAGTCTTCCTCGGGAACCTATTGTCTCGTTAGCCAAAATCGCTTCACGACAGTGAAAGTGTGCGTTCGGGATAAAAGTCACTTACCCCCTCGTGGAAGTCCTGGCCCTCCTTGGTAGCCTTGATAACGCCTGCGCGGATGCAGAAGTCGCCGAACCTCTCGCCCTCCTCCCTCTCGGTCGCATACCGCTTCAGCAACGGCTTCATGATGGCCAGGATCTCTTCCTCCTTAATGCTCTGGCGGAACAGCTTGTTCAGGCGCTGTCCGTGGTAGCCGCCGCCGAGGTACATATTGTACGCGCCGAATGCCTTGCCGACAAAGGCGACCTCGGCGAGCCACGGGCGGGCGCAGCCGTTGGGGCAGCCCGTCATGCGCATGACGATCGAGTCCTGGCGCAGGCCGTTCTCCTCGAGGCAGTCCTCGAGCTTGGAGATAAGCACAGGCAGGTAGCGCTCCGACTCGGCCATGGCAAGGCCGCAGGTCGGGAAGGCGACACAGGCCGAGGAGCTGAGTCGCAGGCCGGAGAACTGCACGTTGTCGAGCTTGTACTTCTTCATAAGCGCCGTAATGGAATCCAAGTCCTCATCGGCGACGTTGCTGAGAATCAGGTGCTGATTGCCCGTGAGGCGGAACTCGCCCTTGTGCACCTTGGCGATCTCGCGCAGGCCCGTCTTCATCTGGAATTCGGGGGTGTCCTCAATGCGGCCGTTCTCGATGAAGAAGGTGAAGTGGTTGAGGCCCGTCTCGTCCTTTTGCCAGCCGAAGGTGTCAACGTTGGACTTGAACTCGAAGGGGCGCTCCTTTTCGAACTTCTGACCCCAGAGCTCCTCGACCTTGGAGCGGAACACGTCGACGCCCATGTCGTCGATGGTGTACTTGAGACGGGCGTGCTTGCGGTTCTTGCGGTCGCCGTGGTCGCGCTGGACGAGCATGACCTTCTCGCAGGCAATGTGGACCTGGTCCGTCTTGACGAAGCCGAGCATGCGGCCAACCTGGGGGTACGTCTTCTTGTTGTTGTGGGTGGCACCCATACCGCCACCGGCGAGCAGGTTGAAGCCCTCGAGGTTGCCGTCCTTGCCCTTGATGGCGATCAGACCAATGTCATGGGCGTAGACGTCGGTATCATTGTGGGGAGGGATGGCGATGGTGATCTTGAACTTTCTCGGCAGGTAGGTAGGTCCGTACAAGGGCTCAAAGTCTTGGACGGCGTCGCCGGCGATCTGCGTCTTGGTATCGTTCTCGTCCGCCAGCCAGATCTCGTGGTAGGCGGTGGTCGAGGGCAGCAGGTGGTCGCTGATCTTCTTGGAGCTGGCCCAGACCTCCTTGTGATATTTGGACTGGGTGGGCAACGAGCTGCACATGACGTTACGGTTGACATCACCGCAGGCGGCGATGGTGGTCATGAGCGCGCGGTTGATGGCCTGCATGGCGGGTCTCAGCTTGCCCTTGACGACACCGTGGAACTGGAAGGTCTGACGGGTCGTGAGCTTCATGGTCTCGTTGCCGAGCTCGTTGGCAATGTCGTCCATCTGCACCCACTGCTTGGGGGTGGAGATACCACCGGGCAGACGGCAACGAATCATGAACGAGTAGGCGGGCTCCAAGCCCATAGCCTTGCGCTCGTCTCTGACGTCGCGGTCGTCCTGCATGTAAGTACCGTGGAACTTGGTGAGCTGCTGATCGGCGGCGGAGATGGCACCTGTGCTGGTATCCTTAAGGCCCTCGGCGATGGTACCACGGAGGAAGTTGGACGCGATCTTGATGTCCTCGTTGGTGATGGGTGCAGGCTCCTCGGGGAGGCCATCGACATTGTCAACGCCGAGAGCGCTCCAGATCTTGGGCTCCCACTCCTGGTAGCCAGTCTGGTATCCGTCGGGGTCCTGGTCGTCACCGAGACCGACTTCGGCAAGCCTCTTAGCACCGAGGTTGGCCAGGACGCGGTCAAGGTCCTTGGCGGGCTTGTTGTAGTAGATCTTGTCCTCCTTGCGGGGCCAGTAGTGACGGTCACCGAGACCAAAGACAGAGTAGTTGACGTTGGCGAGGTCGAGCTCGGTGTTGTCTTTGAGAGCATTCCACAGCGCGTGGCCGTTCTGGGGGAATTCTCCCTGGCCGGCGGTGGAGGAGACGAAGATGATGTTCTCCTCCGAAGGCAGGTCCTCGATGGGGTAATCCTCCATGGCCATGACCTTAGTCTTCAAGCCGCGGGCCTTGCCGCGGTTGCCAAGGCGCTTAGCGACGTTGGTGGCATTGCCGTTGTCGGAGGCGAAGAGAACCGTGAGGGGGGCTCCGAAGAGACCCTCGAGCAATTGGTCGTAGGCGTCCTTGGCCTTGCGCTTCTGCTGGGCCCTGACCTCGGTGCCAAAGTCTTGCGACAGGTTGGCGGCGAAGACGGGGTCACGCTGCATGATCTGGGTCAGCTGGTTTTCGCGGTCCAGGAAGGCCTTGAGCTCGCTCTTGATGCGCTCGGAATCGAGGGTGAAGTTGGGCTCGCCCTTGGCCTCGTTGGCGGGGTTCCAGCGGTACAGGGGCCAGTAGCCAACGTCGATGGCCTTCTTGGTCTCCTGGAGGACAGTCAGGGGGGAGTCCGTCTCGCCAAAGTAGGGGAGGTAGGCAAGGACGACGGAGGGACCGTTGTGCTGATCGGCCTCGAGCATGGCCTGCAGGACCTGGGTGTAGGAGCCGTAGACGGCAGTAGAGGCGACGTAGGCGTTGCCGAAGTTCATGGCGTACAGACCAATGTCCTTCTTGCGGCGGTTCGCATCGGCGGCGGCACGCTCCGAGTAGGGAGTCGAGTCAATGATGAGCATGTTCACGTTCTCGCCCGAGGCCAGGACATGGTGCACACCAGAGTTGCCGAGGTCGTAAGACCAGGCATCAGAGCCGACGAGCCACAAGGACTCCTTGCGGAACAGACGCTTGCTGGACAACAGGTTACGGGCGATGGAAGAGCCATCAGTCTCGAGACGGGGGATGAGGTCGTCTGCGATCTCGTTCGCCTTCTTCGCATCGGCCTCGTTGGCGGCCCAGCGAGCGAGCCAGCTCTTGGGGGCATCGGTGACGAACTGGTTGCTGTTGGCAGCCTCCTTGACCTCGCCAACGAAGCGCACGCGGCGCTCCTTGCGGGCCAGCAAGGAACCGAAGCCAAACTCGGGACTGGCCTGGATCGAAGAGTTGATGCCGGCGTTGCTGGCCTTGAGGGCGTTGGCGACGTAGGCCCTTTGGCCAAAGAGCTGGTCGAGGATCTTGGTGTACGAGTTCTCAACCTGGGGCTTCTCGAGGCCATACTCGAGCGCCTGCTGGGGGACCTCCTTGCGGCCGACCTCGAGGTTTTGGACGGGGGACTCGGCCGTCAGATTTTGCAGGACGCCGCGCAGGGCCTGAATGACAGTCTTAGGGTCAATGTAGCCGAGCTGGTAGCCAACGACGGTCTGGACGCCGCCGAAACCGCTCTTGACGCTAGTAAGGACGTCAATGAGGACGGGGCCCCATTTCGTCGTCTTGCGGTGGATCTGCTCAAGGACAGCAATGCGCTTCACCGACTTGGGAAGGGCGTCGGCCAGAGCGGAGCTGAGCCAGGGGCGGTACAGCCTCGGGGTGATGATGCCGACCTTGGAGAAGTCGCCGCCGCGACGGGCCTGGTCGATGACATCGCCGAAGAAGTAGGCGCCGGAGCCGAAGACGAAGAGGCAGTTCTCGGCATTGGTGGGGCCGGCGTAGAAGAAAGGCTGGTATTCGCGACCGGTGAGCCTCTTGAGGTGGGCCCATGTGGCGTTAGCGTACTTAAGGATGTCCTCGGAGGAGACGACGGGCAGAGACGACTCGATGGTGGTGGCGTTGGAAGAGACGACAGAGGGGGGGCTGTCGGTGACGCTGTGGTCGGCGCTGGACTGGACCGAGGCCCGGGACGAGTCGAGCTTGGAGTGCACGGACGAAGCGAGTTCGGAAGAGGTCAGGCCAGTGATGGGCGAAGAGCCGGTCGGCGGCACGTCGGATCGGTCAGAGGCGACCGGCAGTCGGCCGTCATCGGCATAGATGCCGACAGCCGCAGCGGATCCGTTGTTGGACGGCTGCTGGAAGCGCCTCGCGGCATCGACGTCGAGAATCTGGCGCACGAGCTCAGGGTCCTCGGCGTCGATGGGCGCGTCGTTGTCGCTTGAGGACGATGCGAAGAAATGCAAGACGCCCTTGCCGGAGCGCAGAGCGAGGGCATGTGCCGTCAGGGCCATGTCCTGGGCCTCCTGCAGCGACTCGGACTGGAGGAAGGTCCATCCCGAGTTGCGGATGGCTGTAATGGCTGAAAAGTCGGGGAAGCCGGCGGGTTGGAGGGAGACGTGCAGGACGATGGGGTAGTTTGCCAGCTTGTAGAGATGGGAGATGGCGGGCAGCAGCGTCGTTGACGAGGTCGTGACGGCAACGAGCTTGCCGGCGCGCGAGGGCGCAAACGCGGACAGGAGGGGGTCGGCATTGTGTCTGACGTGTTGGACCTGGGGTTTTTGATACAGTCAGTCGACCTGTAACTATCTTCCTGGGTTCTTGCCTCGCGCGCCCAAAGCACGAGCAAAGGATGTAAGGATGCTCACCTCGGGAACAGAGGCCTTTGCGACGAGGCTCTTGTCGCCTTGAGCGACGTAGTGCTTCAGGTGGGATGAGAACTCCGAGTCCTTGGCCAGCGACGGCTGCACGGAGATGACCACGTCGCTAGAGAGGAATGCGATCCTTGCAACTGAGGAGGGCGCAATGTTAGCGATGCCATTGTAATTGCTAGTTAGTCTGCGGCGACGGCGTCGTTGTTGTCAAGCATCGTCGCCTTCTTGTCTTCCTCACAGCGCCCATCGTACATCCGGTGGCGGGCGCTGGCTGGGGGAGTAGGCGACAAATAGCAGGGCTCTGATTGGCCCGCGCTAGGTGTCGTAAGAGCTTCGCTGTAGTTACAGCGGATAATGCGCTGAAGGACGAAGCCGCCGCAGCCAGTAAAACAGGGGAAAGCGAACGCTGTAGAGCACAACTCACCAGCCTCTCCAGGCGTCTGAATCTGGCCTCTTGCCGGTGCCATTGTCGATGTGTCTTGGGTTTTGGGTTATCTCGAGGGGTATCGTATAAGCTGCCGAACAATGACTTGCTCGTCACTGGTTCTCGTCACTGGTTCCTTTCTTCCCTCCCCTGAGCCGGCTTTGCAAAAAAAGTTCTTGGTGGGAGAAAAAGGAATGAACAATACAACAGCAGCAGCAGCAACTACACAACAACCGGGCGATGGCGGGTGGGAAAGGTTGAAGATGGATACGGAAAATAAGATAAAATAAAAAGTCCCAGGACTGCGAAACAGCTCCGGTGCTTTCTGCTTTTGGATTGGATTCCCCGGTCCAGATCGAGTACCGGGTTTCGTCGTCCTCAGCACGTCTTAAAGCTGGGCCACGGCTTGCTCTTTGCTGCGTTTGTCGTTCCCACCGACGAATTTGGCCCCGCAGAAAACAATGAATTTTGTCGACATCAGGGTCGATTGCGTGATCGGCTAGCGCAGCGTCTCCCCCAGTCCAATTCGCTCCTGGCTCCGACCGCACTGCTCTCTCTCTCTCTGTTTTTTTTTTTTTCCAGCTTCGGTTTGGGGTCGCATTTCTTGGGCCATGCCGCCATGGCAATGACACCTCGAGTGAGTGGACAACGTGATTACCGGTGCCGGCATCACTGACTCTCATTCTTGCCCTTGTTGTCTTGAGCTCTGGTTCCGTACTCCGGTCTCATCATGACCCTCTGAACCTCTGGTCGCATCACAGACACAGTGGCGACGACAGCATTGTTGGATACACATTTCTCGCTCACTTTTGCTTGCTCGATAGACAATTTTAGTTCACAACCCCTCCCCGTCTTTCCCCCCATCAAATCACCTACCAATAAGCCAAGGTAAGATGGAATTTCTTGGCCTCTTCAAGCCATCACGATTGTTAGCAGGGGGCAAAAGAAAAGTTGGTGCAAACTACAGTCTGGAACCAATGACCGAATGCCGAAAAAGGCCGTTGTCGGCCGGGAACCCTCCTCCCTCACTTACTCACTTGCTCACAACTCCCCCTAAGTGCTGGATGGAGAAAACAGCCTTTACCATCCACATGGAGGCGAATCAAACTAACACCGTAAACGTGCTCCATATCCCGCCGTGGACCCCGTCTATTCGCCCACTGTCCACTGTCCACTGTCCCCATCCCCCCGGGGAATCTTTCGGATTACAAATAGTAGGTACTGCATTTGCAGTTTCTGCCTTGTCACCGGATACCCTCTTCGAAGCCCAGCCCAGCCTGCATCATGATTTGCCGTCAGCCCGTCGAATCAACAGTCATTGATTGAACAGCAGCTCGTTGCTTCGTTCATGGATTAGTATTGTACTGTGTATGTCGTGTATCGTTGTGCTCTATCACTATGCCATCCCGGTTCGGGATTTGTAACCGCCCTTGACGTGATCGAAACTCCCGCCCCCCATCATCTCTTGGCCGCAACCCGATGATTCAATCCCCTTCCTCGTCTTGGCCATCCCAAACGCCGATGTCCTCGTGCCAGAGGAGTCATATTACAGAGCCATTAAATAAATAAAAAAGTAAACCCCGACATACAGCGCCCAATGATCCACCAGGCCGCGTGCGTGTGCTGTACCATCCACATTAGATAAATCTTCCATTCAGCATTGCACCGCCCGGCCAATGGCACCATCGCGCGATGGCATCATCGGACCCCAACCATCATCGCTGGGGTGACGGGGTCACCACCCCGTTGCCGGACCCGCCCAGTGGCGGTCAGCCCATCCGCGATGCCGCCGACCTGCCGCGCCGATATCCATCAGACCCGACCGAACAACCGCCGCCGTTTTCCGTATCCGTAGGAATACCTTCGCGCATACATAGGTACTTAAACACTCCCGTGCCGGAACTTGGCGCTCACCGCGCTCGCCCACTCCTGCTGCGGCCTCTCGCTGAGCCAATACCCGCGACCAAGCGCGAGCATCACACGACCCAGGCGGCCGCGGGATCCCTCGCCGCCGGGCTCGCCTACCGAAAAGGGACCGTCGGGGCCCTTCTTGCGCCCCTCCTCCTCCCAGCCCATCTCGGCGTACCGCTGCAGCACTTGTTGCGCAAAAGACATGACCACCACCGCGAAATAGACGCGCATGAGGGTGACTGAGCAGATGAGACCCAGGCTCATCCACGACTCCTGCGGGCCGATGTGCTTGGTCGTCTTAGGCACGTCCGGGACGACGGGCGCGCCGTTGGCGAGGGCAGTCTCGGCGATCTCGGCGCCCGCGGGAGTGCCGGCGCTCCCCGGGTGCGTGTCGAGGGCGGTGCTGTTGAGGTACCAGTTGACGGCGAAGAAGGTGGTGTAGGCGGCGTTGAGAATCGTGTCGACGATATAGAGCCAGGCGAGCGAGAGGTTCTCAAAGGGGCTCTGCTTGCGGATGTGGGGCATGAACATGGCCAGGAGCACGACGACGCCGAGCGAATACAGGTACATGGTCAGTTGCGTTACCGACAGCTCGTAGCCCGTGAGGATGGCGAGGAGACCGTAGAGGCCGGTGAGCCTGTTAAAGAGTAGGACAAGGGAGATGATCTCGGTGCCCGTCTGGAGGCTGATGCAGCCCAGGAACGTCTATCGCAAGAGCATTGCGTGTCAGCCGCCGATGCGATTTTAACCACGGATGCGCGGCTACACATGTCTTCACCCCGAGACCTTTGCTCAGACATACCTTAGGCCGCGGAAACCGCAAGCTGAATCTGGAGAGCGCCATATTTTCGTTTGTTTTAACGCCCTTCACTTTGCAATGGTCGTCGCGCTTATTCGTGCAAATGTGTATTGCGTTAGAAAGAAGGGGTCCAGGAGCTCTGGTAAATGGGTGTCGCGATGCTTTTGAGTTTCTAATGCAGCACCGAGGCCCGTCGCTTGCAATAAAAGCGGCAGCGCCGGATGACATGGGAAAAATACTGGGCAAAAAAAAGAGTGGAAAGACCCTGCGTTTCCCCCGATGACATATGACAGTGGGCCCCGCCGCATCCGTCATAGCGTCACCCCATGCAGCGTTGTCTGAGCGAGCTGGTGGTGCAGCTGTTGATGCTGTTCTGCAGATTGCAACACTGACACACCATGCACGATCAAATAGCTACCTATCATTCCACTAAGTAGGGTGACAAAAACAGCGCCTGTTTCCCTACCTCTGCCACACCTATAATCAGGTGCTGTATTTGGTCACCCGAGCACATACCCATCTAGGTACGAAGAGCTGCCACAGGGATAACGTTCGTGAACAAGAAAACAGTACTGGCCCACCGGCCGCGCTGGCACCTGATACCCTGGCACCTGGGACCCTGGCACTCGGTGGCAGCCCGCGGCACTACAAGCGCCGAACCATCATCAAGAGTCTGGCCAATGTGATTCTGTGTCATTTCAGGCGGTGAGCAACCTAATTTCCAGCCTCTTAAGTCTGGCCAAGAAAGACATCAGCGTCATTACGCTCTGCAAGAGTTCCGACGGGGGACACGAACAGAGGCTGGAGAGAAGAGAAGAAAAATAGAACCATTAAATGTAGGTATGTACTAACGACCGTGGATTGTAGCCCGTTATTATACAAACTGTAACTTGATGCTGAAATTCCCCATTGCACGCTATGCTTAAGATGTTCTGCCCCGCCAGTCGTGGTCGTAACGTAACGGCAATCCGGCCCCTGCGTCCGCCGTTGCGGCTTGCCTCGGGGCTGCTCCAGTCATTCCGCATTTCTTTTTCGAGTCCGTCTAGCACGCGCATCCCTCCTGCGACGATTGGGCCGGGGCCGTCTTCACGTCAATCACTGCACATACGTTAGCAAACCTCAGTCCGCTCCAATACTTGCTTCCTGCTGTTGAGGGAAATACGCACTTTGGCTCGAGGCCTGCGTGGCGGCGTCTGATCCCTCCATGCCCGGGAGAGCCTGCGCTATTCTCTTGAACAGCGTCTTGACGTTGTGTCCCAATTTCGCACTGGTCTCCACGAACATGAGATTGTTCTTCTTGGCCTCCTCCTCGCCCTGCTGAGTTGTCACTTCTCTCTTGTCGTTCAAGTCCGTCTTGTTGCCAACGAGAACAATGATCACGTCGTTTCCTCTCTCGGCGCGCACGTCGTCGATCCACTTCTTCGTGTTCTGGAAAGATTTCGCATCTGTGTACCCATCATCAGCTGCTGGCCCGCTTCTCACATCTGCTTTGTCCGCAACGCACTTGAGATATCATAGACGACGACCGCGACGCTGGAGTCACGGATGTAGGAGGGAATCAAACTGCGGAAACGTTCTTGGCCGGCGGTATCCCAAAGCTGTAGTCTGACGGTTCGGTCCTCAAGGTACATGGTCTGTAACGAATTAGACGAGGTGGGTTCGAGCCGGGCCGAGGCAGCAGCCCTTTGAGCATTAATGACAGCTTGCCTTGGAAAGAAAGTCGATTCCGATGGTCGCTTGGTACATGTTGTCGAATGAATCATACATGAACCGAGTGATGAGGGACGTTTTCCCCACTGCCACAAGGAGCGTATTAGCCAGGGTTACAAGATGCCCAAGGACACACGACAAACACATACCACTCTGCTCGCCCAAGAAGACAAGCCTGGTAACACGTTGTCAGTTGGGTATCCAATTGCCATTGACGGTCTTGCGCATCATACTTGAACTTCTTGAGGGGGTTGTTGTAAGACCCGCTTGCGCCGGACGCCATGGTTGCCAAGTATTTGCGGTGATCAAAGGGAAGCTCGACGTGGTATCGGGGGTTGGTTTGTTTGCGGGAAAGTCAACACTAACGGCTGCAGAGACAGATGCTTGGTGCAAGGGATGCGAGTTTTGGGACGAAGCAGCAAGCCGAGGACACAGGAGAAAGAGGTCGAGGGCGATGAAAGCTGCGAGAAGGGGACGTGTGAGTTTAGGTCGCGACCTGGATTGAGTACTAAACGGTAAAAGGAGGTTAACTTTCATTCCCTTGGAGCGCATTACACCCCCCCGTCATCCACTCTCAGAATCTGGCCAACCGAAAATACGGGGAACGTCACGTGGGGATCTCCGATAAGAGGAGATAAGATAAACGATTAGCATCCATACCCTGTCAGCTTATCTCAAAAAATTCTGGATGGCCTAGGCCCCGCCGCGGTGCAGAGTGCAGAAACCGACGAACATCAAACGGCAGGGTGCGCAGATCAACTTTTCTTTTGGCCAGCAGAAAATCTTCTTCCCAGCGGGACATTTTGAAATTCCAAATATACCGAACAAGTCACAACTGCCGATTCCTGGTGGTCTACAGTCAGCATGCCTGTTCTCAAACCCCTTTCGGGCGACGGCGATGCGCCGCAGCAGCACAAGCAACCCTCGAGAAAGGGCAAGAAGGCATGGCGGAAGAACGTCGACGTGACCGAGGTACAAGACGGTCTCGACGAGCTCAACAAGCAAATCATTACGGGGTATGATGCGTTCCCATTCCGAAGAGACAAGATGCAGATTGTCACAGATACAAGCATGAGATAACTGACAGACCCCAAGTGGTGTCGTCGCAGAGAAGGACTCGGCCGACCTCTTCACACTCGACACAGTCGGCAAGATCGAGAAGCGCCCCAAGCCCAAGAAGACGCTCAAGTCGGACGAGATCATTGCCGCCCGCTCCTCCGTGCCCGCCGTCTCCTCCCGCAAGAAGCGCGAAAACGAAAGTACCAAGACGGCCAACGGCCTCCTCCCCGTCAAGCGCCAGCGCACCGACTGGGTCTCGCACAAGGAGCTCGACCGCCTGCGCCGGGTTGCCGACGGTCAAGAGGAGTCAAGCATCGTCCCCCAAGAAGCGACCTACGACCTCTGGGGCGCCGCCGCCCCCGCCGCCCTCGCGGCAACAAAGGCGGACCCCAGCACCAAGGGCGAGGACAACTTCCTTACTCCCGTAGTCCGGGCCAAGCCCCCCAAAACGCTCAAGCACAAGCCCCTCTCTCTCGCCGCCAGCGGCAAGCAGATCCCTGCAGTCCTCAAGCCCACGGGCGGCTACTCGTACAACCCGACGTTCGACGACTACGCCGAGCGACTCGAAGAGGAGAGCGCCAAGGCTGTGGCAGCAGAGGAGGCGCGCCTGGCGGCCGAGGAGGCAGAGCGCGTCAAGCGCGAGGCCGTCGCCCGGTCCGCCGCCGAGGCCGACGCCGCCGAGGCCCGCGCCCAGCTGTCCGAGTGGGATGAGGACTCGGCTTGGGAAGGGTTCGAGAGCGGGGTCGACGACGACAAGCCGTCCCTGAAGCGCCCGCAGCGCAAGACGCAGCAGCAGAGGAACCGCATCAAGCGCCGCAAGGAGGCCGAGCGCGAGGCCAAGCACCAGCTCGCGATGAAGAAGAAGGCGGCGCAGGCGGAGCAGATCCAGCAGATTGCGGCGGAAATCGCCGAGCGGGACGCGTCCAAGAGCGCGCTGGCGCTGGCCAAGGAGGTCGGCGAGGGCAGCGACGCGGACGACGACGACGATATTGTCGACGAGGGCCGCCTGAGGAGGAGGCAGCTCGGCAAGATGAAGCTGCCGGAGAAGGACCTCGAACTGGTGCTGCCCGACGAGCTCCAGGACTCGCTGCGGTTGTTGAGGCCGGAGGGAAACCTGCTCAAGGACCGGTACCGCAGTCTGCTCGTCCGCGGCAGAGTGGAGGCGAGGAGACATATCCCGTTCAAGAAGCAGGCCAGGTCGAAACTCACGGAGAAGTGGTCCTACAAGGACTTCAAGATCTAAAAAAGGGGGTGCATACACTAGAGGGCATCGGAATAATAATTCAAAAGCGTGCATATTTTGGGTTTTCACTTTCTCCGGCCATACATGAGGTGCAGTTGAAAGGCGTCGGTGAGCGATAACTGACATTAGTAGACATCATACATATATGTCTCTCCTTTTTTTTCTTTTATCTCTTTCCTTTCTGTTTCTTTTCTCTCGTCTCCTGATCTCTCGCCATGCTACTCTTTCGTTAACGCGCCAATGCTACAATTCAAGGACCTTCTGTCCCTCATCCTCCACAGGGTATGCTAACACGACAAAAACTGGTTCCTGCCACCCTTTACAATCAAATCTAATAGCTCATCAAGTCTAAATTTCGTCAGTAGCCATAGTTTGGAGGGCATGTCTCCACGACGACTTACCTCTTCCAAAGAGACCACGCTTGGCCCAGTCCATAGCAAGTAAAATGCGCGTCCGCAAGCTAACGCTCTGGGCGAAGTAGACGGACCGCCACATGTAGACAGCCCATAAGCCACCAGCAAAGTTCCATCCTTCGCCCCAATCGAAGACAGCCGAGTTACCAATGTACGCCAAGCTGCCGAGATGGCGATACACGAACGCCTTATACACAACGGAATCGATGTCGCCATCAAGGACCATGTTCGCCTTCAGGCCGTCTGAGGTGCGCGCCAACTTGTTGAACTTGTGCGCGAGGTACTGGCCCTGCTGGTGGGCGCGCTGAGCGGTGGCGGGGAGCGAGGTGAGCTTTGAGTCGATCTGCTTCAGCAGCTCACGGAGCTCGCCAAAGTCGAGGGTGCCAGACTGGTCCTTGTCGAACTGCTCAAACAGCTTGTCGAGGCGCTTCAAGTGGCCGACGGCCTGTGGGAAGCGCTTCTTGACGTCGTTGGCCACGTCACGCCAATCACTGAAATGCAACTCCAGGGTTTCGGGGTCCTTGCCCCGCTTGAAAGCAATGCCGCGAAGGAACGTGATGATGTGGTCGGCTACATTGTTCTGTACCGTTGAGCAGTCGCCAATGGCATAGACGTCGCCTAAGGGTGTGCCGTTGAGGCGGAGATGCGTATCGGTTTCGAGGGCGTGGCGGTTCGTCTGCGAGGGACCAAGTTTGGCGGACAGGCGCTTGCAGAGGTCGGCTTGGGCGACACCGGTTGACCAGAGGCAGAAGCCCATGGGGAGTTCCTTGGTTACGAGAGATCCATCAGGTTGCTTCTGAGTAAAGACGATTTTGTCGGGAAGAACTTCCTTGACGCGGGAGTTTGTGAGAATGTCAACCTGGTCGCGGGCAAAGTGCTCCTCGGCGTACTTGGAGACGGCTTCATCGTAGGTGTTGAGGATGTGACTGCGACTCTGAATCAAGTGGACGGAGATCTCGTTGCGGAGGAGCTTGGGGAAGTGCTGCGTCAAGTCTTCGTTAAGCATATCGAACAACTCGGCGGCGAATTCGACACCGGTAGGGCCACCCCCGCTGACGACAAAGGACAGGAGACGCTTGCGCTCGTCATCAGCGGTCGTAGGCAGGCAGGCCTGCTCGAGGTTATGCATGACCTGGTTCCGAACCTTGCGCGCATCGCTGATATCCTTGAGGAAGTGAGCGTTCTCGAGTCCCTTGACACCGTGGGGGTTCGTGGTTGATCCAACAGCAATAACCAGCTTGTCGTACGGGACGTAGAAACGGACTTCGTTACCAAAGGCATCGGGTTGGGAGCATTCAATCAGCTTGTGGGAAAACTCCACGTCCTCGGCCTTTGCGCGGATAAAGTGACCGTGTACACGCGCAAGGATTCGACGGACAGGTTCAACCAAAGATCTGAGCTCAAGAGTTCCTACAGTTGCAGACGGAAGCATAGGGGTAAACAGGAAGTAGTTGGTCGGAGAGATGACGGTAACGTGATACTCGTCCGGGTTGAGTTCTTTGAGGAGGGCTACGCCGCCCCATCCGCCGCCCAGAATGACCAACTTTGGTTTGTCCTTTGCCGACTTCATGTTTTCGTTGTCCAGGTCGTCGATCAAAACTTCAGCGATTGGCAAATTTTTGGGGCCGCCTATCTTTGGATTCAAAGCCAGCTCGGATACTTTGATCTCGCCGTGATCGGGGTGTTCTTTGTAGGTGGAGGCGTCGTAGATGAAGAAGGCAACCACGCCCAAGCCGACGAAGATAACACCACTGCCGAGCCATACTGCGCTGCGATATACGAAGCGGATAATTCGTGACCTGGATGGGGGGGAAGGAGTTGTGCCTGAGACGGATCGAAAAGCTGTACCCTTGGGCAGACCATGGGCGTTGAAGAAGGAGTTCGCGAGAGGTGTCCGGGTTGTTCGTGATCGTTGGGGCAAATTAGCGAAGGCACGCCTCTGAGAGGAGACAATCTGTCGTCTGCATATTGGGGAGGCCTTGAGGAGACCGATTGACGAGGTCTGGGAAGCGGCGCGAGGTAGGCGCATCAGCGCCGATGTGGTGGGAGGCATTTAATAACCGGGAACTCGCTCGTGATGGAACGTCTGACGATGTGGTCGTTTAGGTATTCAACAAGGAGATATCATGTCGAAACGAGTGATTTGGGAGCAGTCGAGGCTCTTAGGTTGTATCCTCGCGTCGCAGTTTCCAACAACGGGAGAACAAGAATCTAATCGAAGGTGGGCGTGTTCCAAGGAACGAATAGTGCAAGGCGTCGTGTGGTAATGGCTACGAAAAAAAAAAGGACGACCTACCTCAGGGCTGGCGGGATAATAGCTCCCTGCCTTATGCCGTATGCGTAATGATGCTGGTACTACGGATACCTAGGTAGGTCAAGCCAGGAGCGACAAACCCGAGCAGCTCCTTTCCCGGCAGCTCCAGCAACTACGTCATTGTTCGGTTAAGCCGAAGACTCGCCTCCCATGCAATTATACGACACGCCAGGCAGGGAGGGCTAGGCAGGGCCAGCCAGACTGTTCCAAAAAGTGCCGAGCTCGTCCTCCATCATTGGCCAACCTTTGATGTCGCATATCGCCGTCACTGCTGCCGACAACTCGGACTTTCGTCTCGATTCCCTGCCCCGTGGTCGGCGCCGCGTTTCTGGTCCTCCGAGCTGGCAGTGTCTCTATTACGGGGTCCTTCCTCGGCGAGATTAGTGCATTTCGCGACGCAGTGGTCTCAGTCAGCGATCTTAAAAGCGCATGCTGCGTGCCGGACTCTCCACCATCATATCCACTCCTCGGCGTCTCGTTCGGTCAATTGACGCTTGACACCAACCAATGATGAGCATCTTGGGTGCGGCTGGACTGGAAGTATAGGAAGTGGCGGATGCAGCCTGGCTCACGATGTCAAGGTTGTTTTCAACTCAAGCCAAGCTCGCACCGTGTTGAGATCCAAGGCAGATGCCATGGTGTATCCTGGCACTGCTGTTCCTAGTTTGTTGTACTGATTGTCTTTACTGTTGCTATATACATCACCTGCTCGTCGCAGGTGAAATGCGATGGCACACCTTTCTCAAAGACGGCTACTAAACTAGCATCGGAAGTACTTCTTCTCGACCCAGCGATCTTCGATATCGGCAAGCATGTTGCAGAGAACGATGGTGATACCAGGGAAAACCTTGGCAAGCCGGTGAACACCAAGTCTCCCGGCGGCATAGCAAGCCAGCACAATCTTCTCCTGGGCAACGCCGTGGTCGACGAGAACCTGCACAGCCATAAGTGCGGCACCTCCGCTCGCCATCTGGGTGTCAATCAACAACACCGACTCGTGGTCGTCAATGTTGTCCGGAAGCTTAAGGTAATGCAGCTCGGGCTCTCCCGTCCGTACGTTGGACTGGATGAGGACTCGGCCGGTTCTCATATCGGGAACAACTCTCTTCAGGGCAGTCTCAAAGGCAGCACCGCCTCGGAGAACAAGCACCGCACTCACATCGCCTGTAGCCTGAAGACCATTATACTTGTAGCCTTGGGGCGTGGAAACGGTCTTCTCCCTGAACTGCACATTGTTAAGCGCCCTGGAATAAATCAGCCTACTGCAACTGCACGTACGATCGCTCCGGAGCCAAAATACTCACTGCTCAATCAACAAGCAAGCGAGGCGGTCAAAGTAAAAGATGAAGTCTTCCGCCGACGTGTCGATGTCCTGGATGATTGTGCACATGCCTCTGAGTTGCGTTGTCTGGTCCAAGATCACGACTCTGTCAGACAGAGGGTCGCTGGCAGCAGCGAGCTCCAGCTGCGTCAATGCCGCCCGGTGGTGCGTTGACTTTTCGATCAACTTTCGCTCGATGTACTGAACAACCATGGCTAATCGACATCTTAGTTCAAGCTGGCACTACTGGCACGGACCACTTACCCATCGCGACATGGTTTTCGATACCTCTGGGCACGATGATGTCTTTTTGCCGTCAGTATCATGGCAGAAGCTCCACGGGGAGTATATGAATTACCTGCCACTTTGCGTTGAGGCTCAACGAACTGAGAACACGTCAGAATACAGCGGTAACAGAGGCCCTGATCCGAGTGCCGTTACCTTTTCGAAGTTGGGTTTCACAAATTTGAACCATTGCTTCATGATTCCTTCGACATCTCGGGCGCGCTCCTTGACGTCTCTTAACACTGCCAGGGATGGTTAGCTTCGAAATAAACAGAGTTACGTCCGAGGCGCGCGTGACTGACCTCTTCGAGACAGACACGTATCGGCATCCGCTTCACAGAATATCTAAATATCTGTCAGGATTTTTCCCCCCGTGTACTGGTTTGACCTGGGAGAATGTACCCTCATGTCCAAAAGATCTATGATGCGAGGGTCGTGGAGGGCAAAGATGCCTTCCAAGATGATGACGTGAGGCGAGTAGATGGTTGTGGTTTGGTCCAGTCGTTGATGCTTGGCAAAGGAGTACACGGGGATCTCGGCCCGTTTGCTAAGGTTGAGCTTGTCAACTTACTTCTCCATAGACGAAGCTCCTCAGCCTCGTGGGTTGGACAGAGAAAACCCGAGATCACTGTGGCATGACGACTCACCCGGCCTTGAGGTCTCGAAGACATTGAACGAGAACATTGAAGTCGATGGCCTGTGAACGTGGTCAACAACTAAACTAGCCATTACACAAAGCATTACTCACATCAGGCGCATCGAAGTCGAAGTCATTGGCAAAAGCCTTCTTGGATTCCTCGGGAGTTAGGGGGTTGTAGAAAGAGTCCTAACATCATCGAGTCAGGGACGTTGCTAGATGGTCGGCGGGGTAGATAAACACATACCATGGACAAAATCACCACCCAGGGCAGATTCAACTTTCTCACAATAGCATGCGACAGAGTAGACTTTCCCGAGCCCGAGCTGCCGGCAATGCCAATGATGCTAACATCTGCCCATGGTGGTGAGTAGTGAGTTCGCCGTTGGACAGTCACATGAGATTCCGTGCCGCTGTGGTCGTCGGCCATTTTGAGTCGGAGGTCGCCGACGTCGAGGCGCGGGGGACGATGGTATCGGATAGCTGCAGCTTAGACCTTGAGATTCTGCAGCTAGGCAGGCAGAAACGACGACGACGATTGAAAATCGCCGCACGAGTTTTGGGCCTCTGTTCTGCTTTCTTGCGACGAGCGGGTGAAGGCAAAGGGAGGCTCGACTATAAAAATGAAAACAAGAGGCAAAAGTCAGGGTCCAGGTTATCCCAGAGATAAGCGCTGAGGGGATGCTTGACTTTGACAACCTAGGTCAAGTAGCCTTGGTTGCTAGTGGAGCTGCAGTGCCTGAAGGGAATGTTGCGTTGGAACAGGTGCTGGCTGGCTAGGGCGAATGAGGGGGGACCTTTTATTGTGGCTGTATCAGGAAGGTTGTTGTTGAATAGCCTCGACAGCTGGGTGGTCTAGTCGCCTTCAATGGGATCAATGTAGCAGGGGGGAAAATACCAGCAACGACGGAGAAGCAAGCACAAGTGTTCGTCTGCCGTGTTGCCTATTGCACCTCACTCCCATGGCTCGTCGTGGTTCATGTACCTACAGTAGACCCTCGCCGCTCTCGCTGACGGGACGGGATGGCACATTGCTGGGATTTGAAAGTACTGCAGCGGTGCGGTACGAATCGGAAAAGATACTTCAACTTTCGTACCTGCTGTTGTGCTTCACTGGTGGAGCCCGCCCTGCACTTCTTGCCCTGTCAAGCCCGCTTGCAGCTTCTGCTCATGTGTCCCGAATTACATAATCATGGGTGCCCCACGTCGACAGCCGGCTGATTCTGCGATTGGCCCCCCTGCAGGCGCAAACTCTGGAACTGAATAAAGCTCCGCTCCAGCCTCTTTCCCTTTGTTCTGACGTTTTCTTCTTCTTCCACATCCAATCCCATTTCTTCCTCGGTTTTCTTTCAACCCTTTCGCACAACAAACAACCGGGAGCTCGAACGGCCACCCAAATGTGACGGCCGCCCAGAGTCTGACCCTGCCCTGCTTTCCCTGCTTTGCGCACCTTCCATCGCATGTCAGGACTGCCGGACATAAACGACCCAACAGCGATAGCGGTTTGGAACAGAGCTGCTGCTCGTCTCGTGCGGGAGACCTTGGAGAGAATCATGGTCCGTTGAGCTTCTGTGTGCCCTGTCGCCGGGCTCCGGCTCTGGTCTTGCAGGACCGCAGCTAAGATGTCTTTCCAGACTTCGTCTGTGTCGACCGCTACTCCCATGAAGCATGCTTTCGAGAGGCGTGTTCAGGACGTGAAGTCGCCCAAAAGGTAAGTCGTTTCCCTTGCTATCTGCTAGCCCGACGCTAGTCATCGATCCGCGCGGCTCCCCCTCCCCAACCAGCTCACATGATGATCGACTATCAAATGGGAATCTCTCCTAGCAATTACCATGCGGAGAACTCGATATAAAATTAACCTGACACCTTACTGTTTTACACATCTTGGCATTTCGAGACAGACTCAGAAGAGACTGTTTGCTAACATGATCCTCCAGCGACATCAACGCCCTGATCCTCGACTATTTAACCATGGAAGGCTATCCTAATGCTGCCGCAAAATTCAGCAAGGAAGCCAACCTGCAACCCCACCAAATCGACGAGACGATCAAGGTCCGTCAGCAGATCCAGAAGTCGATCCATACCGGAAGCATTCAGTCTGCTATTGAGGCGCTGAATGACTTTGACTCGGAGGTACGTGTTGCCAAATTATGCTCGCCTTCCTACTTTGCCGTGATTAGACCTAGAGTTATCATGCACCACTCATAGCACCTTCGGGTCTTTGATGAGAAACAACCACTTTTTTTATGAGCTTTTCTTTACCTCCCAGCTTTCAAACACGCATACAATTCCACGCATATGCTCTAACACGTATGCCAGATTTTGGATCGCGATCCTACCTTGCATTTCGCTCTTTTGCGGCTGCAGCTCGTCGAGTTAATCCGCTCTTGCACGAAGATGCCCGGTGGTGATATCACTCCCGCTTTGACGTTCGCCACGAATCATCTTGGCCCTCGAGCGCCGACAGATTCGCGTTTTCTCAAAGACCTCGAAGAGACGATGGCGTTGTTGATTTTCCCTCACAACGACCTCGAACCTCAATTGGCAGCCATCTTGCACCCAGACCTGAGACGGGATGTGGCAGATGATGTCAACAAGGCCATTTTGCAGCGGCAATCTGAACGCAGGGAAGCTGCGATTCGACAGTTAGTCAAGATGCGGGCTTGGGCTGAGTCGACTGCGAGAGCAGAGAAGAAGGCCCTCCCGGACCGCATTGGATTGGGCTTAAATGGAGACGAGAGTGATGGACACGACCAGATGCAGCTCTCCTAGGACGACGATAGTGAGCATGGCAGTAGCGACAAGGAAAACATGGGACCGCCGCTCGACGGCCCATTGCCTGATGGCTCGGTGCACATCAGAACCATCAGATTGAGCCGAGTGTTGCTACCCACGACTCGCCCGGGTAATCATATTGGATCACGAAGGCTGATAGCCACCCACGGGATTCGAGACTGAAGCGAATGAGGCATCCATTAACAATCTCGAGCCAACGTGTTGGTGGCAAGTAGGTCACAGTACAGTGAGCCTGTAATGGGATCATGAACTTGATAACGAGAACTGGAGGATTTATAATTAGCGCAGGGCGTTTCAGAGCAAGGTTTGATTTAGGATTGGGAATACGGGCAACAGTATGGATGGGATTCCACGGGGGAGGCGTTGGTCATTCGGTCACGACTGAATGAGAACATGGTACACATAAATCTTAGAATGAGCATGCAACATCGGGACAACAGAATACCGATACATGAATAGAAGTGCTACCAAGGACTATTTCACTCGGTTGTATATTGGGAGGCCAACTCCGAAAAAGAAGGGAAACTGGACTTCGTTGTGAGAGGCTGGCGAGTCTGCTTCTCGGGTACGTAAAAGTATATATGTATCTAAACCTTCGGATCAGCCAGGCTATCGTGGAGCCTGAGTGGCCAATCCCCGCGTAAGTAACTCCGCTTACAGACAAGCACGTAGAAGTAAGTCCAGCAGCTCCGGTTTCTGCTTTATGACAAGCCGCATAACTTCTAAGCATTGTGTGTGCAGAAGAGATTGCAGTCGCAGTTCGTCCACTCAGGAGATGAAGTTAGGTAAGATAGTACCGATGCCTTATTTCAACATAATCAACTGGAGAAATCGAGAAACGTCTTGAGTTAGGTATATACAGTCGGTACGTCTATTTGGTGCGGATGTGCTTGAGCTTCTTAGGCGAGTAAAGGAAGTTGTTGTCGTAGGCCTTGGGCTTGATTCTCCTCGACTGAGGCTCCGACACAAAGTATTCATAGCCTTGCTTCTCGGCAAAGTGGATGGCGTCCTCCTTAGACTTGAAGTTGAGCTTGGTGCCCTGCATCATGTCTCCTGATGACTGCCATCCCATCAGGGGGTTCTCCCAACGATGGCCCTTGGGGAGGATGTCCCAGTCCATGCGCCAGTGGTGGCCCTGCCAGTTGCCAGATTGCGTCGCGGGCTTGGCCTCCTGGAAGATGCTGCGTGTGGCCCACTGTCAGTAACCTGCTTCGACGAGTTCTTGGAGGGCGGTGTGCGCGTACCGAACGGTGCGAGCCTGGAGCTCCATGGGGGCGCCGGAGATGACCGCGGCCTGGATGTAGGGAACGTCTTCGCTGCCGTTCTGGACCTTCTTCGGGACGGGGGTAAAGGTGCTACGACGCGGGTTAGCTGTGAATGCAGCATTCATGGCGCCCTTAAAAAGCTCTCACGATGTGGCCTTATCGGCAGTAATGGTATAGTCGGGCGTGTTCTGGTTGGTAGAGGGGAGTTCAGCGGGCACTCCTGCGGTGCCGCGTGCGAGCTGGCTCTCGAACCGGCGAGCAGTCATCGGGGCGGAAGCTCGGAAGGGAGCGGCGCAGCGCAGGAGACGAGCCGCATTGTAGGCTCTGGGGGATGCCATGGCGACGGTTCGCTCCCTCAATTGATGCAGCGGTAAATCGTCGTCGTCGAGAGGGTTGGTATTCAGGGAATGTGGTGGTGGTGGTTGACGTTCGGCATTGGCAGAAAGGGCCTTGCTGGGTCTCCGTTTCGGGGACGCTGATTGGCTGTCGCAAGAACCTTGACCCGAAGAAACGAGTGCTTTTCGTCAAACCTCACTTCGGCAACGGGGCGTCACTTCGTCCACATTACAGCATCAGCCTCCCTCACGTCGAAACCGAAGTCAATTGATCCCGCTCAATTGACTGTTTGCGCCGAGCGACCGACCGATACCTTCATCGATTTTCTCGCGACCCCGATACCCAGACATCATGAGCTTCGTCCCCCGCCGCGGTCTCTCGACCCTCATCCCCCCCAAGGTGCGCTCCTCCATCGACCCGAACAGCTGTTGTCCGTCATCGTCATACTAATCGAGTGCAACTAGGTCGCCTCCCCTAAGGTACGATATTCTCCCGGTTTACGTTTGTTTTGATGGGTACAATACCGTTGAGAAGGCTGCTCCACGATTCGGAGGTTAGGCGCGGGACACGGAGCACCGATGAAAACTAGACGGAGCAGCTCGGAGCAATGGGAAACCCAACAACACGGGCTAACATACGAACCCCTTCCCAGGCTCTTGGTGCGGACCCCAACGCTGTTCGCATGCAGCGCGTCGTCAACTTCTACGAGAAGCTTCCCCGTGGCCCGGCCCCCGAGACCAAGGCCACTGGCATCCTCGGCCGTTACGCCGCTAAGCACTTCAGCGGCAAGAACGCCTCGGCGAAGCGTATGTCATTTTCCGGATGTGATGTGTGTTCATTGCGAGCAGTGTTCTGATGTTTCGTGTGCAGCCATCGTCCACGCTCTCGGCCTCCTCCTCGTTCTCGGCTACGCCCAGAACTACTACTTCCACCTCCGTAAGTCTAACTCTTCCGTACGAACCGTCAAGCCGTACGATTAGAGTAGATTTTGGCTAAACGATGCTGACACTTTGCAGGCCACCACAAGAACAATGCTCACTAAGCGATTTCTAATCGTTGGTTGTAGTCCAGCCTGAGGCTGTGTAATGGCATTGGGACTGTGTATATAAGAATTAGAACCTATTCTCCGGGAGGAGGCTCCTCGGCAAATCCCCTTTTTCGTGTCAAGCGAATACTCGTGAACATGACCAGGAGCAAAGCCCAGCTCCTCCATTAGCCGCCCTGCCAATGTGTACAGTCAGGTACTGAGAATTTGTTTCGGTTAGTTAAAAAGGATAACTGAGTGGTATCGCGTAATGCCCAAATAAGTCCTGGATAGGAGACAAGAGGATGTTAAAGTGATGTTGGAAGTAATAGTTGCTTAGTAGTTGACGTATAGAACAGAAGGGTACATGCACCTACTGCCTTTGGCTGACTAGCCAAGCGCAGCTGTCAAGGGACCACTGTTTGGCAGTTTACTGCTAGAATGTAATCCTTTGATCTAGATTTAGCAACTTAGCAAAATATTGTGAGTTGGCATAGGATGCATCAGTCTTAAGACCTGTGATATGCTCAGGCCAGACCATGGCGTTGCTCATCAATGCTGAAATGTCCAAGAATAGGTAGCATGTTTGAATGTCGGGGAATCCCGCTTTGGCTCCTTCCCCCCAGCCAACCCAGGAGCACCCACCACCCTTCACTCTTCCTTTCTGCCTGGGTTCCATAACCCAGGTAAGTGAACAGTGCTAACAATTTACAGTGTGCGTACCCTACACACTGTCACAGCCTTCCGGTGACCAAGTCGGCGACCAGGACCCCGTTGTATCCACTCTTTTCCCTCCCCCTCTCAGGCTCACTTCGCACTGAACACACAGCACCACTGGCCTGCTCCCCTGCTGCACGCTAATCCCTGATTAGGCGACCGCAGCTCCTCTGGAAAATCGACCTCACAACCATCACAGCCGCATAGGTGTGCCTTTCTGCCACCACCTCACCCCCATCAGCCCAGCGCTCCTTTATTTTCTCCCGACTCCGAAACCTCCTCCCCCACAAACAAATACCTGAACGACGATACCCGTCTTGCTGGTAGGGGAGTTTTAAACACGCGACTTTCAAGATCGCATTCACCCCGCGAGCCGACCTACAAAGCAGCCCCGACTTCTGCGACTTGTCGCCCGGTCGTACCAGCCACCCTCCTACCTGAACCGACCAAAACCGAGCCATCCTCTACAACCCCCCAAAGACTTGTCCTCTTTCCCTCAGCCAAACTCAAGTCCGGAAAATCCCAACCTCGCTCTTCCAGCGCAGAACATCCGACGACGTATGATGGCAACTGAAGCCACCCTCGACGCCCCCGTTGATGCTTCTGTCCATTCTGACTCCAAGCTCGTGAGTTGCCTCTTTTCCCCTCTTCAAACTTCACAGCTGGCGTCGGCCCCATCGCCCGCCGATCCCCACGTCCTCCTTCTTCATTTGGCCCTCATGCAATCTTCATACTCTCTGATATCACCTTGTCGCTTGCCATGGCTAATCTAGGGTCCTTGGGATTCTCCGTCCAGCAGACTAACGACGCTGACAACGACTCGCACAATGTTGGCCCAGATCGCGCGAATCTGAACGGTAGTCCCGCCGTCGATGACTTAGAAAATAAGCGCATCACCGGTGTCGAAGATCAGCTCGTTTCAGCAGACGTTAGTGTTAGCGGAGGGTCGGATACGGAAGCATCGCGGTTTGCCCGAGATGGAGAGAAGGGCCACGGCAGGACGTCATCGGCTGTCAAGAAGCCTGCGACATTCAAGGCTGTGTCGGTCAACAAAAAGTTTTTGGCCTCGAAAGGCCCTACGAGTATAGCTACGACCAAACCTGGCGAGAAGACCAACTCGACGACAATCCTCAGCTCCTCGCCATCGGGAACCTCGACACTGTCGTCGCGACCTAGACTTGTCGCAAAGTCGGGAACTGGCACGGGCTCCACCCCGCGCCTCAACCCGGCTGCGAATGGCGCCCAACCCGCCTCAGGCCCTGACCCCAACGCCGTGTGGAACAAGAATCGACGTAAGGCTACTGGACGACTCGTGGTGGTTGCGCTCTATTGCTAACCGTGACTCTCAGCTGTTCCAGTCCCGGAACCCAAGAAGCTGACGGATGAGGAACTTAAGAAGTATGGCATTCACATGGCGAGCCGGCTGGCTCCGGAGAGTGGGCAGGCGCAAGGGAACTGGGCGGACATAGAGGACGACGACGATGATTGGGCGCCTGAGACCATTACCTGGACAGATGGTACCAAGACTACGCTCCCGCACCCCGACGAAACGCCCGCGCCGCCGCCTGAGCCGATCCCGGTACCGCCCAAGGAGAAGGCGATAGAGAAACCGAAGTCACCAGCACCACCACCCCGCAGCACCGTGTCGCCCTCTATAAAGCCCGGAGGGCTTGCTTCTGGAAAGGGCCTGATCCTCAAGGCCGGATCTGCCGACAAACCGACACTGGTCGCAAAGCCGCCTGCTCCCCCGACGCCCGTCAAGTCACCATGGGCGCCTCTTCCGCCTATCGAGAAAGCGCCGCCAGTTGTCGCCGAGTCATCTGCGTTCCACGCCGGCACGAGATATTCTGCCAGAGACCAGTACTCTACGAGCAACACCCCACCGCCTCACCATGCCAAGGAGATCGCTGCCGATGATTTTAGTCGTTCTACTTGGAGAGAAGGGCCTGCGGTGGGCGGAAACAGGGAACTATTCAACTCACAGTCTGGGCGTTATGAGCCAGCACCTGATCGAAGGGGCTCCATGCGGTCCGACGCTCACCCCAGACAACCCGCCGTGCTACAGCGCCCATCCCAGTCTGATCACCCTGAGCCGTCTGCCGCTTTCCAGACAAACAGGAGTTCGGTCCCTGATGGTCCCTATGGCAGACGTCGCGGATCCTCCGTAGCTAGTGGTGGAAGTGGGTCCTACTTGCAACGACCGGGCAAGGGCCACGAGATGCCGATGCCTCCCCAGGATTTACTCAGCGCTCGCAGAGGTTCCATGGCCGGGTCAATCGACAGCCCTGTTTCCCCGCGAAACTTCTCTCCCTCGGGCTTGCAACACGGCCCTCGGATGCATGGCAACCAGCAGTGGCAGCCTCGGCCTTCGCCAGGAACCAATTATGCCACCTTGCACACATCAGCCCCTCAGCCGGACAATAGACCAGTACAGCCACCCCCGATGGCCCGTTTGGAGGAGGATCTTGAACTGCAGAAGAAGATTATGCGCGAGAAGCGAGAGCTGGCGATGCAAAGAAGACGCGAAGAGGAGGCCCGCGAGGAGGCCGCAAGGAAGGAACGCATCAAGGCGAAGTTGGAAGCCATGGGGCCGCCTCCGGAACGCAAGAGTGCAAAGAAAGATTCATCGCCCGAGGACACTAACAGGGCCGCTCAAACACAGGCACAATCTCAACAACAGGACGGCTCTACTGGCCCAGAGGCGGGCTCACAACCAGCAGCGAGCTCGAGTTCATCCATTGCGCCAGCAGCAACTGACGCTGAAGTGAGTGATAAATCGTTCAGCGAAAGACCTATCATCGCTGGCGGAGACCCTGGCAGAATCCAGGGTGGGCAAGATGCCAGACAACCTGATTCTTGGGTGGCTGCTACACCTCAACAGGAACGTCTGCCGAGCTGGGGCTCCTCTGCTCCTCAAGCCCCTCGCAACGTTTGGGGATCGCCTAATAATGATCGCGGGCTCGGCAACGGAACTTTTAACACTGATCTGGGTCGTTTGCCTGGGTCGCAGGTGGCTCAGCTACCCGGCCAGCTTGCTCCGGTTCAGAATAGCAAGGGCCCCGAACCCATCGCACCACCCGTCGTGCAGCGAGCACCGCCTCAGGTTCCGGTGGCCAATCAGTCTCGCTCAGGACATGGAGGCCCGCGGGAAGCAAACGACATGAGAAACAGATGGGCCAACTCAGTGCTGGAGGGGGATAAGGTGGTCCTGGACGAGAAGAGAACACAGCGTCTCGAGCGCGATCGGACTCTCGCTGAGCGCGGACTTACCATTGAGCAAGCACAAGCCTCGATCAAAGAAACATGGCGGCCCTCTGGAGACAGCAGGCGCGATGCCGCACACATCATCCACCACGATGTGTCTTCTCGTAGCGTTGATCACCCCTCGGTACCTGCTGGCCCATCGGCGGGTTCGATCCTGCCTCCCACCGGACCATCAGCCGCTACTCAGTCGCGATCTTCCTCCAGATTCTTCCCGCCCAAGGACGGCAGACACGATCCTTCAGGCTCCCATTTGGAGCCATCGAGGCCCAGCTCGCCTTCTCCGCCGCCTCCGGACATGTTTGGACACCCAGCTTTCGACGGAGATGCCCTGCATCCCCATGTATCCCTTCCCCGCCCACATCCTGTTGTCAAGCTGCCCCCTTCAGCTTCGGCTGCGCAACCCGCGGCTTCCAGATCTACCGGGCAATTCGCTTGGGCTACTCCAGCCGGATACAAGGACGGACCTGGGTCTCATGCTCGCGGGCCTCACCAGCCGAGTCATGCGCCGCAACGGTCGCAGGACAACACCGGGAATGAGAACTGGCAGGATCGTATCAACAACCTACTCACAGGACGAAAGCCAAACTCCCCGCCAAAGGCACCAGGTGTCGAACCTGTCACTAAGAGTGCTCTCGACTATTCGGGCCATTTCAACCCGGCCACTGTCTCTTTGCCTCGTTCTATCGTTCCGCAGTCGTCTGATGATGTAAAATCTTTCAACACGAAGCCGATGGCAGAAGAATGCTTTGAGGAACAGGAGATGGGGTCGCTCCCTCAAATTCGGATCCCGCACAAGACTCCGGATGCTGCGTGGCACCCAGCTGCCGCTCCGAGCAAGCCGCTGCCGAGGCGCTTTTGGGTATCCGACGTTGAGACAGTCCGGTCACTATGGTTCCCTCACGAGATGTCCAACAGCAGCAGCGTGTACCGCATCCTTCTCCCCGGAATGGCCGAGGCCAAAACGGTTCCCCTTCCGTCCTCTCGATCGGGTAGCAACCCACGACGATCTAGTGGGCGTGGGCAGCGCGGATCTGGCCCAAGCCATCGGGGCAGCAAAGGTCGCGAATCTTCTTATTCGGGCGAGGCAAGCAACCCGAACCCCCCTCCCAGCCGGGGAGGCCGAGGCGGCTACCGTGGACGTGGGTCCGAGAACTGGTCGCGTCGGACGCCCCCTACGCAGGCAGCTTAAGATAAAGCTGCCACGATGACACTTTGTGAAAAGTCAACACAACGTGATTTACTTGCGGTTGGACTTGCGGTTGGCTGCATACACTATCAATCGTAGTCGGCAATAGTGAAGGCCACACGACGAAACGTACATATACGTTATATGCTGCAGGCATGCTACAATCGCATGCAGGGGCAAACAGCTCCGCTACGAGCGGTAGGCAGTATGTACCCTTTTAAAAAAACAAAAAAACCTTTGATAATTTCCGCAGAGAGCGTTTTGCGTTTTCCAACTTTGGCGACTCGGAGTCAGCCGGGTTGCTTTGGTCGGCTTATGAGCATGACGGCTCCAAAACTGGCAAAGAGGTGAATAAAGGCAGGGGTTGGGCAGCGAACCCTACTCGCGACTTTCTTGCCTAGACCGCTCTCAACGACACACGGAGCTTCAACTCCTATCGACCAGTTTCCCGACTTGAAAACACCGCCAATAAGCCTCGCCAAGTCAACGTGGGAAAGCACTGGTCACGTTGATCCAGGCCAGGCGTTTCTTCGTATGATTGGTATCCATGACACGAATAACGAAAGAGGCGGAGGGTAGACGAACAATGGAGGGAGCAGCGAGTGGCCAAGGGGAACGTCCTGGGGGGCGTGGAGCAACGCGGTCTTTTACTTATGACACCGATGCGACAGGAGGTGACAACACAGGACTCGGATATGGATGATTGAACGGCGACCGGCACATGCTCGGTCACTGCAATGACAAAGAGCAGTGACTGCTTGTGGGCAGATAAATGTCCTTGGTAATTGCAGCTCAGAAAATTCACAAACAAATGATTAAAACACCAGGGCTTCATGCCGCATTACATTTGTCAATAATCATGCACAGATGGCGGTCGCAGGATATCATGTGCAGACGATAACCTGTCTAGCACATACGCTGCGTGTCTCGAGTCGCACATGTCCTATGAAGTCATTGAGCTTGTTTCACATTGTAGCCTCGGTCTCACGATTGAGATGAAGGCATTCCCGACTCAAGGCATCACTTGGCTGACCTCCTAGAACAAGGCAAACCAAAACAGCAGCGAAGCGACCACTTCGGCTTGTCGCCAAGCCGTTCACGCCCCCGAAAGCCCCTCCTCATCCGCCCAGCCGGCCCAGCGGCTTCGTAGCGGAGGAGTGGCGCATCTCGGAAGTCCTCGAGGTCTAGAGCACCCGAGGGGCAAAGAAGACGTCGAATGGATTTAGCACAGAGAGAGGGGGGAGAGAGTGAGAGAGAGAGAGAAGTATAGGGGAGAGGGGTGGGGAGATGGCGGAGGACGGGCGGGGCGGAGGGCCGAATCTTGGATCTTGGATGCCGGATCCCTCTTTGATAAATGGTTCTCGGAATCTGGTTCGTGGCGGAACGAAGTTGAAGTCTCGGAGAAGCAGACTGGGAATGGGAGGAGAAGAAGGCGGAGTTTGGCGGGTTTCCTCGCTGTTTGCGGTCTCGGGTGGTCATGGGCGTGGGGGGCTTGTTGCTCTCGTCCGGCCGGTTTGTTCAGGAGGGTTTGTGGCTTAGGGTCTGAGACTGTGGCGGTAGTGGCTCGACATTAGACTTGTTGCGGCTGCAGGAGTGTCTTGTATATGTCACCACGTTTGGAAGATAATCAGTCGAGAGTGGTGGTGGTGGGGGTGGATGATGTCGCTACTGAAGCTCTGTTCGTGGCCCTCCCTCCACCCAACCCACGCATCCTTGCCATCCATCACCAGTCACTAACATATATCAGACTTCTCAAAAGAACCCACATCATCCACACGCGAAGAAACCCACAACCCACAAACGATAAGAATTGTTTTCTCGCGACTAATCCGCATCCCAGGACAGGATCCTCGGATCACATCAACCAACTGGCCGGTTGGCCCAATGGCAAGGCGTCTGACTACGATTCCAGTTTCTCGTTTGTCTGACCACGAGCGAAACAAAGACTTAGAATCAGTCATCAGGAGATTCTGGGTTCGACCCCCAGGCTGGTCATTTTTTTTTTGGTTTTGAACCTCGCGAAGGGTATTGTTTGTCCCTGAGACAACCACCACCACTCATTCTTCACTTTGCGAATACGTGGTAATGAGGCGGCATTCCTCGAAGGTCCCTGATCTGTTTGCCCAAGCATGAGGGAGAGCCTTCAACTCGCACACTTCCTTCCGGCTGCAATGTGCTCATCCCACATAGCACGTTGTCGACAAATCGGGAACGCCTTCCATATGTTTCAATACCCGCCCTTTTTGTCCCCTCTGCTAGTACACATGTAGTCAATACAAGACTGGAAGATATGTCTTTGGGGAATAGAAACGACGAGATTTCGACGATGGTGATTCTTCCGCCGTCCTACCAGATCCCCGGGATCGTAGGCGGCGTCTGTCTCCGCATATAAAGAAGGGAATACTCTCAAGCACTCCCCCAACTGTTCAAGCCGCTTGACAGTCTTATTTGTGGTGGCTTCTCGCCGAAAACGGTGTTGCCACTTACCGGGTCTAGATCGTCGGCCCCAAACCGAACAGTCGTGAGCTAGAGTTGAACATCGTCTGGAGGCAAACGCCATTCAACCTACTTCCGCGACAAAAAGGGCCTGTTCTGTTTGTTCTCTTCTTCAAACATAAACGCACTACTTCCCACCGCCCGGCTTTCCCCCCTCCTCCCTCTCCCCCCCCCCCTCCCCCCTCCGCTCCCGCTGCGACTGAGCCCTCGACTCGTAATGCCTCCCTCGTCGACCTGGCCTTGTGTGTCTGTCCCTGCTCCATCGCGGTTGTCTTGCCGTCAGTAACCACTTTGATGGCGGCCCCGTTGTCTGCGGTTCTGCCAGACTGTGCCGTGAGTCGCCGACCTCCCCATCGCGCTTCTGTGAGCGTTCTGCACGATTAGAGAGATCGCTAACATAATTGATGCTCGGCCAGGTACCGTGCGTCTCGCAAGCGCTCAACTTCACCACGTGTGCCGTGTCTAACCTGACTTCGGCATGCCTGTGCTACGATAAGCCATACATTAGCGTCCTCCGTAGCTGCGTGCGCGCTTCCTGCGATCTGGATCAGGCGTATCGTGAGAAAGATCCCTTTCCTATCTCCTCTTTCCCTCGATACCGGTTCATCGACATGCATGTATCACACCTTCGTGTCTGAGGCTGCCTCTCTCACTTCACTTCCGATCACTCAAGCCGGCGACTGACATCTGATTCTTTCCCAGTTGCTAAGAACGTGACGTGGACGCGATGCGGGTTCCCATATCACCATCAGACAGGAACTGTGGCCGGCAGGGTCAGTCTGGTGGTAGGAACCGCCCTCTTCGTCGTTGTGCGGTTGCTCGCCAAGGTTCTAAGATTGTCGTCGTGGGGACCGGATGATGTGACGTTGATGATTGGATATGTGAGCATCTGCTGCTCTACCCCCCCCCACCCTTCGCTCTGTTCTATTACTGATCTCGCAAGCAGTTCTTCTCACTGGGGTTCGCTATCTCCAAGTTTCATGGTAGCTTCCCCCAGATTCCGGGCTTGATTGTACACCTCGTCGTTGACACCCTTCCAGGTTTCCAGCTCGGTATTGGCCGTGATGTATGGGCGCTATCATACGATGAGATAACCCGCTTCATGCAGGTAAGCCTTCGAATCGCAAGGATCGAAAACTACGGCCACGGACTGAAACCACATCCGACTGATCACACCGTCCACAGGTCTTCTTCGCTTTCGAGGTGATCTACACCCTCAGCATCTCGGCCCTCAAGGCCTCGATCCTCTTTTTCTACATCCGCGTCTTCAGCATGGTCAGCAGCACGTTCACCATGGTGCTATGGGCCACGCAGGCCTTCAACCTCGCTTTCTGCATCGCCTTCACTGTCGCGAACTTGAACCAATGCCGGCCCTTCAGTAACGCCTGGGAGGCATGGGACGGCAAACACCCGGGCTACTGCATCAACGTATACGCCATGTTTATTTCGCACGCCGCCATCAACATCGCCCTAGATGTGTGGATGCTCGTGCTGCCGGTCACACAGATCCTTTGGCTCAACTTGAGGAAGAGGCAGAAGGCGGAGATCGTGTCCATGTTCGGGCTCGGCGTGTTGTAAGTCTAGGACGGCGAACAGAAGCCTTTTCAATTTTCTCCCTCTTGTCTGCCCCTGGGGTTCCGTTCATGTCTTCCCTTTTGATACCTCACAGCTGACTTATCATTCTAAAAAAGTATCACAATCGTCAGTGCCATTCGACTCAGAGTATTGATTAGCCTAGAGGGCTTCAAGGACCCTACTTGTAAGCATGAAATCCTGCTTTTCTGTCCCGTTTCAAAACCGCACCCCCATTTTTCAACCGGCTAATACTAACCATCGAATCACCCACCACCTAGACGATGCTTTCTACCTCCACATGTGGTCATACATAGAACTTTCTGTGGGAGTCATTGTCGCTTGTCTTCCGTCCACCCGCCAGCTGTGGCGACACCTGGTGCCCAAACTCCTACGATTTATAGGACTGGGGCCGCCATTGCACCAGAACCAAGCACGGCACGAAGACTCGACCAGAAGGCTCAAAGACATACTCTTCATGAGCACCACACAAGATAAGGCGATTCCGGCAGAGGGCACGGAGAGCGCGGACGCGCCATCGTCGTATCGCACGCGGTCAGGTTGAGGCCTTGATGGCTTCACGTACCGCTTCGACTATTCAACACCATGTAACAGTTAATGCAATGATTGGCTTTATAGACGACTACGGACACCACGTCGAGCGGCGACGGAGCAATAGGTGTCAGCATCGCAGGGACAATGGACTTAAACCCCAAGCTTACGTTTGCATAGGGTTACAAGAAACCCACGTGTTCAATTGGCGATTTGGGATGGTAGACATACACTGCGTAGCAACTTCGAGGTCGACGGGGCATCAACATGTATCATGTTCTGATTCCCGTTGTGCATTTGGGTTCTTCCAATGTCTTTGTAGCACGAGACGATTTAGAACGGAATCTGTTTTAAAGAAAAGCTTTTCGCCATACTTCTCGCCTGATAAATTGAGGAAACAGAGATGGCTAACTCGGGCTGGCGGAGGGAGGCATAGTACGCGGCATAGGAAATGAACTGGCTACCATCGTCACCACTGGAAGCTTGTTTCCCTCCGCATCACAACACGTAGTTAAAAAGAAATATGTTGAGATTTCTATTACAGCAAGGTTGGATGAAGTCATTCACTGCGTGACACCCTCAGCTCTACCAATTTCTCTACAGCGTCCGGTCACTTTTCAAGTTATATCTTAACGCCAGCTCACCGAATAATTAATTTGATTGGCCTTTCATAAGAGACGAATTTCCGGTCCAGCATTGGCCTTGAATTTGACGTCTCTGCATTTTTACTAATTCATTTGAACTGTTGAAACGATGCGGGAAGTTTTTCTTTTGTAACATTTTTGAATTATAAACTGGTCGAAAATACCACCTTATCCCCAGAAGTCCTGCGCAAGAATTAATTGCTATACTTTTTCCTCTATCGGCCACCTCTCGCCGTCCCATTCCCTGCCGACATCTTCAGCCCCCCCTCCTCCGCGTCTAAAAGTTTTAGAGAATGAACTTGGCAAAGGTTCAGTCAGTAAACTCCCGGCCAATGGTCAGAGTATCACAGCATCGAATCCAAATCATCAGCCAAGAACGCTTCATGAGCTACTCACAAGTTTTTGGAATGTGCTCTGAGGTAAGAGGGTGTTAATGCGCCCCTCTGGTAGGAATTCCGTCCACAGCAATGTTTGTCCCATGTTCCAAGATCACTAGATATAGCGTAACACGCCATTCACTAATCATCGGCAATCAACTAGGAAAAGATGAAAGCAATGGATCGGCATCGTGAAGCGGAGTTGTCGAAATAGTGTATAATGCGTGGGTCATCGCCGCGTTGATCACCGTTGCAACAATTATAAGCCCAACCCGATAGCGCTGTCTTTATGATGGCATTCGTTCAACCAGATGACACTGCTCACCAAATGGCGAGGCTACTTCCGTACGGGAAGCTTCCGCTCTCCTTGATAGTCGCTGCGCTTTCGGTGCGTCCGTCGTCTGCGGAAAATATACAAGAAACCCCCACCGGACTCTATCAAGGGGATATCATACAACCCAAACGCGTCTCGAAGCGTTACGGGCGACCTGTCAGAGCTAGTTGTCTTGGTCTCCTGGACGTGTAACACAATGACTTGGGTCCACGAACGGCCCGAGAAGTGCGATTTGCCTGTGTACCAGGTCTTCTTCCGCTCGCTGTTGCCACCATGCGTGATCCTGAGCGACTCCCACGATACCCAGGTCCCTTGCATGCGACGTAAGGGTTTCGGTCACGGGAAAACCATGGAAGACCTCTTTATGGACCCGAAACCGAGTCATAGAGTCAGGCTGAGCATCAAAGATGGGTGTAAAACGCAACGCCAGTTGCTCCAGGACTAACGTCGTCCCCTTTTTGGGCAAATCGTTGCCACACCGGTGATCTACCTCAACTTTCTCCATCTGATCGACCTGTGGCACGAGAAGACATGGATAGTCGACGATCGTCCGTTCTGCGCGGATCAGGACAAATTCTATGCGGCCCTTGATGCTGTCGCCGCCTTCTCTTTCGGCTAAGGCTTCTCTCTCTCGATGAAAGACGAGGCAAGCTCTTAAGGCCCATGATTGTTGCACACGACTCCGCGGGAGACATCCTTCATTGCGCCAGCCCCGGCCTGCTTGTTGAATAGAAAGTCTTTCGTCAAACCGTTGTGCTCGGATGCTTTATACCCAGGATTACAAAGATCTTGCGCCTCGGCCAAGGGACTGGTAGAAAGAAACCCGTAAAATTGATGAGACGCAACGGGGCAAGACATAATGTGCCGCGACTAAACGCGAGAGCATAATTCGTGAGCATGAAAGCAACGATGTTTTTCAACTCACAATCGAACAAGTCTGTTGACTGGGTGGCTTATCTGGCTATCCAAGTTGCGGTAGTCAATTACGACGGCACCCGGGCTGACCGGACTCGGGACCGGGAAAAATGGGTATCGACGGAGTTGGCAAGACAACTGCGCCCAATCAGGAGATGGTGGCTCCGGCCCGGACTACCAAACCCCCGTCCGATGAGCGTCCCTCTAATCTGCCGATACAACTGAGATGGAAACCTGAAAAGTTGATCAACTCGCAGCCAGGAGAGTCTCGAGTTAAAGCTACCCATCATGATTGGAACTCAAAACAGACATGGCGCACACATAGGAACAGGGATTCCGGCTCACTGAATGCTCAAGTGGATGCGTTAGGTGGCGACCTGGTGGATTAATCACAGTGTTATCAAGTTGTTGAATTGCGAATACGCCCCGAACCCACAGAAAGATGCCGTCGCTCCTTGTCCTACCAAATCGGAGGCGGGCCTCGGGAACCACTTGGCGAGCGGGTTCGACAATGCATCATGTTGATACGGTGAGCAGAGGCAACCGTGCGTGCCAGCGTGCGATGGATCGACAAAACAGACGCGGATTTTCGAAAACATAAGTCGGCGAGGGCATCGCCGTTTTTTTGCTGGTGTGAGAGTCCCGTTTCTCCCACATCTCTTCACCCTTCCGCCCACCTAGCTACACGGACACGTCGATTCCTCCAACGCATCCATCCCATCATGTCCACCAGATCTTCCATTTACGACCCGGGCGACCCCAGCCAGCCGCTGCTCTCACAGCAACGACGGCGCACCAGCACCTTCAACTTCCACCTGCCGTCGTTCAGCAGCCACCGCCGCGTGTCGCCTCTGTCGGTGCGGCGCGCCTCGCTTCAAGAGGTGCACCCGCACCACGACGACGTCGAGCCGGTGTTGCCGGCCGCGCCCGTCGCCGCTCACCAGGAGACGCGCTTGCACAAGCCCCAGTGGGCGCTGAGCGACCGACCGCCCAACACATGGGCTCAAATCCGTCACACGTGGCGCGAGGAGTTTGCGTAAGTGTCCGCCCGGTGTTCATCGTAGGGAGAAGGGGGGGGGAGAAGAGAAAAGGTTGAAGCTAATCCGAGACACAGCGAGTTCTGGGGCACGTTCATGATCCTGCTCTTCGGCGCGGGCGTCGAGTGCGAGACGCGGCTGCACTACAGAGGGCCCGACATCCGCGAGAACGCCGGCGACTTCCTGCAGTGCCGGCTCGCGTGGGCGGCCGGAGTGTCGATGGCCGTGTGGATGTCCGGCGGCGTGTCGGGCGGCCACTGCAACCCGACCGTGACCGTGGTGCTGGCCCTGTTCCGCGGCTTCCCCTGGCGCAAAGTGCCGGGCTTCCTCGCCGCGCAGGTGCTGGGCGCCGCCCTCGCTAGCCTTGCCGTCTACCTCAACTACGCCACCAGTATCGCCGCGTACGAGGGCGGCGCCGCCCGCTCCTTGGTCGGCGAGCACGCTACCGCCGGCCTGTTCTTCACGTTCCCCGCCGCGGGGCTGCCCTACGCCGGCGCCTTCTATACCGAGTTCCTGGCCTCGGCCGCGTTGGTCGCCATCGTCTTCGCCCTGGCCGACAAGAACAACCTGGCGCCGCCCAAGGGCACCCAGCCCTTCGCCATGTTCCTGGCCCTGCTGGCCATCGGCTCCGCCCTAGGCATCAATACGGGCTACGCCATGAACGGCGCCCGCGACACTGGCCCGCGCATCGCGTTGGCTCTCGTCGGCTACGGCTCCGACGTCTTCACCCACGATTACTACTACTGGTTCTGGGCGCCGTGGGTCGCCGCCATAGCCGGTGGCGTGGCGGGCGCTTGTGTGTACGATGCTTTCATCTACACCGGGAGGGATTCGCCCTTCAACATGCCGAGGAAAGAGGACGAGCGGGGCTTGTAAGCTGGGTAACGTGAAGAGATGTAGCGTAAGATTAGGTGATGTGGAATGGCGGCTGCATGTGGCCTGGCCTTTGGGAGCCGAGACCGTCTAGCTGTCCTAGAAGCACGTACCACACGGATAGATCGATCTGAGATGATGTGTGACGAGGCTATACAAGTAATGTGTGACGAGGTGTAGCGATAATACAGATCGAGGAGGGAAACTATAGACACTAGAGAACTTGGAGCCTTGCGCGGACGTTCGGAATGCTATTGGATATCATCACGTTCTTGCTCGGATTCGAGCTTTTTATAGTTGTTTCCGGTTTATCGGAGGCCAAACCAACCTCCCCCCCCCTGTCTAGGTCATCAATGGGCAATGCTCTGTTAGACAACCCCTCCATACTTTTGAATCTCACGAGTACTGCAAAAAAACCGTTGATGCAACAGGGTATCGAGGACGGCACGTGTGACTTGTCGGGCACAATTCCACCAGAACGGGTCTCCCAATCCGGAGTCTTCATCACGGCCGTTCAAATTTGAAGCGATGCAAAACAAAATCTACACTTACAAAATGTCTGCTCTCGCCAAGAAGAAAATGTTCTTAGTCTAGATGAACCCCAATAAGTCCTTCTTGGGCCTTTGCACCAAGAGCCACTTCCCCTTCTGTCCCTCGGCGCGATGCTCGTAGCCGTCCCCGTAGAACCCCGTACCCGCCACCTCGGCCTCCTCCTCCTTCTTTTTCTCCTGGGACTCGTCGCCGTCGATGGGGTTCCCGGGTTCGGCGTACTTCCTGACGTGCTCCACGGCCCAGATCAGCTCCTCCGAGAGCACTGGCGGCGCCCGTCCCTTGCCCCGGAGCGTGGGCAGGCCCGCCACCCGGAACAGCCAGTTGAGCCACTCGAACGTCTCGCCCGTCTCCCACGCGATGTCGTGGAACTTGCGCCCGTCCTTGCGGACCAGCTCCTCCCGCTCCCTCTCCCAGCGCTCCTGCTCCTCGACGGGCGGCAGCGCGACCGAGTGCCGCCCCGAGAAGACGCGGGCCAGCGCGATCGCCTGGTACTCGAAGCTGCGGAACGTCAGGACCCGCGGCATGCCGACGATGCCGAGCGTCTGGAAATCCTGGAAGAAGGTGTGCCAAAACGTCTTGATGAGCTTGCCCTCCTTGTAGTCGTACAGCGCCCTCCCGCCGTTGGCCTCGGAGTTCCAGAATGGGTACGAGGGCTTGTAGCCCGTGCAGTAGATGACGTGGTCGACGTCGTCGAGGTGTGAGCCGTCCTCGAAAACGATCCGCCCGTCCAGGTGGTACTCTTTGATGACCGGCTTCCATTCGATCCCCGGCGGCGGCTCGTCACCGTCCCATCGCGATTTCGAACGCCGGGACTGGAACACCGGCGTGCGAGCCGTCTTGACCAGCTCTTCCGTGACATCGTGGCCCGACGCGGAGTTGCCGATGGTCACGATCTTCTTGCCGGTGAAGGACTCCGGGGTGCGGTAGGTCTTGGAGTGGACCACTCGGCCCGGGAACTTCTTGATATACTCGTCCAGACCCTTGACATGAGGCACCTGAGAATGCTGTCAGCATTTCTTTTTTACCATTTCCCACGACTCATAAGAGCAAATAAGAATCGGGAAAGGATGGGCTTTGAAAAAAGAAGAAAGAATTAGCAACCACATACGTATGGAACCGAGTAGTGCCCGTTGGCGAGGACGACGGCGTCAAAGACCTCCTGCCACCAGATGTCGACATTCCGCGCGGCGTCGAATTTGCGCAGCGTCAGTCTCCACTGCTCAGGTCTGTCCTTTGCCGGGATCCTGGTGACGTCTTCGACGGTGGTGTTGAGTACCAGAATGGAGTCTGTCTTGTGCAGTGAAAAGTAGTTCTCGATGTACTGCCGGGGGACCCAGTGCGGCGCAAAGGGGCCGTAGGCGAACCTTGAGTCCGAGAAAGACATTGCAATGTCAGGAACATTAGTGCTGCGGGCTCCCGGTTAGATACCAGGTTTGTGTCCTCTTACACACACATATACGATGCCGAGAACTTACGTCAAAGAGCGGTAGATTGGGGTCTGGGTGTATCTCTCCCGCTGGCTGTGAGGCTTGACCTGGGGCAGCTCGCCCGGGATCTCCACAGCGGGATCGACATCCGGCGGAAGGCTTCCAGGCTGAAGTGGAGGAAGCTCGGCTGGGTTTGGGTCGTAGATCCTGGGGAACGGGCACGATGTCAGTCATGATCCACCACCTAGACCGTTCACGGCGACCTCTCACCATGTGCCACCAGCAGACTCCCGCCGTTCGAAGACTTGGATCCTCTCGAAATAGTTCTCGGCCTTGAACGCGGCAGCAGTAACAGCGCCTAGTGCGATTGCATGAAAACCGTCAGCCCCTCCGAACCTACGATGAGATGAAAACGCACAGAGTGCCCGTGGCACGCCAAGTCGATGAAATACATGCCACGTGAGATAACGAGGTGATTTTGGGGTGGTGTAAGTTTACCTGCGGCACCGGCGCCAATGATGGCGACGGACTTGATCTTTCGCTCGCCGCCCATGGTTGTCTATCAGTCTCTTTCTTTCTCTCTCTCTATCTCCAGAAGAACCTCAGACCACGGGAATCCAGGGGAACAGAGACCGGATCCGTTTTATCAAATTGAAACCTGTCAAGAAGTAGTGCCATACATGTACAGAACAGTATTTAAGAAAAGGGACAATGTTCTTCTCCCTACCCAGAAAGACGAATCGTCTGCAAACGAGTCAGACCACGGTCATTTGTCATCTAAACAGACTACGGGAGGGGTTTTTGGAGGGAAACCGGGCTGATCGGACGCATTCGCCATCTGTCGCCATCCTCAGAAGCGATTTCACCATCGGCGCATCACGTGAGGGTTCGGAGGTCGGAGTCGGCACTTCATTTTTTGGTGGAGGGGGGGGGAAACGGGCGGGCGCAAACCTTAGGGGCCACTCCTAAAAAGACAAGCGAAAGAAAACATTCAAAACGCCTCAATTGGTGTTGAATTGGGTTCGCAGGTGCCGATACTTTGCTTAGACACGAAGCTTTTTAGAGCGGAGGGGCCGGAGACGCATGGTGCTCCGGCCCGGGCGGCGGCTGAGTCGCGGAACCTTTCCGCCCCGCTTTCATCGGGCGGGTGCTCCCGGGTGCGTCCTCCGGAATAGTTCATCAGTACCTCTGGATTTTTCTAATCTCAAGACCGCACATCAATCGCAGGCGAGAGAGTTCCATAGCCGTTATCACTACAGATCAAGACATGTCCTACTTAACATGGACTCACCAAATCGGCAGATCAAACAGCCAGAACCAGTACTCTGGAGAGCAAACGAAGGCGTCCCCCTCGAGGACCCATCCCTCTTTATTCCGTTCAGTATCATTCGTCTATCTACACGTGACTCTTTTCTCAATCCTTGTACATCAAAGGCGTTGTCGACCCGTCCGTTGTTCGTTCTCGTCGTCTCTCATCGCCATGTACATCCTGACATCCTGACATCCACCACAATCTTCCAATCATTACGGGTGATCAAGAGTCCAATTTCCTCCTCATCCCATCAGTATCTCTTCGCGAAAAAACAAGAAAAAAAAAACAAGAGGTAACAACACAAAGTTCCCCGTCTGATATCTCTGAGAAGCACACAACAAAAAAAGAAGGGGAAAAAACCCCCCGGAAGAAAAGAGAAATACAAAAGAACAACCCAAACCTACCTCCATGCAACTTTTTATCCCTACTTTCGGGTTTCGGGGTAGGAGATGTTGAGGAAGAAGAAAACCATGGGGGAAACCATGAACGCCAAAAAAGCTGCAAGTCATGCCCTCGTTAAAAAGCCGCTACGCGCAGAGAACAATAAGTCTAATCCTCAGCGTCGAAAGACGCTGCTGAGCTTGCTGCCACCGACGCTGCTTCCGACGCTGCTTCCGACGCTGCTCATCTTCTCGCTGACCTTTTCGCCGAAGCCGCCCATCCACTTGGGCATCTTGAGGCTCATGCGCACCTGGCCGTCGACGATCATGCTGACGACATTGAGGACCGCAAACGTGGTGGAGCCAATAGCACGGAAGAGCGCTAGGATCGCCACGGACCAGAGAATGAAGGCAAGGTAATAGTTCTCACCAATGCCGCGGTCGCTATACGCTTCAGACACGGCCATGGCGAGGATGGCGTTGCAGATGAGCCACGACAGCACCATGTACGTGCGCACGCTCTTGTAGTAATCCTCCTGTAGTTGCGCTTCAGAAACGGCTGACGCCGGAACGTCGACGCGATCGCGGAGGTTGCGCAGCGCCTCATCGTACCCCGAATCGATATCGAGTTGTTCCGAGGGCATCTCGAGCTCGACGCTGTTGCCCTTGCCGATGGCGCCACCCAGATCCGTCTTCATGACGTTGTCTCCCTTGGTACCCCATGTGACGTCGTGCGTGTTGCAGAAGGCGTAGACTTGTAGAGTGCAGATGTACGCCGGCAATAGCATGAAGTACTGAGCCGCACTGGTGAACAAGTGCCACGGGTCGAGATACATGAAGGACATGACAAAATACAATCCAATGGTCGATAGGATAGAGACGATGAAGTTTGTGAAGACGTTGTTCCCCATGTGAATCTCTGGGTTGTCTTTCTCTTTCAGCTGGCGGATGACGATGTAAAACGTGGCGAACGTCGTGTAAATCATGATGATGCTGTACACGATGATACTGAAAAGGTACAGTTTTTTTGCTCCTTGTGGGCGATTACCCAGCGAGAGGATGAACTGCGCGCAGATGAGCAGAACGCAGATGTACCGCAGGACCGTAAAGATGTATTGGCCAATGTTGTGACCGAAGGGATCCACCAAGGGGTCGCCCAGACCGCCGGCAACGAAGTAGAAGGTCAGGTAAAAATTGGCCAGGGAGAAGTAGGTGAAGATGAGCTGCAAAAATTGGTAGACGAATTCGATGTGGAGGAGGATCTTGCGCGTGATGGTGTGGTCGGTGTGCCAGATCTGCTTGAAATGAACGAGCGAGTACACAGCAGCAAAGAAGGCACCATTGAGCCAACGACGTCGCTGCGATATGAACTCGGGAACCGTGTCTGGGATGTAGTCAGTTGATGTTGAGAACGAGTGGATGTGGGCGCTTACCTGGCACGTCCGTTTCACCGTGGCATCCCTTGACGTACTTCAACACCCAGCTCTCACCACGCTTGGCGACAAGCTCCCAACAGAGAATACGATCCTCGGCGAGATACATGTTGGCGGTGAACACGTCTGCGTGCTGACCGTGCAGCGTCTCTCCTTTGAAGTACTGGCTAAGGGGACCGTGGCCGGTCTCGTCGTTCTGCAGGGCGTGATAGCGGTAGGCACTCAGGGCGCCTGGCAAGACGGTAATGTAGCCAAAGATAGACTCCAACGGCTTATCGAGAATATTGGACATCTTGTACTCGAAGTTCTGCGAGGCCACAAGCGGGTTCAGGAGGTTGACTCCAAAACGGCCCTTCATAGCCTTGATCTCTCCACAAGCACCAGCGACGTTGGAATCGTTGTCGAAGGCCTTCCACAAGTGGTAGAGCGATGTGCCACCGGGCCTCGTGCCGACGTCGAGCAAAATGCAGACATTGGGATTGAGCGCCTTTCCGAAAGCGTTAAAAAACCAACGATGTGAGTTGAGCTTCCGCTGATTCTTCTCCTTCAGACAGAATATCAGCTGGCAAGGGACGATGCCCTTTTCGGCACCCTTGAACTTGAGATCGGAGTCGAGTGAGACTTGCGTCGTGTACTCGTAGACGTGAGCCTGAACGGCTTTCTGGTTGACGTAGTTCTTGGCGATGCCGTGCTGATAGACACCCATGGCTGCCAACGCGTCAAGCGTGCGAGGATGGATCTTCTCTCTGCCATCGGAAACGATGCAGACGACAATCTTTTGCCAACCATTGTCGCCCCACGTGCGTGACTTGGAACGGGCGCAGAAGTGGGAGATGTTCTTCATGACGGCGTACATTGTTCTCGTGAAGTCGAACTCGTTTTCGTTGTACATGGTGACGCAGATGAACAGCTCCGTCTCGCGAGCGGTCTTGCCGATAGACTGGCGGAGCTTGTATCCGCGATCAACAAAGTCGTCGGGGTCGCATGTGACAGCTGTGTATCTCATGTGGGTGAACTCGACCTCGTCACGGCGAGGTAGAAAACTGTAGAGAATCGTGGGGATCTTGCACTCCAGTACCAGCTCACCGTTGATGAGCTGAACCTCCTTTCTCGACATCTGCGGCGCGCGCACACCTCGGCGTTCCTGCATGCCGTCTGGGGCCGGGCCGTAGTGCTCAACCTTTTCATTGACGTCGGTCTCCGTGTCTCCCTCACTGAGGGTGACTTGGTCATGCGACAAGTACGACTCCCTCATGGGCTGGGTCTCGCTGATGTCCGTCTCTGGCCCAAAAACGTCGTCGGTATCATGAAGAGGGATCGACACTGTGGCGTCATCTGCAAAAGCGGCCGAGTTGCGGTTCGCACCGGTCGAGAAGAGCGGCGCAGGGGGGAGCGGTCGTCTCGGGCTTCCACCATATCTGGAGGACGGGGTCCCCGGTCTGGGGCTACCATTGATATCAGATGGCTCGTAGATTCCAGATGGAGGTGGTCGAGTGAAGTCTGATGACAGACGCGACGGGCTGTATGTCCTAGTGGGCGAGGCACGGCCGGCCTGGTACTCGTAGGGGTAATCGTCTTGGTACTCTTGCTCGTAGGTTCGCTCATACTCGCGGGCGTAGTCGCGGCCTTGGAATGGGACGTAGGTCGAGTCGGGCGGCGGCATGCTGGGAGGGTCTCGGATGGAGGCGGATCGGTCGGACAAGATTGACGACGCATAGGATCGTCGACTCGATCGGGGCCTATCGTTCGCTGAGTGTGAGCTTGTGCCTGTACTGTCACCAGAATCGTCTGAGGATGGGGGAAAAGGGCAACTAGAGAACTGGTGCAGTTGACTTTTCCGCACCGAAGGACCCTCTGGAATGGTTGGGAGACTGTCCCGGAGCTGCGTCTCTCTGATAGAGGCGGGCCTCGTCCTCTTCTGCAACTTGACAGTAGTGGACCGCACTGGGATGCGGGAGGCGGGCTGCACATCCGCGAAATCGACAATGCTCACGCCACTTCGGCGTGAAGTGTAGATGGGTTCCGGAGACGAGGTCGCCGTTGGGCGAGCCTCCTCCTGCTGCCGTAAAGCGTCAAGGTGATCTGGGGTAGAGAGCGCCGGGTTTGCAGCGTCCGACTTCTTCCTGCGCAGCGAGAGCGGGCGCGGGAAGAGGCTGGGCGACGACTCGGGCGTCTTGTGAAGCTGTCGAAGGCGAGGGATAGAAGACGCAGAAACAGGAGTAGAAGCAGAAGCAGAATGACGGGGCCGCGATGCGCTGCCGGCGGCGCCGGCGGCGGCGACAGTGCTAGCAGGCGGCGTCTGAATATGAACGCTGGGTGTTACATACGGTCGGCTGTCCATAATGGGCTCCTCGACTGAGGTCAAGAGACGAATAGCGGCAGGGTTGTTGGAGCGTCCTGTGGGTGTGTCGTCGTCGCCGTCATCGTAGGGTGGCAGACTGTAGTCGGGCGGTCGCGAAGGGGTATTTGGGTCCATGGCGAGCGAGTCTCGTGTGTGTGCGTATGTTGTTTGCGCGTGCGCCTCGTGGGTTACCTAGCCAAAACGGTCTGTGGAATGGCGGTACGAATGCCTCCAGAGCCGGTCGTGTGGAGTTTTCTTTGTCTGCAACGGGCCGGCGCCACGATGCGATTGTTACGAGCGAGGGATTGACGTAACTCCCAGTCAGTGGGTGGCGTCTGGGGCGGTACTAATGTCTCGATGCTGTGATGCTATAACGCTGCGATGTTGGGAACGGGGCGTGTGTAAGTTTCAAATGACGATAGTGTCCGTCGCCTGGAGAAAATGAAACTGGCGACGGGATTTCCAGTGGCAGGCAATATCGATGGTAGTACGGAGACTGGGTAGCTAGCTTTCTTGCAAAGTGGGATGGATACGGGGGGAGATGATAAAAGGGAAGACAAGGCAGAAGCTGCGGGAGGGAGGGTCGACCTTCTCTTCCTCTCTCTTTCTCTTTCTCTGTTGGTCTGTCGCCCAGCGCATCCGCGAGTGTGTCGAGGGGCAACAGGGCGGATCGGAGAGTTGGTTCAGGTTGGCACAGCAACGGCGCCGCAATGCATGGGATTCGTGTGGTGTCCTTGTCATCGAAGAGTGGGTCGGAGCAAGGGGGCCGAGCCTGTTGGCCTTGTTGGTGGAACCTCTCAGCTGTTAGTGGCTTGCTAGCGCCTACGGGGAAGGGGGGAAGATCCGCCGACCGTTCCTGATCAGTGATGGCATTGCCTGAAGCGGCAGCGCAAACAAACCACTTTTCTTCCCAATGTTGCACTCACTCACTTTCCTCGCTCGCCTTCCCGCAGCTGCACATCACCCGAGATCCCAGCAAACAAACCTCCTCAACACATGACATGAAAGTCTCTCCGATTTGCCCCTCCCTCAGTCTGCGTAAGCTACTATCTGCATCTTTCAAAATCTATCTGTAAATTCGATGGCACGATGCGTTCTCTGCTGCCGCCAAGGTCGAGCAGGGCTGGCCATCGAGGGCTTCCGTGATCTTAGCTTTCTTTTCTTTTTTTCTTCTTCTCTCTGGCAATTGGGCACGTCCATTTTCTCCACGAGTGACCCTCTCTTCTTCCCTTGATTCCACACATATACGACCCACCATCTCTGAGGCACACAATCATCTCCACGCTCACCAAGCGAGTAATAGGATAGGTAGTCTACATACATGATGTTCCTACACACCCCAGAGCGCCTTCCACCGCTTCCCGTCCGTCCTCAACGGCCCGTCAAATTGTCCAAACCGCGCCGGAAGGCCCTCGTTGGCCTCGGGCAGGCAGATCCACTCGCGCACGCAGTCCGGTACCTCCTCCTTGATGTGGCTGATGCAGATCAACGCCTGCTGTTCCGTCAGACCCCTGACCCTGACTTCGCCCGCCTTGGCCGCCTCGCTGTCTACGATCCGATCGCCGCTGTGCGTCTTCTCCTCGCCCTTGGCCAGGAAGAGCATGCACTTGTCCCGCACCGCGTCGTCCATGCCGCTGAATGCCTCGTCGAGCACCACCACGTCGGGGTTCTTGATAACGGCCCGCAGCAGCAAAGCGATGCGCTGGGCGCTGAAAGAGAGACCGCCAAAAAGGTATTCGTCAGACCAGGACAGGTTGTCGCTGCTGCTGCCTACGGCGACACTGTTGCTGTGGCCCGGGTTTAGTTCGGGGGCAAACCAGCGCAGTGTGGCTTCGACCTTGCCTCGTGCCTCATCGTCGAGCTTGGGGATCCCCTTGAACGTGTCCGCCCACGCGTTCTCCAGTACTTGCCGTACCGTCAGACCCCGGGGCATGTGTTGGTGGACCTCAGGGCTCGAGTGTCCAATACGTGACTGGATGTCCCAGAACGTGAGGGGCTGTTGACCGGATCCAGGCTCGGGCAGTCTACTTCTGCCGAACAGCTTGATGGGGAGAGAGTACGTCTGAGGGTGATCGGAACAGAGGAGGGAGACGACGGTGGTCTTGCCCGACCCGTTCGGGCCGAACACGCCCCATCGCTCTCCTCTACGAACTGTCCAGATGAGGCCGTCCTTGGGGCCGGATGGCGTGTCTTGAGACCAGTTGCCCAGTGCGATCTTGTTTCCATACCTCACTTGGCAACCGTCCATCTCGACCAAGGGCTCGCCGAATCGCGTCTGGGAGGGTGAGCCCTCCACCGCAGCCGCAGACTCGGCGGCATGCTGGCCCTTCTCGTTCGACTCAAAGAGCCCATCGCCCTCGACGCCATTCGCAGTCAAGGTCTTGCCCATCTCCACGAGCGAGTGCACGGGGAGCTTCTCGTCCTCCTGCAGCCCTCCTTTCCACACGCCCCTGACATACTTCCTGAAACCTTCCAGCACCATGTCCTTGGGGCCCATCGAGCCGATCTGGCAGTCGCTGCGGAGGTAGATCAGGTGCGTGATCCAATCGGGCAGAGGATCCTGGGGCCTCGCGCTGAGGACCAGCCTGGGGCTCTGCCGCTCGGCCAGCGACTGGAGCAGCGGGCTCAACGACGCAACGGTAGGCGGGTCGAGCCCCATGAACGGCTCGTCTAGCAGCAGAACCTCGGGCGTCGTCAACAGCGCCCTCGCGATGCGCGCCCTCCTCCCCTGCCCATTGCTCAGGAATGCTACAGGCAAATCGAGGAGCGGGTCCAGCCGCAGGTCCGTGACGACCCTCTCCAGAAGCTCCCTGGGTATCAGGTTCTCCTCCCCAGGCAAAGTCTCGAGCGGGTTCAGCTCTGTGTTGCCCACCAGAAAGTCCCGCAGCGAGAAATCCGTGTTCTCCCTTCTCGACTCGTACCGCGCCGCGAGGTACGCGCTCGTCGTTGGCCCGCCCAGCGCCCCGCCTTGTTCGCCATCGAAACCGACGTACTGAATTGCCCGGTTCGCGATCCGCAGCCGCGCCGGTACCTTGTCGGTCGAAAGGTACGGGTATGCCCGCGCTGTGGGCGGAATCGCGAGGTGCTGGCCCCGCAGAACCTGCAGCAGCGTCGTCTTGCCCGAGAGCGAGGGCCCGACGATGCACCAGTGGTTCTTGGTCTCGGTGAAGGACGGCAGCTCGAAGCTTAGGTTGCTGAAAAGCGGCGGGTTCGGTTGCGTCGAGTGCACGTTTGGGTGGCGGCGGTAGAAGGTGCCATTGGTGATCCGCAGAATCGGGGGAGAACGATTCGGTAGCCTCATTTCTCGTGACGCCTTCAAGGCCAATTAACCGTCGTCTCTGTGGTTTTGTGGTGATTCACATTGTCTGGCTCATCCTCTCTTCAAGTCTGGGGCCGATGGCTTTCCCCAGACTTTTTTGTACGTAAACGCCCTGCGATCTCGGTGTGAAGCTCGTCCGTCATCGCCCCGCCGTAAGGTTCCACCTAGCTAGCGTAGGTAGGTACTTAGTCCACTGGCCTTGCTACGTACTTAACCCGCCTGGGGAAGGGAAAAAAAGCGACAGGGATAAGGTAAGCTGTCTGCCGCGCCTGCATTTCAGCCTGGACGTCACGTGCAAGCGCCTTAGCTAATGGCGGGACTCCGACGCAACGCAACGCAACCAGGCGGAAAGCTCCAGGCACATCGTTGAAGCGCAAGCTCCCCAGCAATCAGTTCCCTCGTCGTTCCAGCTGCATCGCCATCCGTTAAACGCCCAACAACCTATTCTACACGACTACACATATACTCCCACCCAGACACAAACCCCAAGATGGCTGTATGTTCTTCCCCTATTCACAAAAAAGCTATCTATCTGCAATCGCACATGAGAGGGTGAAAGCTAACAGCCCGCCTCCCCCCTCCCCAGATGCGAATCGTCCCCGCCGCGAACCAGCCCACAACCTTCGCCGCCGGCGCCGGCGCCCCCTCGGCCCCGGGCGTCCACGACACACTCCGCGCAGGCGTCGGCCAGTCGATCCTCGACGCCCGGTCCAACGCCCCCGCGAGTGCCCACCCGCTCGAGTCGCGCCTTAAGAACTGGGAGGCCACGCAGGAGAACATGCGAATGGAGACGCTACGCCGCACCTTTGGCGCTGCCGAGCCCATCCGACGACAGATGGAGCTCAAGATCACCCAGACGGGCGAGTGGCGGCCCCTCGCCCTCGGCGGCCAGAAGCCCAGCATCCACGAGGAGATCCTCCGCGGCAAAGACACCAGTGTCACGTGGGAGGACGTCTACTCAGGCGAGGAGAGCGTCGGCATCGTCGGCATGCACGACGAGATGGAGAGAAAGCTGAAGATTTGAAGCGGAGCCGCTCCCAACGCACGGGGCTAGCAGGGAGAAGAGGACGACGGGTAGGGTTTGTACAACTACGACATGCGCAACGATATCTGGACGGCGTGGCTAAGGGGGGACATCATCAAGACCATAGAAGTATGATTCGGCTAGAACGTCCAGGTTCAAGGGAGAGGGAAAAAATCTCGTTCTACTATCCTATGGACAAACACCCCATGGACGGATGGATGGGGAGGGCGTGGGAAGAGAATCAAACAGAACAAATACACAAAGCTATGATACGCCGCCGTACTCCTGGTTTCCCCTTATCGTCTCCGCTCTTTGTAATACGCTCGATGAATGTGGGAGGGGATGGGCATCTCTAAAGAGAAAGAGACACTCGAGACATAAGGAATGTGGCCTTAAGAAACAACCCAACCCGAAAGATTCTGTGCGTAGGCCACCCAGTCCACCCAATGTGGACACATCTGAAAATGCATGCAGTGTCGAAAGGCCATATGACCCGGGCCGAGCCCCCGCCTCTTGGGATCGTGTACCACGCAGAGCACTCGGGGCCTAGGCCGAACCAGTCAGGTCCTGCTCCCCGGGCCCTCTTCCATGCACATCATTTTTTCTTTCTCTCCCCTCTCTTTGTGTGTGTGTGCCATACGAGCAAGGAGGGAAAAAAGATCAGACCGCTCTTGGGGGAAGAAAATTGATAGCCGCCTTGAGAGAAGGCTGATGCTAGCCGTTTCAATCATAAGATGACGCAGCATCCACTGCCACCTTCTCGGTTGCGGCCACCGCCGGAAGCTGACTTATTACCTCCCTTGGGCTCTTCCTCCTCAACTATGTCGGCTGGCCGAACTGTCATGTGTACAACATTGGCTGCCTCGGCGCTGAAGTGATATTCTAGCCATGTGTTAGTAAGGGAGAAGGCTAGCAAGATATTGCTGCTGGAGCTTGTGCTTACGCTTCAGCTGGTCCTTATCATCCAGCAGCTTTCCAAAATGAATCAGGCGTATACTACTGGGGCTCGCGGGCTTGGGGTCCCATTCCTCACGCCACTCCCGCAGTATCAACTCCTTTAACGTGTAGACGCTGATAGTAAAAGGGTCTTTCTTTCCAGCCTCGGTCAACCCAGGAACGTTCACGTTCCTCTTTGTCAGGTACTTCTCATCCAGCTTATAGGGATGTCGTGCACCGGTAGTTAATAGGAGAGTGATGTTGCAGACGGGACCATCTGATGGAGAGTTGCTGACGGACTGGACATCATCAACAGAGGGGCCAATAGCCATGGTGTCGTCTTGACTCTTGGCCACTGGCGGGGGAGCGGATTCTTTCTCCTTTCCCTTGGTGGATGGTTCGATTAAATCGCCGACAGCCGAGGTGGCAGCGGCGTTAGCAGCAGTATCGTTGCTGGTTTCAGGGTGAGTTGACGCAGCAGCGGCGGGTGCGTCGTTTGACGAAGTCGTCGTCGTCGTCGTCGTCGTCGTCGTCGTCGTCGTCGTCTTAGCGGTATGTGCGGCAGCGGCATCGGCGGCACCGGCCTCTGTCGATGAGGATTGCGGCAGTGTCTTCATGGGGACGGCGTCGCTGGAATCGGCCACCGAGTCCTTGGCTGGTTGGCCGCTGGCCGAGTTCGCGTCGGCGGGTTTGGTGTCGGGCATTGCGGATAAGAGAGGCGAATGCACACACGGAGAGCGACGGGTCTCGGGAAGGAATGCGGGCTCGTGACGGAGGTCGTTGGATTGACTCGGACACAATAGCTCAATGCATGCGGCAGGTCGCGACTGGGAGACGACGATTTTTCGATAGTCGGGATCGATGTTGCGCGAGAAGGAATTGGGGAGGGTTGGGTTGTTGTTCGTCGTTTAGTGAGACGCAGATCGGGATGGTACCAGTTGGCAGTTGGCGTGGGCGGCGAGGCCGGTGTAGTGGCAGTTGCCAGGATCAGGAGGTGGATGGGGGGGATTTAGTGGTGGGGACGATAGTGGGCGGATGGGAAAGGCGGGTGATCAGTGCATCCAAGTCAAGCGTCCAGCGGCCGTCGACTCAAGTTTGTCTGATGGCATGCGACGTGCGATGTCCAAGTCGTCAGATGGGAAAAAGGGAAAAGGGAAAGGAAGGATAAACTGGGGGACTGGGGCCGAATTGGAGAGGTTGAATCAGAATGGATCCAGTGGAAGACTGACTGGGAGTGAACCTTGGCGCAAGCGTGGCCGTGGGCCGTGGGCCGTAATTGACTTGGACGACTCTACGAATACAGTACTTGATGATACCTAGTCACCTGAGGATAAAAGACTGAGGGGGGAAGGGTTCTAAGTATCTAGGTAAGATAGTTAGGTACCTAGGTAGGTGGTTTTCGGCCTGGATGGCTCGGCAATCAGCGCCCGTTTAGCTGGGGAGGCAAAGGGGAATTGCGAATGGCAGCACCTGGCAATAATTGGCTGACTGTATGCACGGTCTGGTGTCGTGCTGCTGCTGCTGCTGCTTTGTGAAGCGGTGTTGTCCTTTATCAAGACAGCAAGGCAGGCAGGCAGACAGGCAGACGGGTAGGTCAATGTCAATGAGGATTCCATCTAGTCTTCCTGGTGTTAGTTCAAGTCATCCTCCGTCGTATTTCCGATCCGTCGGTATTCGTAGAGTCGTGCAGGCTATTTCATCGACAAGGCCCCTCCTGGACCAAACTTGCTTCGGCGGCGGCGGGTACCGGCAGCAGACGGACAATGCAGTTCGCTCAGGGGTCGAGGGTGTTTCGGGGAAAAGAAGCGGAGGAAGGAGGAGGCCAGGAACCACGCTGGAAGAGCATGCAGTCGACGATTCCACGTCGGGCGCCGTTGCTCTCGCACAATGATGGAATGACCGGGGGGAGTTGGCGTGGGAATGAGACTCTTTTCGTACGGCAGCTAGGCAACCCGCGACGGAAACCACAGAAGATACATGATTACGCATACTAATATACTGATTATTTTGTTAGATACAACGCGTCCGCGAGGGAGGCTAGAGATGGGCGGTGGCGCCCCGGGCAGCAAACGGCGTGTGCTGTTGTAATTCGTTTCCCATGGCAATCCCCTCGTCGTCTCGTCGTCTCGTCTCTATGCCCCTTTTTCCCATCGTCTTCGAAGTTTGTTGGAATGAAAGGGCAGCTTTCTTTCCTGAGGAGCCTTCGCGGTCGATGGCAGGAAGAGATGCACAATCCACCCTCTTCCACCCTTTCGGGCTTCCTTCCCAGGGCTTCCTTCCTAGGTGCCTTCCGCGTTCCCTTCGCTCCCCAGCAGATCAATCCCGTCTGTTCCCTTTGGTCCTCGAGGTCGCACTGTATTTCCAATGTCAGGTCCCAGTAAGGTTAGCGTCATGGACGAGACTGGCAAGTCCTCGCCAGCACTAGGCTTGATAGCGGCGCCCACGGATGCCCCCGCCACCGCCGCCCCAAACAAGACGACGCTCTCTCTCTGTTGGCCGTGACACATTTCAACCACACGCATCTTCATTCCCACTCCCCCGGCTCTGTAGGGGTGGGGGGGGGGATTGGAGGATCAAAATACAAGTGTCACTCACTGCCAGTGCATAGAAAAAAAGCCTCAACCATCTTGTACGGGCAGGCTACAGCACCCTCACCAGTTGGGCATACGCCGTCCATCCCAACTCGGAGAAAGGACAGGCGTGGCTGCTGGCAGCCTCTCCAACGTGGGAAAAGACGTGAAATGTTTCAGTCGTCCCCCTCCTATTGCACCAACGCCTGTGAGAAAGGCGAGAAGAGGAGGCCCCTCCTCCACTCACCGCTTTGTCTCCCTACCACTCAGGCGTCCTCCGTCTTGTTGATGTTTCTGAACATGGGATTATTCGCCAGGCGAGACGGCCACGACGGCACGAAACTCTCCTCGGTACTCACCGCTGCGGGAACGACTCAATTCGACGCACACGCACACGCACAAGCACACTCACCCGCAATCCAAAACTTTTGGGGCATGGTTGCGGTATAACAGAAACGGGCTTGGACGAGCCACTCTACTGCGGTAGGCAACTTGTTCGGTTTGTTCGACTGCGCTCATGACAGACAGAGAGGCTCTAGCTGATTTGGCTCTCCCAGGGAGGGGGTTCGAACACCGCAATTGAGACACAAACACTGGGACGAGGTCGAAGATACGCGGAAGACAGAAAAGAATTCCACAGATCCCGGCTAAGCCCGTCGCCTGGTCCAATCTGACCAGAATCCAGGTTCGAGGGCCATGTCGACAGGCGATCTGAATTGACGACGGCTCCAGCGGGTGGAAAAGGCGTCCCGCATTCCAACCAATCCCGCCAAGGGCCAGAGGGTGGGCGGTCAGCCCCTCAACTACAAAGGCAGAGCACCCCTTACCTTCTTCTTTAGGGACACTGGTCGGCGCCCGTTTGACACCATCATCACCGTCTCTGTCGACTGCATGTTGTGTGGGCAGACCGACCTGTCCGGTCTATCCTTCCCCATCCTTCCCACCGAAAAGACCGCTAAACCCCACCGATGTCTCCCCAGTTTCCCCTCCCCCGGACCGCTGATCAAGTAGGAACACCACCCGACCAGCGTGTCCCCGGGGCAGGCATCCCCTCCGAGAGTGATGCTGATGGATGGCCACACGGACTGGCTCCAGCCAAGATTCTGGACCCCACCTGCTTGCGAAGCCCGCCGAGCGTCGCCAAGACGAGCACAACAACCACGCCGACCACAGTCCAGCCTCGAGAAACCGGTTCTGCGCCCAAACCTTCTTCCTCCCCTCCTCTCTCTCCGATTCTCCAAGTTCATCCCCTCCTGCCGTGCGTGTGTTCCCATCAAGCGAAGCCCGTCCCGGCCCTTCAGCCCCGCCGCTTGCTCTCGCTGCTGTCATGCTGCTTCTTCCCTCCCCTCCCTTTTTCATGCATCTTAGGTTCTAGCCTTTCTATTAGACTTCCCGTCTGGCCCGTCCACCAACACACACACCACACACACACACACACACATCAACCTAGCGTGGCCCGCCCGCATTGCGCGATTTGGTCCCTTCTTTGTCTGAACTATCTACAACCTACCACCCCTTATAAGTAGTGTAACTGAGCCAGTCTCTCCCTCTATCTCTCTCTCTCTCACTGTATGTGCGTCCTGGTTCCGCTTCGACTCTGTTTGGACGGTGTGCAGGTGCTGGCAAATCTCGATGAAAGGATTGGGGAAAGTCAACTCCACACTTTGATAGAAAACTACCTAAGTGACCAACAATCAACATGTACATGCCTTGCCATTACTGATTGTTGAGGATATCGTCCGTAGCCTACAGCAAACTCCCACATATCGCTCTCCCACACACACTCTCTCCCTTCCGTATCCTGCATTGCCTTCACAGAACCAAAAGATCCCCGTTGCTCCCCTGCGCCGGCTGCACCACCTGCTGAGGCGCATGCTGGTTCACCACGTACCCGGTCTCGTATCCTGTCGTCTCACCAAACACGTCGCCCTGGTCGATCCGCATGGCCGCCATCTGCTGCGGCCCGATGCTGTTGAAGTAAGCGTCCGCGTCATTGACCGCCTGCGACAAATTCCCATCCGCCTGGCTGACGTGCTGGCTGTGCATGCTCGCGTCCTGCGCCTGCCCGCCCATCCCCAGCATGCTCAGGCTCTTCTGGTTCTCGATCGACGTCGGGAGCAGGTGCTTCTGCAGCGCCGGCGAGTCCAGCAGTTTCCTCGGCCGCGCCGACCGGAACACCGTCTGCACTGGCTTTAGGTACACCGTCGCCAGCGTCCCCACGTTGAGACACATCTCCTCCAGCGTCGCCGGGTCGAGCCGCTCGGACTCAGCCGTGATCGGCGGCTTCTCTCCCATGACAATCTGCTTCGCCGCCGCCATGTCCGTCGACAGCAGGCGCCAGTACATGTAGGCCCTGTCTCGGAGATCCGGGTTGTCCGTCTCCTCCGTCGCCCACTTCAACACCCGGGGCACCAGTTCCTGGCCCTTGGTCGGTCGCTGGATGAAAAGCTTGACCGTCGCTGTAAGCAGCGCCAGCTGCACCTCAACCGGCTCCTCCGCGAATGAGTACAGGAAATCCTCGAGCAGGGCCTCGCTGTTCTCAATTCTGTCGGCGTACTGTCCAATGACCCACACCATGGCGGCCTTGGCCTCTGGCTCGTCCAACGAGTCAAGATGCTCGCACAGCGTGCCGATGATGGACTCGTATTGGTTGGGGTACTTGCGGAAGATGTTCCTTATGACGACCGTCGCCTCCTGCACGATATATGTGACCTTGGTTGCAACCAGCTCGAGCAGCAGGTTGATGCATTGCCGCGACGCCGGCTCAATCTTGATGGCCAGCTTGCCAATGGCGCGCACGGCCTTGCGGACGAAGTGGACATCGATCTCGGTCGCGTACTCCCTAAGCTCCGTGAGAACTTCGTCAATGTTGCCCTCGTTGGCGAGCATGAAGATGAGCTCCAGCTTCGTGACCTTGACATAGATGGGGTCGTTGTATTTGCAGAAGAAGACGCGGATGTCGTTGCGCAACACTTCCGGCCGACGCTGCAAGATCAAGAGCGCATTCCTCAAAGCAAGGTACTGCACCTCGGGCCCCTTTGCCAGAAGAGTCACCAGTGGGGGTGATAGCTTCTTGCATAACATTGTGATCTGCCTCTGGTCCGAGATATAGTTCATCAGATAGAGCACGACACGGATGCAAGTCAGTACCACAGCCGAGTTGGAGTGCGAAAGGCGCGGCGAAATGCGCTCGGCAAGAAGCAAGGCTTCTCCCGACTCCTGGGGAACGTAGGACATGAGTGCCTCAAGGATGTATGTTTGGCCCCATCTGCCATTTCTTGTCAGTAATCAATCACAAAGCGGTTTCTGACGTACTTACTCTGAGCAGTCGGGGAGAATAGCCACCATTTTGGATGCATTGCTGTAATCGATAGTGAGCTTGATGGCGTCACTTCGCTCCCATATGTCCATCAGCGATGCCAGTGCGCTGGCGACCACGGTCGGGTTATCGTCTCTGAGTAGGGTGTTGAGCCTGTCGATCAGGTCGGAGCCCTCAACTGTACGCCGGTCGTGGTCGTAAAGCTTGGCGACACAGAACGCTGCCGTTTTCCTGACGTATGGATCCGCATCCTTCAACATGTGCTTGACCAGGGGCACAGTTGCTTCGACGAATTCCCTTACGTGGATGTAGGACATTGTTCGAAGGGCAAGAGCTCTGACAAGTGGATTGTGGTCCTCCATGTCCTAAACACCTAGTTGTTAGACGATCTGCATCGTTGCGCCAGACCATGGAGATGCGCTCTCACCTGCTCCAGTACAGGAATGGCCTGTATGGCAATCTCAGGTCGCATTCTCGCATAGTTGACTAGGAACAAGAAGCACCTAGGTCGGTCATCAACATCAATTTCATGATACGCGCAAATGATGGGATTACACACATCTTCTTGATCTCCAGGCTCTGGATATGCATACAACTGATGATGTCGGGAAACAGCGCGACCATGTCGTTGTTGCTCATGGTCATGTTGGCAACAATCTTCTTGAGGGCGATCTTTTTGTTCACATTGTTCTTGTCCTTCTTGCCGCCGCTGTTCAGCTCGAGTCGCAGCTCAGCAACCTTGCCCTTTGAGGTTGTTAGTTTTGGAAAGTGAGCCGGCGGAGGCATATAAGCCATGAACATGATGGGCAGTACATGTGGTGGTGTTTGACGCAACAAAGCAATTTGAGAGGGGATCACAAGCAGTGAAGTGAACTTGTGAGAGGGGAAGCTAGCTCAACGCCACAAGGCACAGCAAGGCTAAGAATAAAGATGGCGGGGAAGATGGTGCGCTGACAAGCCTAGAATATTTATATTCTTGGGATTTGGGACAGGGGTTGACTTGAATAGACGCAAGAAGTACTACCGCAGTTGAAGATATCCAACTGCAGGGTGCATACAGACAAGACCGAGGGAGAAAAGAACCGAAGCTTACTTACCCTGGCAAACAATTTGGAGTCTCCTCCACCCTGGGGGCCCGACATTGTTACAGTTTCCTCTCGTATGAGACGCGACGGCAGGTGTGATAGTATGTGACCAGACTCTCACACAGATCCCTCCGAATGGGACTCTAGCAAGCTTCGCCGGTGGTTGAATGCGTCGCAGAGTGGTGGGCGATAGCTCCAGAGACCCCTCACGCCCAGCTGCGCGATGTATGTCGACTTTGGCCTCCCTGGACTAGGGCCAAGCCACTCAATCAGAAATCGGTCGCAAAAGTTGGCGGGAAGCCGCAGTGTTTCCCGGGTCTGTCTTGGATGGTGGGAGGGGTGCAGAGGCAGAGGGATGTCACATGCGTTGTCGGGCCGGGGGGGCTGCGGCCAATGGAAGTGTGACCGTGTCGTCTAGCTGAAGGCCTGGCAACCTTGCTTTCCTACGCCAACTACTAAGCGTTTCGTTCGTTATTGTAGCGTGATATCGGGGGTCGTTAGGGTTCGGCGCGACGGGGGGAGGCGATCGTGTCGTGTTCGGTCGTGGTGTCGTTCTCGCGGACAATCCGCTTTCGAATCCAGATGTTTAAGGGGAAAGTTAACGTTGGATCCCAAGCTCCCGCCGTTCCGCAGTGGAGTGCGACAGGCCCGAGACAACGGGCTTATCGGACAACCGATAAGCCTAAGCGAGCCAGACGCGCCCCAGTTCCAATCGCCCGCGGGGAGGTGAGGTGCCTGAGTTTAGCCGACGCATCCAGATTATGTGGAGACCTCTGTCTACCTAAACGTCTGCTTGTCATCCGCGCGACCTGCACCCAGCCTTTCGTCTCAACCACCTACATTCGAGTCTCTGAACCTCCCACTACACGCCCGATTAACCGATATCGATACCAAACTTCCGCAGATGGCTCTGATCAACGGTGACGTGCCGCGATGGGTGGTCGATCTGCAAGCCCCTCCGGCCGCGAAGTCTAAGGTCCCGGGCGTCTCCGACCCGCCAGGCTACCCGGTGCAAACATCCAGCTCTAAGGTAAGCTTGTGCTCCGTCTGCACTGGGATCCTGTCATGCTGACGTTTTTCCGCAGAAACAGAAGGACCAGAAGATTCAGCCGCGCAAGCAACAGACACCAGAGGAGATGGATACCCTAAAGGTCAAGAAGGCTTGGGAAGTGGCGCTCGCACCCGTCAAGAACCTGCCCATGACAGCCATCATGATGTACATGTCCGGCAACTCTCTCCAGATCTTCAGTATCATGATGGTCGTGATGGCGTTCAAGAACCCGCTCGTGGGCCTGACCGCCGTCAACCAGGCGTTTGAGAGATTCGAGTCGGAAACGAACAAGGGCAAGATGCTACAGGTCAAGGTGGCATACATCGCCATGCAATTCGTGGCACTGGCTTTGGCGGTCTGGAAAGTCAACTCTATGGGTCTGCTACCGTAAGTGCAATTGCCACACACGGTGGAGTCATCACTAACATGACGACAGGACAACGCGATCAGATTGGTTGGCTTGGGAAGCTCAGAGAGAGCCTTTGGAGTCCTCGGTTCCCGCTCTATAGACGACGACATGAATCCATGAATCCACCGACTGAAGTCCGTCCAGAATTGGTTTTCTTCTCAACACACATCATTTTGAACTGCTCTGATACATTGCAGCTCCTCCAGCCACTGCTCCTGTTGACGATGTACCCCTGTTACCGTGGTCCAGCCACCCATTGCTTGTACACGGAATGTGCTTAATCTGACCAACCGTATTGTACGGCTCATGATCGGTGGGTTCAATCAACCAATACTGTAACGGACCGAGAACTCGCTCGTCCACAGTTTTTGGGCTGCAAGTCCCTTGGATCCGCCCAGCTTCTCGTCTTCGGGTCCAAGGGCGATCGATGGCTACCATGCCGGGGAGGGGCATCGACAGATTCTCACGTTTCTCAAATGATCCTTCTTGAACAACAGACCGAGAGCTTCCTCCGGTCCTTCTGGCTGGTGCAGGTGTCGATGCTGTTACAACTGGTTGGCATGCTGACTGAGTCGGCCGGTTCACAGGTGTTGCTGCTCCAATGGTTTTGTTCTTGTTCATGATGGTCCAGAAGACTTTCAGCTTCATTCTTGGCAGGGTTGGGACGGTAACTTACATTCTGATTTGATGGGGTATATGCGGTTGGCAATGCTGCTTTTCTGGGATTGAAATGCGATTGTCCTCTCGAAGGGCCTGAATCTCATGCTTGTGCCGATAAGGGAAGCTGTCGGTTCTTATTCTTACACTGTCGAGGCGACGCCATGCCTCCCTTCTGCAGAGGTCAAGCTCCTACTTCATCCGACGCCAAGTACATGTCCCGGGTCGGTTAAGACTTCACAAGTCATCTGAGAAGCATCCCGCCTGGCTATGGCCGATGGTAGCTCCCGAGGTAGAATTCACATGCGTGGAGCAGACCGAGACCCGTCAACAAGGCCACTTATTGCATCAATAGCACTCTTTGACCAGCCAATCACCATGTCCACCTCACTGTAGGAGATGTATTTGATACCCTGACAGCAAAAACTTCGAGAGAGGGGTCACTTAGGCTTGACAAACAAAGAGGCACGGAACGTAAGGGATAGATCAATCGTGAACCTGAAGCTCGGAGTTTACCACCACAACTATCCGACCAAGAGCCCGATGGCATCGCCCTGCCTGCAGTCACGCATACCACAGCCGATAGCAACGCCGGATGTGGTTCCGGTGCTTGGGACTATCTCGACAACTCAAACCCGCCGGTCTACCGGGGTGGTGAGAGTCAAGTGAGACAGACGTAGGAAGAGGCTCCCGCCGTCGTTGAGACATAGGCTAGAACGGACGGGGGGTAACAAGCCATCATAGCCGGCCTTCCAAGGGATGACTTTGCGAGCACGGAACGTCTACACAGTCACTGTCCGTGTTCAAGCAAGTAAGAATCAAACAGAACCAAAACATTCGCGCCCAACAAAGAGTTGGTCTTACTTGCTGTTCTGAGCCAGCTTGACCTTGTTGCCTCGCGTGGTCCGCAACGTGGTCCCCTAGCTTGCTCGCCGAGATCAACTTTTGTCGAGATGTCTGCTTCAGAGGGAAAACATGGTTTCTCCCGAGAAAAAACATTTGGGTTCAATGATCTGCGCAAAGAGTGTTCTCCAGCGCGAGCGGCAAATATGGCATGATCTAAATTTGTCACAATGATGAACTCTCTACCTGTCCCGAGCCTGAAACTCAAGTGAGATATATAGACATTACCGTCCAACTCCTAAACAAGCACCCCAAAACGCCTCCAATCATGCCCAATCATGAAGCGTCCTCCCTCGCCCGTCTTTCATTCCTCCACCTGGGACCTCTCCTCACGATTAAAAACAACATCGGGCTCAAGACCGCGCACAAGGCGGCCAGAAACGTAAACGACCACCCCCTCCCCATGCCAGCGATCATGTGCTCTATGACAGCCGTGCCGACGGCGCCCAGGGCGCACCTCACGAGGTTGTTGGCGGCCGTGGCCGTGGCGGGGGCGTCCGGAAATAGGTCGACGATCAAGGTGTTCATGATGCTGAAGGAGCCCGTGATAGTGAGACCAATGATGCTCTGCAGGACCAGCGGTGCGGCAACGCTCGTCTCGATATGCAGCACCCACCCGTACGCCACCAAGGCGACGAGCCCAACTGCGACGGCCGGATAAACGGGTTGCAGGCGCGCCTCCTCAATCGGGAACTTTCTCAGGTCGTCACCGCGCCGGCGGTCGATGGTGAAGCCAATCTTCCGGGCGATGCGGCCGTAGTTCCAGTCGAGGACGTAGCCCTGGCCCAGGCTGGCAACGACGCATCCCGCGCCGTAGGGGAGGTAGCATAGGCCCAGCTCCAGGTCGTTGAAGCCGTAGATCTCGCGGAACAGGGTGCCAAGGGTCGCGGCGACGCAGATGAAGGCCACGTAGAGCATACTATTGTACGCGAGAACGAGGCCCATCTCCTTTTCGAAGATGATCTTGACGGAGCGGATGGGGTTCGGGAAACGGAGCTTGCGCCTGGGCTGGGCCGCCGTCGCGGCGGACTCGCTCCGGGAGAGGGGATCAGCGTTTTCTGCGGTAATGTTACTACGGTGACGGCGGCGGCGGCGGCGGCGAACAAGGTCGACAACGGGCCGGTTCCAGGGTTGTGGGGGAAGGGATCCATTGCCGACGACGTTGCGGCACGTTTCCGGGATGAACAGGGCGTAGGGAATGAGCCACAGCCCGATCAGGACGACGCAGAACCAGAATATAGAGGCCCAGCCAAAGTACTGGGTCAAGACGCCGCCGAGCACGGGTCCGATGGTCGGTCCAACGTTGATTCCGGCGCCAACGATGCCCATGTACTTTCCGCGCTCGGAGCTCGTGGAAATATCAGCGACCATGGCGAAGCCCAGGGCGATGGCGCCGCTGCTGCCGCCGCTCTGCAGCATGCGGAGGACCAAAAGGGCGGCGTAGTTGCGCTGCAGGGCCAGGCCGACGCAGGCGACGAGGTAGATGGTGAAGGCGACGAGGAAGGCCGGGCGGCGGCCAGCCATGTCGCCAAAGTCGCCGAAAATGGTCGGGGAGATGGCCTGGAGGACCATGTAGGAGGTGACGGTCAGGTTGACAAGGGCGACGGAGACGCCGAGGTCGTCGGCGATAGGGGCCAGGACTGGGTAGTAGATGTTGGCGGACATGGGCGGGACGAAGCAGGCAATGGCGGCCATGAAGGCGATCCAGCGCTTGGTCGAGGGCGTGAAGACGCTGTAGGCCGGGCCGCTTGGCTGCCGGGCGAGGTTCTCAGGATCTTCCGGTGCGTCGTCCGGGGGCGCTCCATGTTGGTCTTTGTCGTCGTTGGCGAGTCCAGCGTTCGAGTCTGATGGTAGTGGAGCAACGGGTGGCTCATGAAGGGACGGAGTTGAAAGGGGACATTGTTGTTTCCCTTCTGGCCCCTTCTCATTCAGTCCATCATGTCTCATTCTCATACACAGGGCATCTCAATGCCAATGTTTGTCCGCAATCGAGAACGAAAGTGTCTGTATTTGGCACGGTATCGGCCAGCTGCTCAAAGTTGCTACTCGAGGATTACACCAGGACAACGATTGACTTATATAAAAAGATTTAAAGAGAACGTTTTAAAGGCAAAAAGAAAAAAGGCCCCAAAGAAGGAAAAGACGTTGCCATCGCGGCGAACTCTTGCCGTCCATATCCGTAAGCGGGCCCTGAATTCCCGCCCAACCACTGAATGATGTTATTTCCGCTCTGGATCGCCTCCACCGCCCCTGGAAAACCGGCATCTGGCCGAAGGTGGTTTTGGGTCTTCCGTGATTCGCCCGGACCGGCCAATGGCCTCCACAAAAGCCCGCCCGTTTGGGCAGCTGGGTCGTCTGGCGTTTGACCGAGACTGGGTTCTCGGTGCGGTATCGGTAGGGGGAGGGTACGAAGTATTCTTTGGATGTAAGCAGGCTGCAATCGCTGCCGCGGACAGAACCTCCTACAAACGCTGGAGGTTTCCATTCCGCAACGCCTTCACGGGTGCTTGTCTGGGGTCACTTGACTCGGACGACAGAAGTTGATGGCCGAGATCGGACAGCTTCATCCACGTTTTGAAGTTTTGTCTACAATCACTGACCGACCTGTGCGGCGCGAGAGGTCGCTTGGCCCTCGCATAGTATCTGTATTCCCCATACGACGGCCGATTTGCTTCGGCATTTATTGTGATGGATATTGGGAATTGACGATGACGGCAATGTCCGACCGCACCGGTGTGGAGATTGGACCGTTGCTCCTGGCCGGAGCCGTAGCCGGTACCGTTGCCGTTACCTACCTGCCGATGCAGCCCCGAACCCAGTTCATTGAGCAAGCCACAAAGCCAATTTTCTACAGCCACAATTGCCCCTGGTGACGATCTGTGGCTGGTGCACCAGAGTTCCAAAGCCACGTCATTGGAGAACAGCTTTCCACATCCATGACCGCCGGCTTCAATGTGGAATGGCCACCGACTTGTACGACAAACCATTGCTGCTCTGACATACCTGCAGACACGCGAGTAGCATGTTCACCGATATAAGGTGACGAATCCCACAATTGATTGCACACTCGAGTGCTGCAACCGCCGACGTGTACCAGAATGGACATCACGCCAGTGTTCAATGAGCTGCTGCGGAAGCGCAACGCACCCATCGTCACGGAGAAGAAGATCAGCCTCGAAACGATTGATGGTTTCCTCAAAGAGGCGTACAGAATAGTCAGTCCCCGAAACCGGTCCCTCGCCGCCCGTCGCGCGCCGGGATCCGTCGGCTAATGTTCCTCAGAACCACCATATAACGAGCCTCCACAACGAGCTCAAAGATGTCCGACAGGCCTACCTCTCAACGGCGCAGCCGCGCAAGACGCACATTCGACCGGGGAGTAACGGAAGTCAGCCCCGCCATCTCACCGACCGCGACCGTGAAGAGGTGGACGCCAACGCGAAGCAGATGCTGCGGGAGTTGAACGCCAGCATCACGGCGCTCCGGGACGCCGAGGTGCTCCGCCGCGAGACCGAGACGGCCGTCATCCGCAAGAAATTCGTCCGGGGCCTGGGCGCGCTCGGCGCATGGGCGGCCGGCGCAGCTGCGGGAGGCGGCGCCGGCGCATCGAACGACAGCGGCAAGACGGCGGAGCACCTGGCGGCGGAGGCCAAGGCACGGACGATCGAGCAGCACCGCGACGAGGTGATCCAGTCGCTGAGGAGGGGCCTGCAACTGTGCGGGCGCACACAGCAGGACATGATGGAGGTGCGGCTGACGAGGGAGATGGAGAAGAATCGGAGCGTGCTGGCAAAGGCCGGGGGCGGCAGCGCGATGCCGGAGCTCGGAGGATTCTATGAGTCGATGAGCAAGAGCGCAGCGAAGGCTGGGCTGCCGCTGGACGAGGGCAGCAGATCGTACAAGCCGCAAGAGGAGCTCACTGAGGAGCAGATCCAGATGTTCGAAAAGGGGAACCAGGACATGCTACAGCATTACAACAGCACGTTGGACAAAGTCAGGTATGTGGCACCAGATCATCTGGCACTCGGCGAGAGCATTTCGGGACACTGACGGGTCGGCACACACACACAGGACGGCGGAGAAGTCGCTGCTCGAGATTGCGGAGCTGCAGACGCTGCTGGTGGGTAACCTGGCAACGCAGTCGGCGCACATTGAGCAGCTCGTGGCGGACTCGGAGAACATCACGCAGGACGTCGGGGGCGGGAACAAGCAGCTCAAGAAGGCGGCCCAGCGGCCCAGCGCGGCGCGGTACACGTTCTTCGCGTCGGCGGGGCTGTGCGCGTTTCTGATCCTCTGGGACTTGGTTATATAGACAGAAAGAAGTCGATGGCAGTCTATCCATGGCCGGGCATGTATTAAATTGGCATGGCCTTGGTGAGAGAGTGACCAGGCGATATTGTGGCGGGCAAAGTTTAGCGAAGGGTGCAACAGCATGCACGTCGCGGCAAGGAAGAATCGCATCGAATGAACAGTGGCCTTGACAGTCTCTCTTTTCATATGCCCAAGTCTTACATCCGAGATGGCTTACCGAACTTCTTGAAAGTTGGATCACGAGAGAGGCCCTTTTTGGAAGGAGGCTGGGCAGGTTGGCATGTGAAAATAGTATACACTGCTGGGGGGGTTAACCGTGTAGCATGTCACATGTCGGGGGAGAGTTGGGCGCGGGCCAGGTGACGTCTGGCTTCCAAGCCCCGGCGCGCTTTAAAAGGGGATGAGATGGACCGGACCCCCCGTCCGCCTTTCCATGACTACGTTGTGAACGGTGAGCCGTCGAATCCAGAAGGCCGTCCGTGTTGCGGTGAGCTCGCTCATTGAACCGTCTCCCGGGGGGGGGGCTCGATCGACGGAGATGCTCGGCAGGTGTCTGGACGAAGGTTGTTAGCAAGGCGGGGCTTCTGATTGGCGCTGTTAACCGCAGCTGACATGCGAAACGGGACCCGGTACATGCGGCGTCGGCGTTTGAAGGGCAGGGGAGGAGGAAAGAGTGTTCAGGACCGAGGCGTGGTGTCATTCTGGTGGTAATACAGAACACGTACAGTATGGGATTGCTGTCTGACTGGCTGTCCTATCAGTTGAGCTGCCATTGACCAACAGATGAGGTGATCTCAGGATAATGGGGCATTTGTCTTATTTCCTCGTCGAGAAAGAGAAAAAAAAAAACCCCCAGCCGAACTGTGCAGCAAATGAAAAACAATGAATTGTGCATATCACACCACCACAAAGCAAACCATGTGTCGAGTCGTGGGCGGCAACAACGGGTAGAGAGAGTCAGTCATGGTCATGGGGGTTGGCCCGAGACCTCGGTCCACTCTGGTGACCTCACCGGCTCACAGGCTGCAGCTGTCGTTGGGGAAGTGCACTGGGGGGAGGAGGCAGAGGATAAGAAGAAGACACATTCCCCCACTGCCGTCAAATCTGGAGGGAAGGAAGGAGGAACGAGAGTGCAGATTCCCCGATTGTAGTCCGACACTTCGCCGATATCTCACTCGGCATCTCCCCATCCTCCGCTTGCAAGTTTCCCCTTGGTACATCATCTCGCATTGTGCATTGTGCATTTGCCCAGTTTCCTGACGACTGAACCCCTCCCCCTCGCCCTCCACTTCCCCCTCCCCCCAGTTGCGACTCTGTTACCAAATCGACAATCTATTCCTGCAACACCTACCTTGCTTTACTATCCGCCCAGGTACTCCGTACCCCGTACCTAGAAATCCCCCCCTCTGAACTCGCCCACCTGTCGACTCTCTTCGAGCACCGAGTTACGAAATACAATACTCCTTGTGGATACGGGGCCCGCGTCACGCAGAAGTCAGAAACTGGAGAGGGAAAAAGTATCCGTGTCTTCGCCAAGTCCCTCCCCCCCTCACCCCGACTTGGATTGAACCCCGGAGCGTCCGAGTCAAAAAGAAGAAGAAAAAAAAAAACACATCAAACAAGCCCGCATCTGCAGGTACATTTCCTGCAGCAACGGAAGCTGCAACGCAAACCAAATAAACCGCAACGCCTCGAGACGAGACCCTCGGCGACATACAACCGTTAGACCCAGCTACATCCTACATCCTACCTGCCTCGGTATTCGTACACATACCTGCTTGCTATCGGCTCCCTGCTACCAAACCAACCCAGGTAAGCAGCCCACACTGCACACTGTGATACACACTATTATAGTACCTACGGATGCTCCCCCCTCCCTGTTCCCTGGCTTCAGTGGCATCCTAGCGGGAGCCCGTTCGATGGAGGCGCATGTCCGCTGCGGGCAGACGGGTTGGCGCCTGTAATCGCAAAGCCTCCCATTCGCCCGTCTAACCCCGTCGTACCACTCTTGATGTGATGCCATAATAGTAACCGCCCCCAGACGGACACAGACAAAACAGACCACACCCTACCGGTACCACTGACCACCACCACCGACCACCGCCGCCGCCGCCGCCGCCGCCGCCGTCAGCCGTCAGCCGTCACACCGAGACCCTTTATTATTGCACTGGCCCTCCTTGACTCTTCCCTGCCTCTCTCCCTCACGAAAGGGAAGCTCCGACACTGAAAATGCCCGGTGACTCCTCCTCAGCATCCTCTTCTACTTCTTCCTCTCCCCAGACCAACTCAACCCTCTCGAGAATACGCAACATTGCATCACACATCATGGCGCCCGTCGCAGCAACAAGTTTCCCCGCCGACACGGTGCCCCAAGCTCCCGAGGACCCCCTCTTTGGCTTGATGGCTGCCTACCGTGCCGATGAGAGCAAGGACAAGGTCGACCTGGTGGGCTGACTCCTTTCTATTTTTTTACGCTCCCCGAAGCTATCACGGCTCTGTTCTTGCTGCTGCTTCTGTTGCTGCCAATGTCGCTAACGCAGCCGTCTTGTTTTCTAGGGCATTGGAGCGTACCGCGATGACAATGCGAAGCCTTGGGTGCTACCCGTCGTCAAGAAGGTGAGTCGCCACATCTTGCTGATCTCTGTTTTCCATAAACCCTACCTAGCTGCCGTTGCTGCTGTTGTGTTGTAACTGCTGTCCCGGCTTGTCGCATTGTCGCGGTTCTTCCGGCCTCCGACAAGGAGAAGCTCTCGGCTACATCGCGCACAGCACCTTTATCGTCATCATCATCACTGTCGTCATCGTTCATCTGAGCCTTCCCCCCCCCCCCCCCCCCCCCCCATCCATCTTCCCTCTCCTCCACTTTACCACCCTCTTATCCACCCCCGCTGACCCCGCCATGATGCAACACCGCAGGCCGACGAGATCCTTCGCAACGACCCCGAACTCAACCACGAATATGCTCCCATCGCCGGTATTCCTGCCTTCACCGGCAAGGCCAACGAGCTGATGCTCGGCGCCGACTCGCCCGCCATCCGCGAGAAGCGCACCACCTCGGTCCAGACCATCTCCGGCACCGGCGCCGTCCACCTCGGCGCCCTCTTCCTCGCAAAGTTCTACAAGGGCAACCGCACCATCTACATCTCCAACCCCACCTGGGCCAACCACAACCAAATCTTCGGCAACGTCGGCCTGCCCATCGCCCAGTACCCCTACTTCTCTAAGCAGACAAAGGGCCTCGACTTTGACGGCCTCAAGGCCGCTCTCTCCGGCGCCCCCGAACGCTCCGTCATCCTCCTCCACGCCTGTGCCCACAACCCCACCGGCGTCGACCCGACCCGCGACCAGTGGAAGGAGATTGCCGCCCTGATGCGCCAGAAGAACCACTTCCCCTTCTTCGACTGCGCCTACCAGGGCTTCGCCTCTGGCAACCTCGCCCAGGACGCCTGGGCCGTCCGCTACTTCATCGAGCAGGGCTTTGAGCTGCTCATCGCCCAGAGCTTCGCAAAGAACTTTGGCCTTTACGGCGAGCGCGCCGGCTGCTTCCACTTCGTCACCGCCCCCGCCGCCGACGCGCCCCAGACCACTTCCCGCATCGCCTCCCAGCTCGCCATCCTGCAGCGCTCGGAGATCTCCAATCCGCCCCTTTACGGCGCCCGCGTCGCCGCCACCGTGCTCAACTCCCCTGAGCTGTTTGCCGAGTGGGAGGAAAATCTGCGCACCATGTCCGGCCGCATCATTGAGATGCGCAAGGTCCTGCGAGCCAAGCTTGAAGAGCTCGGTACCCCGGGCACCTGGAACCACATCACCGACCAGATCGGCATGTTCAGCTTCACTGGTCTGTCCGAGGCCCAGGTGCTGAAATTGCGCTCCGACGCCCACGTCTACATGACCAAGAACGGTCGCATCAGCATGGCTGGTCTCAACACGAGAAATGTCGAATATTTTGCCAAGGCTGTGGACAAGGTCGTCCGCGAGTCGCAGTAAACAAAACAAAAGGGGCTCTGGTTGGACGTTTCGGCATGAATTGTAAATGTGACGAGTTCCGAGCGTCTAAATGCTGCTCAATGGGATAGGCCCCGGGACTGTGATGTCCCGGCAACGATGAATGGTTACCGCACCTCAAGGATGATGGGCGACGTGCGGCAGGAAACGGAAAAAAAGGATTCTAGATTTCCCTGCTCTGGAGTAATCAACCAGCTCTTGTACTTTGCGCGCGACGCTTTGCAGCCCGTCTGATCCCTCGTTTGATGTACCGAGTGCTTAACTGCACACAACTTACATGATGGCGTCGCGAAGGATGATGTCTACTTCCTGCTGGTGGAAAGGAGCGCCGTCGCATCTATCTCCATCTTGTACTACCCGCCGATCTACTTACCGACCACCGGGGACTCTTCGAAGAGGGGTTCTTGGGTGTCTATGAGGCAGAGACCACTTGGGGGTCGGACTGAACAGAGCCGGCATGGGTGTATCCAACGGAAAGCATGTTGCGTACGCACCATTGTGAATGTGTTGTCGGGTGGTGGATGACGGCGATGGGGCTTGGGTTAAACCCTTCTCCCTCCTAGCTGTGTACCACGGGTGTTTCGAGTCACCGGGTCGACGAGCGAAACTCCCCCGCCGGGGGGTCGACTCCGGAGACGCCCGTGCCAGACACCCCACCCTCTTGTCCGGGCCGCTGCTTCTCTGACCTTGACCTGAACATGTCTTGCGTCCGAGTCGGGATTGCCAAGTCTTTTTTCGGACGGTGTGTCACGTAATAGTGCTGACCCGGGACGAAAACGAAAGGAAAAGAGCCCCTTGCCTTGGCTTCCCTTTCCGTCGTTGGTCTTCGTCGTTGTCGGGGCGTGTCTTTCGGCCGTCGGGTGTCGTCGGTGGCGTCGACAAGATCCTTCGTACCCACTCCTCGGCTGCCCCCCCTCATTAGGCCGTTCTCACGAGGAGTCAGTCAAGAGAGAGGAGGAGGTAAGGGATTCAGAGAGACGAGAGAAAGAGAATCCTACGAAACGGACTGGTTTGGAGACTTCAGGGACGACGTCCCGGTTATCTAGTCCCAATGCCTCGTGGCAATCGGCCCTTCTCTCGGGTCTTTACGGCTAACAGTGTTCCCCGCCCTCCCGCAATGCCGGCAGAGGAAGAGGGTGTGACCGATTTCTCCCCCCCAGCAACCCCTGCTCGTGGAGTCGTGGGCGAGTATTTGTGGGGGGGGGGGGGGTTGTAATGAGGGACTGGACTTCGGTTTCTCCCGCGCGGATGCCTCGACGGACAACCGATCCTCCGCCGCGTCTTGTCTCTCCCCCTTCATGCCGTGAAGATATTGGTCTTGTTGGACAAGCCAATGGAGCCGGGGCGGAAGAGAGGGAGAGAAGTAAAGAAGAAGAGAAGGCCGCCTGGGTCTCGGGCTGGGGGGGGGGTTGGCAGAGGATCTCTCGTCTTGGGATTCTTGGCCGAGTCGGGAGGGTTACGAGGGGGCGCAACGTTTCTCCAATGGGGTTGCTGGTGGTGTCTTCCCCGCAAAAAGGTCTGGCCCTTCTTCCGAGTCAACGAGATGAACATGGGATGGCATGGCATGGTATTGGGGAAGAGAGAGTCCAGCTTGGATGGCTCAGACCAATCGTTGACGATGCGACGCTCCTGATTTGGAACCCGAGGAGACCACTTAGAACGAGAGACTCCGGGCGATGGAGACGGAGCTGGGAGGATAAGGGTTGTCAGTCACACCACTGGTACTAAACAGTTGGGCCAGCCATCTTGCTGAAGGGGGCAAGCGAGCTCTTCGGATGCATGCTGCTACGTGTACACACGGCTGGATGATACATGCCATGCCATGTCAATCACTTTTCCCATCGGGTGAATCCCCCCAAGGCCAGGTGCAATATAAAACCACCTCGTGCCTTTTTGCCCGCATGCGGTTGACAAGTCAGCTAGACGAGCTGTGCCGCATTGGGTGCTCGGCACGGGTCCGCATGAGCACCTGCAGCTGCGTCTGAATGTCCCGTTTTTGCTTGTCGATGCAGGTTTGTAGAGTCTGCCTGGCGCTCGCACAAAAGGCATCCTCGATTCAACTGCCTCCAGTTCACAGCCGATTCACTGGCTTATACGACAAAGTCCAGTAGTGATGGTGACTCCCCCAAAGCCCGGTGGGCGCCCGGGACTGTCCCCCGTCCCGTCCCCCGTTCTGTGCCGAGTCGGAATTCCGCCCAACAACCTCGGCGTACAGGGTAGGGAGCGTCTCGCTCCTGGCCCTCCCGAATAACCGAATACACTCCCCCTCTTGAATGAAGACACCGCCAAGCACCATCCTTTGGGAAATCAAAGAAAAAACTTGATATCGAACCCCCGTTCCCCTTAATCATGAACGAAATCAGCCAATATCGAAGCTTCTCCTCTTTCTCCAAACACGTCAACCAGCCCCCTCCCCCCTCCCCGTCCAGCGGAGTGCGGAGTTGCCGCTCCAACGCCCTCTCTCACACACATACAGACACCCATAAATTAAGCACAACCAAGTGAGCCAAGAGCCCATGGGGAAGCGGAACGCCATGTGGGGAAGGAGGATGGTGCACAGCTAGCTTCCCCGCATGTTGCTTATCCCAAGTGTGACTGGTTCCGAGTCTCTCGCTCAACCAGTCACCCCCATCTCACCACCCCCCCCCTTAAGCTCCATCGTAAGCAGAGGAATATCTCCTCCCACTGGATGGATAAATGCAAACGAAACCCCCCCGTGCCCCCCGACCGCCGAGAGTGTAGGGCCTTGGCAAGCCACAACCCGGCTCTTTGCTGTATGCCCCCCGATGCAACGGTCATTCCATTCGGACCTTCTGCCACCTGGGGCCCTGGACAGAACGCTTCTGTCTCCCGCCGTCCCGCCTCAGACATCATGTCGTCTCTGCCGGATCCGTGCATGGGTAGACAATGGGCAGATGGCAAAACAACATGGGGAGAGGTGGTTCTCCTTCACGGCAGTGCGTATAAAGCACCCGGGGTGGTCCTCGTCGGATGTTGAACGGTTTGTGGCCTCTTTCAGCCCAAGGACAAGGACGCGGCAACATATACCCCCGGGTCCATTTCTGATATAAACACCGTTCCTACCCCCCTCATCCTCGCCCGTCGTCGCACGACTCTTTTTGATATCGTTTCCCGCTCGCCCGTACCCTCCCCCTCTCCCTCCAAGGCACCTTAGCAACAGGTCAGCAACCCCCACCATGGTCCAGATCAAGCGCATCCAGGAGACCGGGGCGTCGGACCCGATCCTGACCCGCATCTCCGAGGAGGACAAGGTGCCGTGGTACCAGAAGCCGAACCTGCGGTACCTCTACTTTATGCTCTTCCCGACCTGCATGGGCATCGAGTTGACGTCGGGCTTCGACTCGCAAATGATCAATGCTCTGCAGATCGTGCCCTCCTGGAAAGAATGTAAGGCTGTCCCCCATATCCTTTTAAGAACCTCAGATCTATTCAACCTCACGAGACGAGCCGAATTGTTTTCTCTCTGTCGCTTTTTTCCCTACCTGGAGCTGACGAGTTTCTTTGCTTTGCCTGTCAGACTTTGGTGACCCGCAGGGCAGCCTGAAGGGCATTATCGCCGCCGCCTACTCGCTTGGCGCCATCTTGTCCCTTCCTTTCATCCCCGTCGTCAACGACAAGTTCGGGCGGCGATGGTCCATCTTTGGCGGCAGCGTGATCATGGTCATCGGCGCCCTCATCCAGGGGTTCTCTCAGCACGGTATGTCTCCATGGACGGAGTGTTCTCTTCTCCGTGAGCGGGGAGGAGAAAGGAAAGTGAGATGTGGCTAACTCTACGGGGGATGATTAAGTCGGCATGTACATCGTTGCGCGCATGATTCTCGGCTTCGGTATTCCGACCTGTATTGTCTCCGGCTCCTCCCTCATCGGCGAGCTCGGTTACCCCAAGGAGCGTCCGGTTCTCACGTCTCTGTGAGTTCGATCCCGCGTGAAGGGAAAACAACAAGGACTGACGGGCTCACAGGTTCAACGTTGCCTACTTTGTCGGTCAAATCACGGCTGCCGGTATCTGCTTCGGCACCAACAACATCAAAAGTGACTGGGCGTGGCGCATCCCGTCCCTCCTCCAGATCTGCCCGTCACTTTTACAGATCACCTTCGTCTTGTGAGGGAACCCCCCCCCCCCCCCCTTTGTCGCCGTACGGGAGAATCCATCAGGAATTCATCTGCCCGGTCGATCTTGAATTCCAAAAATCCTAACTCAACTTCGCGACATAGCTTCCTCCCCGAGAGCCCCCGTTGGCTCATCACCCAGGACCGCGCCGAGGACGCGAATGAGATCCTCATCAAGTACCACGCTGAGGGCGACCGCGACTCCGAATTCGTCAAGGCGGAGATGGTGCAGATGAAAACTGTCATCACGCTCGAGATGGAGGCCTCGAAGCACTCGTGGATGGACATCCTCGACACCTCCGGCATGCGCCGCCGCGCTCTCATCTCGGCGATGCTTGGCCTATTTACCCAGTGGTCCGGCAACACGCTCATATCGTGAGTCTGGAGTCTATGTTTCCACTTCTACTGTTTCCCTCCTTCTTCTTCTTCTTCTTCTTCTTCTTGCCCCCGTTTTCCCAAATTCTACACCATGGCGCATTGGTTTGACTCGATGCCACAGGTACTACCTCGGCGACCTGCTCGAGATGATCGGCTTGACAGACTCTACCGTCAAACAGAAGATCAACCTCGGCATCGCGGGCTGGTCCCTCATCTGCGGTTTTACCGTGGCCATGCTCGTCCGGACGTTCCGCCGTCGCGTCATGTACCTCGCCTGCACCATCTCACTGGTATGTTCTTTGCCCCGCCCCCCCTGAATTGGAGAGTTTAAGCCCGCCGTATACTTACCGGCATGTAACAGCTTCTGTGCTACATCGCGTGGACCATCTCCATGGAGCGCGCTGTTCACGCCCTAGACAACGATTACAAGAACGAGAGCGCATCGGTGGCGACCATCTTCTTCATCTTCATGTACTCGCCCTGCTACAACATCGGCTACAACGCGCTGACGTACACGTACCTCGTCGAGCTGTGGCCCTACGCGCTGCGCTCGCGCGGCATCTCGCTCTTCCAGCTGTTCGGCCGCCTGGCGGGCTTCTTCACGACCTTTGTCAACCCCATCGGCATCGGCAACGCCTCCTGGCGCTACCTCATCAGCTACTGCTGCTGGCTCGCCTTCGAGGTCGTCTTCGTCTACTTTATGTTCCCCGAGACCGCGGGCCGCACCCTCGAGGAGCTGGCCTTTTGTAAGTTCCCGTCTCCCGCTTCCCCGTCGCTTGTTCCGCAAGCCCGTCGGCTGACAGAGATGCTATGTCACCAGTATTCGAGGACAAGGCCCTCGCCGACCAGGCCGTCGGCGCCGTCGAAAAGGCCATCCACCATGAGGACATGGACCCCGTCGGAGAGGTCAAGAGCGGTGGCGGCAGGGCGGAGGTCGTGGAAAATGTTGGCGCCAGATCCAAGGTCTGAGTCGTGCTCGCGGTCGAGGGAGACAAGCCTTCGTGTCGGGATTCTTTAAGGATAAGTGAGTCCCGGCGTCTTGTAAGAGGAGCAGCATCTGTATCCCCGGTTAGTATATTCGAGTATGAATTCCACATCTCCACAATTTGTGCAAGAAGTCCATCTCAAGATGCTCCAACCAACCCTATTTCGTCACTGGTTAGCATCACCATGATGATAGATGACCAAGTGGCAGCCGTCAGGTCAGCGCACGCATTCCGTACCGACTAGTTGTCTCACGAATAATTTCCGTCGTGAACACGTCCCGTTTGACGGCCTTACTTGCTTTACCGTTCGGGTTGGCGGCAGTATGTACGCAATCCAGTAATTCCTTTCAGCGTCCAACCCCCCCTTTACCAACTCGCAATTCACTCACTTCTGCTCAGTCATCCATTACCAGGGAATTCATCCAAACATGTGATGACTTCAGACAGAAGAACCGACGAGAAACTACAGTTGCACTGCATGGCAGGCCAGTTCCGAGGGACTTTCATTTGTCCTCTCACGCTGGGGAGTGTCTCCGTGGGCCAAACGAACGCATGGAGGTTCACGGATTTGCGTGAGTGTGTTCTATTCATTACGAGTAGTATTCTTCTCTACATTAGATTAACGACATCAGGCCACTCCGATCACGGCACAGACAGCAAAGCATACGGCTCCCATGAACAAGGTGCTACCAGCCAAGGGCACCGCCGCGTTCTCCGAAGTGGGAGATGGGGATGACGCGGCGTTATCGGACGTTGGAGACGCCGTGGCTGATGGTTCGGTCGTTGGTGAAGCGGAACCCGAGGCTGTTGTGGCTGTCGCGCTGGCAGAAGGGGTTGCAGACGTGCTGCTCGGAGCCGTGGACCTCGTGGACGACGATGCGCTTGTCCTCGTCGACGAGACCGCCGTGTCCGCCTTTCCGACCATCTCCTGCACCCACTTCCCGGCCTCGCTGGAGTAGATGTCAAAGTAGTTGAGGTGGTTGGCCGCCGTGTCGCCGACGGCGCAAATCGGGTCGGAATCGACGCAGTACGAGCGCGTCACGTTGGCGAACGCCCTCATCCCGGCAAGCTGGTCCTCCGGACGGGGGAACAGTCCGTTGACCCCGGCACCCGAGAGATAGTTGTACGGCTGGTTGGCGGTATGTCTTGTGTCGCCGAATATGAGCGCAGCAGCGACTACGAGAGCGCAAGGTTAGCTAAACGCCTCTCGATACGAAGCGTCATGTTATGGCCCAACTCACTCTTGTTCCCCGGCGCCTTCGTCGCGTCCAAACCGGGACTCGACTTCTGTTTGCATTCCTGGAAGAACGTGCCGCCTCCACCGCCCAACACATCGCCAACGATGTGGGCGCCCTGGGAGTATCCGCTCACGACGAGATTCGCGTCCGGGCACCGCTTGTTGTAGGCGGTGATCTGCGAGGTCCCGTTCGCGGCACCCTCCTCGACGGACTGGCAGTACGGCGACTCCAGCGGGTTCCAAAACTGGATGTCCTCGTAGTCGCAGCTGTCGAGCCCGTCGCAAATGGCGGTGACTAGCTTGCCCTGGCGGCCGGGGTACGGCTCGTTGTTCCCGCGCGCGAGGAAGACGTGGACGTCGCGGCATTCCGAGGCGCCCGTGGCCTGACGTTCGGCGACCGACGCCGCCGAAGCCGCCCGGAGGGCGGAGAGGAGGGCGAGACCGGCTGAGAGAGCTGAGACCATCTTGAAAGGGTCGGCCGGTAGCTGGCTGAAGCGGTTGAGGATGTGTGGGATGTCAAAAAGGCGAGATGGAGGGCGCACGCGACCAAGGGTACAGGGAGGCTCTAATAAGTCCTTTAACACTCGGATTCGCCATTGCTCCTGATCCATAATCCAGAGGCTGATGGACGGGATGCCGGAGGCTGTCAAATACGAGTCAACGATAAGACGGGGTCCACCAAGACTGGGGACCCTGGGCGGGATGCCCTGGGCTCGGTGGACTATCGGCGACGACAAACGTCATGTCCCCGTTCTTTTTGGCGCTGTTAAGCTTGACCGAAAGACGATGTAGTAGCGGAAGTTCCTATCGATCGCCCGGGAAGTGGATGCCGTTGCCCCCATTGGTGATGGTGACGAACAAAAAGAGAAAGGAAAAAAGCCCACTTCCTCCCGTCGGCAACATTGGACGAAGTTCGCTGGCCGTTGAGCAGTAGTTCCCAGACCTGACTCGCCATGCGGCGCCCTTGAGCCGTGGAAGCTTGCAGGGGACAACCACGGCGGGAGTCCAGCATTGAACCATGCTGCTACTGCTGGGTGAAGACTGAAATAGATATTCGGGTGTGTCGGGTTGAGTGCCGGGATCGTGTCTTGGTGGATATGTCGAGCCGAGCACGGGGAACCTTGGACGACGAGTTTTCAGTCACCAAGCCTTAACTCGTGGGCCATGACATTAGAACGAATGGAAACGACCAACACACCTCAACCCCAATATGCTAATTGTGCTAATCGTGTGGGTGAGTGCTGGGAGTTTAAAGCGTTGAAACTCGGAACACAGTTTGAAATCTGTCGGCGGCGGCCTCTGGGCGCCAAAAGCTACTCCCAGTGGCGTTGAGTCGAGAGACAGCACTGATAACAAGCAACAGGCACGTCGTTCAAGTACAGAACTGTTCAACTGAGAGTCAATTTTCAGCACTTGAAGGAATTGATGTGCGTACAAAAGCGTATCAAGAAGGGATGTGATGGTCTTGATGTGTTGGCGAGCTGTTAACTTGGTTGCATTGCTACCATGGAATCAACCTCAATTGACAGCATCAACCAGCACATAGGGCCTGATCGGAAACTTGGATAACTTTCAAATGCCAGTTGGATAACGCAACTTGGATAAGAAATGAACCCTAAAACTGAATAAATGCTGCGCTAGGCCTTTTTGAGGCCCATTTTCCATGTCCTGGGTTCGCCTCTGCATGAACTCAAAGTTATGCCACATTTGCCCCGTACCTGGATAAGATTGACATTCTGCCGCCCTGAAAGGGATCATAACCCCTCTTTGCCCATACAAATCCCTAATGGTCCTCCGGACCATCATTAGCACTTGGATAACGTTATCCAACCGCTAATAACTCACAACTGTCATGAAAAATACGCAACTATTCGCAACAGTCGCAGTATCTGGCGCTGTTGCAGTCGGCCGCTGCCCATATAACTATGGGCAAATTGCAGCAGAAAAGGAGGTTATTAATAAGGGTGGAAAAAAGGCAGCCCAGCGGTTCTGTCAGCAGCTCCTTCGCGGCTCAAATCGTCGCTTCTTCAGCCTCTTTCGTATGGGTCAACGGCAGTTTCGAGTACTCATGAGGTGGCTTAGGAATAACACGCCTCTACAGTCGTCAAAGAACCTTCTAATTGAGCAGAAAGTGCTTATTAGTCTGTTTATATTGGCAACTGGCAGCGCACAACGGAACGCTAGTCATTTCTTCCGGATCAGTCAGTCAACAGTGTGTATGGTGTGGAATGAGGTATTGCCATACCTTGTTAAACTCCACAAGGCATACGTAATACCAGCTGGAGAAGCAGAGCTTTCGCCAGAGATCGAGAACAACAAGAAGCTAGGCAAATACTTTACTGGCTGTGTTGGCGCAGTTGACGGCACTCTTATTAATGCGTATATCTCCGAAAACAATCAGGCAACGTGGCGAAGTCGGAAGGGTACCGTGGCCCAGAATGTCTTTGCTGCAGTCCGGTTCGATGGAGGGTTCTCGTATGTGCTTGCTGGGGCTGAAGGATCTGTCCACGATGCCAGCCTGGTCAATTTTGCGTATAGTCGAGGGTTTCGAGTCCCAGAAGGCCGATATTTCTTAGCTGACGCAGGGTTTGGTGGACGAAGTGGCCTTGTTGTTCCGTATAACAAAACTCGTTATCATTTGCAGGAATGGAGGGACGCAGAGAGACCGCCAGCAACAGCCCAAGAGCTATACAACCTCCGTCATAGTCGCCTTCGAGTCATCGTTGAGCAGGTCTTTGGTCGCCTTAAGCGGAAGTGGAAGATTATTCGCCAAGCAGCTCCAGAGTATTGCCTTGACTCGCAAGTCAAGATCATATACGCAGTAACAGGCCTCCACAACTTTTTGCTTTATCATCTTGAAGAGAAGGTTGTTGAAGACACCGAAGATAAGGATATTGATGTATTTCAAGCAGGCGAAAGGGCTGATAAGTGGTGTATGGGGCGAGGTATGGACGATATTCGGCAGCAGACAGCAACGGTAATGTGGCAACAGTGGCAGGCAGTAGGCGCGCAGAGGTAGATAGGAATAATTATAACTGTTCATTACAACTGACTGACCTATCGACTTTTCTCTTGCTTATATACTTCCATACAATACGCCTTCTTTAACTCGTCACTTGGTAGTAAGTTCCAATACCTTGCTCGCGATACTACCAACTTCTTCTCCTTCGTTATCAACCTATTTGAAACAACCAGATAAACCTCATAGTTAAGGTCACTTTGAAACCTCGCAAGGTCCTCCATCGCTTTATTCGCCTCAACTTCTTCACGTGACGGCTGCTCTCTCACCCTCTGTTTCTCCTTTAACTTCATTGCTAACACCTCTCTTTTACTGCTGGAGAACTTGTTGCCAAGGTCCTGTATCGACTGGCCAACGTACGCGTTGGCCTCGGCAGCAGTAAATGTTTTCTTCCTCCGTGGGTTGTTGCCGATAGGTATGAATTGGCAACGTTGAGGAGTAGGAGTTGAGTGAAGACATGACGTTAGGGACTGAGGCGATGAAAAAGGAGACTGACTTGGCTGTAGATCCCGTGTACCTGGATTAAGGTCGTCTTCTTCGACATCGTCAACGTTCTCTTGGTCACTACTGTTGCCCCCAGAGTCGACCTCACGGCTGACCTCGTCAATAGACTGGATATTGTTGCCCTTGCCAACAGTGGTACTCCATATCTCTTGGTATGGAGCTGGCGGTCCTATCCCTTTCTCGAAAACCCACTCTTGCCGTGGGTGGTCGCTGAGAAAGCTCTCTTTTGCCTCATCACTGCAAAAGACTCTGCCGTCATCTTCATCGTACGTATTGCCTGACCTATAGGCAACAGAGGCCCAGTTATCGTACCTCTTTCTCTCAACGTCATACTTATTAGCTAACTGTATAGCAGTTACGCTGTTGGCGAACCAGGCCTCGTCGTTTATTTGCGTTGCAAGCTCGATGAAAATTGGCCTTCTCGTGGCAGCCTTGGTGGTGTTGAGTTTCTTGTCCCGATAAAGGATGACGAGCTCCTCCATGAAGCGATGAGTTAGGTCTGAGTTCCATGGCGTACGAGACCGTTTTCGTGCTTGGCTAACATTCCTGATAGACTGCTGAGTCTGTTCTTCGTAGGAAGGCAGAATGCTGCCTTGGTTGACTGCCTCACCAACTTCTTCATCATCATCGAGATCATCAAACCACCGCCTTCGCTTTGCTGGTTGCCTTGATGACCGCCGTGGTGGGTGCTTTCTCTTGCTGCCGCTGCCGCTGTCGCTTCCGCTGTCGCTGCTGCTGTCGCTGCTGCTATCGTCTTCGTCAGCAACAACAATGATAGTGCCCTCTTTGTTAATGGAGAGTCCTTCTTCGCTTTGCCAATTCGCCATTGCAGTTTCGCGATAACGACGTTAGCAAGAGGAAGAAGCAATCAATAACAACGTCAAAAGTGAGGGGAAATGAACCCTATTATCTACAGGGCAGGCGGTGAGTAACATCCTCAACATCAGGGATCACAGCGATACTTCATGCAATTATGCTTCCACTTGGCAGGAATTACTAAGCAACAAGTACTAATTATCCAAGTTACCTACGTTATCCAAGTTTTATCCAACATACCGATCACTGCCATACTCAGACAAGACCTACCAAATTTGAGTGAGAGATATGAAGCCATGACGACCCCTCACAAGGTCGTAGAGGTACGCAACTCGAAATACGGTGCAAACCGCTGTTATAGGTGTTGTGTCCATCATTATCACAAGGTTTCTGCACAAATGCAGTACGGTGACAGCTTCAAAGTCCAGAACCATCCCATTGACTAACTTTGTATCAGGGTAGCATCCCGCCATACATCGATCTGATAACTACTAGGAAGCTGCTCCGTTGTCTTGCATTGCCGACACATCACGTCGATCCCGTCTACGTGTATGAGGATGGTAACCGTCAAGGTCTTGGCAAAGGCACAGTTGAACATCGCACCATTCATCGTCAACAATCGCGAAGCACTAAATGGTCTCCAAGTCTGCATTATCTAAACGAGCTTCCCTGATTACATGGTAGCAGAATCGCACCTTGGCATTGCTAACATTGCGCGATTCCCTCGGGGCGAGATAAAGATCGGGCTTAGAGCGCTGCTATTCTCAATACGACCTTCCTCATTGCTCGAATCGACCGTCCGGGGGGCTCCACACAAAGGTGTATGATGCCATCCGCCCATGCGGCATAACACGAGAGAACAAGACGACTGAAGATAATTTAAAGCTTCAATTCCCCGAGCTAGTGAGATAGAATCAGTGGTCCTCGCTCCAATATACCCATTTGCCGAATTCATCACGAGGAGTTCTCCGCCGTCAGGATGAAGCTCTCGGCCACGTCCGTCCTTGTGTCCTGGGCAAGCCTCGGCGCCTGTTTTATTCACGAGCGGCAGACGTCGAAGCCTCTCGTAGACTCGGGCAGCTTCCAAGAACAAATTACCAAAGAGAAGTATGCGGGTCCATGATGTTTTCCTGCCTCGGCTTGAGTGAACAAGCTGACCTCCATTCCTCCTAGTCTGGAAGCCAACCTGGTCCGGCTGAGCGACATCGCGACGGCCAACGGCGGCAACCGCGCCTTCGGCTACCCAGGCTACGACGCCTCCGTCGACTTCATCTGGAGCCGCATCTCGGCCGTCCAGGGCGCCAAAGTCTGGAAGCAAGACTTCCCGGCCGTCTTCAGCAGCGAGCTGAGGGCCAAACTGACCGTCGACGACGAGGATCTCGCCGCCTACGGTTTGTCGGGATCTCCCTTCACGCCGGGCGCGGGCATCACTGGCGAACTTGTCGCCGGCCCGGAGGGCGTCGCCGCGTGCGAGGCGGCGTCGTACGCGGACCTCGATGTGGCCGGCAAGATCGTCCTGGTCCGCGAGGCGTTGTGCCCGGGCTACCGAGACGGGTACCACGCCGGCGTCATGAAGCCGGCCGCCGCCGCGGGCGCCGAGGCGGTGATTGTCATCAACGACTTTTACCTGAACCTCACCGCCGGGACCCTGGGCCCCGCGGACGACGGGACCTACGTCCCGACGGGCTTCGTTAACCAGTACGTGGGAGACCCGCTCAAGGCTCGTCTAGACACCGGCGAGACACTGACTGCTACGTTCTGGGAGGACGAGTTCGTCGACAGGCGGGTGACGCAGAATATCTTCGCCGAGACAGAGGGCGGAGACGAGAACAATGTCATCGTTGTAGGTAGCCCTGTTCCGAGTGACCTGGAGGACCTGCTAAAAAAGCGCAGCTCGGAGCGCACCTCGACAGCGTTGCCTGGGGACCAGGCATCAACGACAATGGTGAGTTTGGTTGTGCCCTGCTTCAACATTACGTCGGTGTGACACCATACTCACCGATACAGGATCCGGAACGTCGCTCCTGCTCGAGCTGTTTCTCGCCCTGAGCAAGTACAGCACCAACAACAAGATCCGCTTCGCGTGGTGGGGTGCCGAAGAGAGAGGCCTAGTCGGGTCGCGGTACCACGTCAACAACCTCAGCGCGGCCGAGGCGGCCAGCATTCTCGCCTACCTCAACTTCGACATGGTCTCCCGGGGCTACTACGGTGTGTTCGACGGCGACGGCGCCTCATACGGCGTCGCCGCACCGCCCGGCTCCGACGTGATCCAGGAGCTCTTCGCCGCCGAGTTCGCCGCCAGGGGCGTCAACGTCACGGCGGCCCGGTTCACCAACGGCAGCGACTACGCCTCGTTCTGGCAGGTCTTGAACAAGCCCATCGGGGGCCTGCACACCGGGACCGGTTCCGCGCAGGACCCGTGCTACCACCAGCAGTGCGACGGCATTAACAACCCGGACCTGGACCAGCTCACCGTAAACGCAAAGGCGAGTTCTGGGCATCATCTGTGTGGAAGGGGCGTAACGTACCATTACTGACATCTGAGTTTCTCAACGCAGACCACCGCCCATGTGCTATCCGCCTTGGCTCTAGATGGGACCAATCTGATCAAGAAGCTTGGCGTTCGCGGCCTTCCCATCCGCTTGGCTGGAGGCGAGAGGATCATCGCAACGGTGGAGGAGTCGGATGACGAGCATCATCATTGCTGAGGACCGGATCCTGCATGCACTGCGCTTTTGGCACTTAATATCATACATGTCCAATCTAAACAAACGAAATTCGAGCCGATGGCTCTTTATGAGTCGTTCCGTTTATATCGCCGTCTCGAATACTCCACAGATGCCTTCCTTTCCTTATGACTTCGGTCTTGAACTCTTCAACCACGATTCAAACGTCTGCATAAAAGCACGAGGTTGTTGAATAACGCCCCGATACCATCCGATGTCGTGTGGTCTTCGAGATCATCGCTGTTCTCTTCCTCTTCATCTTCCTCATCCTCTTGCTCTTTCTTGATTTGCGGAACCTCTGGTTTCATAATCGCCTTCTTGAGATCAGAGCCTAGTTTGGCCCGGACCTCCTTGTCCGCCAGGACTAAGTGCTGGTTGGCCCGTCGCTCAAGCTCGTCTAACTCTGCGCGACGAGCGTTGAGGACGTCCATCTTGGCCTGGAACCTCGTAGAAAGCTTCTTCTTGCAGAATTCGAACTGCTCCAGGGATCTCCGGGTCTGTTCCCGATACCTCGCCAGCGTCGCGGCGCCCTCGTCGTCGCGGAGGAGCCTCGTGAGGGCCTCGGCGTCACGGAGATAGAGCTCTACGTCGCTGCCCTTGAGCTGCTCGCGGTGGACGGCCTTGTGACGGAGGTGGACGATGGATTCGAAGAAGCTGTCCCAGCTCAAGTACGGGTACGGAAGATCCTCGTTGTTGAACCTGGCCTTCGCCTCGGTCTTGAGGAGGCGCGCCCAGATATTGAGCTCGCCACATTCGGGGACGTCCCAGTGTCGTGCTTGGAGAACACGGGGCATGTGTCGCGTCGCGTAGATGAAACACGCCTTTTCGAGGACTTCTTGGGCCCTGGTAAGAAGGACGTGTTGCGCCTCATACGATAGAGACGTTGGGCCCGTCTGCGGATGAGACAACACGAACGGACGACTGGTTAGGTTCAGCTGTGGAGCAGGAGCGGCAACCGATGCCATTGTTTGGGAATCCGCGTTGATTGCAGTCGCAGGTAGTGGTTGATCTGCGCGACAGTGGTCAGCCATGGGTCCAAAGTTGGGATCTCGACGACGGTTCGCCTCACCATTCGCCGCCTCGGCGATGGCATCTGAGCTAATGCTGGTGGTTGGGTTTGCTGTTGGGGTTTCGACTGTCTCGTGTTCAGCCTCAGCCTTGTTCTCAATTTCCGTTTTGTCTTCGACTTTCGTCTCGTTTTCGACTGTTTTGTTCTCGGCTTTCATCTTGCCCTTGAATTTCTTTTTCTTCTTTGCTTCCTTATTTTCTGCACTCAATGCTGGATGGAGTATGCCAGGGAAACGAGCCTCTGCCTTTTTCCTACTTTGAAACACTCCTGCTCTCAAAAGCTTCTGGCAGACGCAGACGGGTAGTACGTTCTTAATCTGGTACTTCCCTATCAAAGCAGCGGCTTCAGGGTTGTATGTATTTGGCTGCTGGCAGAGCCGAAGCCTATGCTCAACTTTCTTAGCCTTGCGGAGTAGAGCAGCCGGTCCCCAGAAGACCTGGCACAGAGTAAGATATACCTCCTCCTCGTCAAGCCCTGGCGCCATGACCTAGCTGTGACGGCAGCTGGAGTTGTCTTGCTGTACTGTGCATGTAGACAAAGGAGGAAAGTGAGGCTTGAGGGACTGGGATGAGAGGACGGATGAGATGTCTAGAGGTAAGGGCAGACGTGAGGATGGACGAGGAGACGGACGACCTAGAGGATCCTAGTCATAAAGAAGATTGACAGTCAGTGCTGGGCCAGAGTGACTCTTGCAGTCCTGCTGAGTGATGCAATGCCAGCAGCTGAGTATAATTAACACACCAGAGAGTAATGTAGGTAGTGTTGTACAAACTCGAAGAAGAACTGGAGATAGAAAGCAGTGTGCAAAAAGGAAAGAAAAACAACACCTTCAGGAAGACTGGAACCGGCGCTACCTTTGTGTCAGTGTTATCCATAGATAACTGAAAGGTAAATAAGGCTATTGGAGACGTCTATCTAGCATTTGTGTAGGTGATTGTGAGAACGTAGGTGTCTTTACAGGCTGAGCCAGCAAATATGGCAATTAATTGCAGGCCTTTTGACTAGAATTAATAGTGCTAAAGGGAAATTTGCATTGCAGAAACCTGAAGAACTTGCTCCGCAAAGATACAGTTTGGACTCTTTGTGTGCACTGACACTGAGCAAAAATGTGGGAAGGGAGACAATCAGATATGGTTTAGGATCATTGAGGTAGGCCCGGTGGAAGAGGGGAAACGAAAGCCTAATCAAGCCAGCCATGGAGGTTTCGCCAAGGGAAAGGGGGCACATAACGATAAACCGAAATGGAAGCATGAAAGACGCCAGTCAGGCATCTCCATCGGCCCTGGAGTCGACTCCAGGGCCAGCCATTATGTCGGTAAAGAGATCAGGGTATCAGCTTTTCATCGATCGGGTAGACCAAGGTGCTGTCAACGTAATAGCGAGCGACGGAAAACGTAAATATGTCCATTCGTATTGAGGACATTCAGATGAAAGAAGGAATGATATCCCGACTGCCCTTCGACTCTTGCTCATCTTTCTTCGTCTCCGGTACCCGACGCTGTGACCTTGAATTGGCCTTCCGGTTCTTGAATCTTGTAAATATGTCATCGTCATCTTCGTCTTCGTCAAAAGTCGGCTTTGTCTTCGTGGCTGTGGTGGTTGGCGAGACTGATTTCGCTGTCACGGTGGTGGATGGACGTCGGCTGTGTGCGGCAGCCATGGCCTCTGCTACCCGGCTGCTGGATGGTTGCGGAGAAGGTCGGCTCGTTGCTTTCGCAGCAGGTTTGGGCGGATGAGCCGGCCTTGCAGTCGACGGTTTGCTGACCACGGCACTCCCTCTGACTAGGGCTTGGCCGAGATCTCCAAGGTCATCGCTCTCGTCCTCCGTCTCCGCATCATCCTCGTCGCGTCTCGTTGCAGTCGCCGGCCTCTGGCTCTGAGATTTCACCACGCCCCCAAACACACTCGAAGCCTTCGTCCCCAAGTCGGCCCTCGTAAGCGCCATCAACGGCACCTCCTGCTTCTTGCGGCTGTGCATGAGCCCTTGCAGCGACGTGCCCCGCCACGGCACGCCCGTCTCGTCTCCGCTCTCATCGTCCTCCCGGCCGGCCTCCTGCTTCGCCCGCCGCAAGGCCTCGCGCTGCTTCTTCTTACGGAGCAGCTCTTCTTGGCGCTTGCGCGCGAGCTCTGTGAGAGATCCAACGACGGGGCGCGAGATGTTCTTGATCGTCTCTGCATTCTGTGAACGCGTCTGCGCCTTGAGGCGCTGGTACTCCGCCGCGTGGAGATGAGCGGTGAATTGCCCTGCGATGGTGAAGAGCTCGTCCTCGACCATGCGGTAACCGTCGTCGTTGTCGAGGCCCTCGGTCATAAAGCTGTTTGTTCATTAGCGTCCCGTGGGCAGTTAGTATGTAAGCCTAGACGAATTTACATTTCTGGGATGGGCTCAGGAGGTGGTGAGGTTGGAGGACTCCTATCTGTGGTCGTTTCAGTGAGTTTCCCTGTTGAGTGAGCAAAGAACATCTGTCGGCACGTACCCCCGAGAAAGTCATTCGAGCGGGCTCGTTTGCCGTTCCGCTTGTACAGCGGCGCAGGAGTCCCAGTCGCCTTTGGTGTTGTGGCCCGCCCAGGCGTCGCGGCTTTGCGCGGAGTCGCAGTTGTAGGCTTCGTCGGTGTTGGTAACGTTTCCGGGCCATCGCGGTCCCAAGGAAGTCGTCGCGTCATGGTGCAAAAGGTGTATGGAATCCGTAGTTAGTGGACGTTCCAAGCAACGCAAGCGAGTTCATTGCATGAGAAAGAAAGAGGGGGGTTTCAATCGATAAGACAATGAGATCAATCGACACTCTCGTTGGCGTAGTAGGCAGGCGCGATGGAGGTGGTTGACACAGAGAGACTGGTCCATCTTCTAAGCGTGCACTAAGTAGGCAGGTAGTTTGGTATCTGTAGTTATGCAAGATATGCAATTATGGGGCAGGACGAACGATGCTATCGCATCCATTTATACAAGAACAACAAACAACCAGAACAAGCTGGGCTTTCTTAAGAAAGACCTTGGGAAAAAAGAAAAGAGAGGCGATATGACGTCTCGTGTTCTTCCGAAACCGAGAATCGAACTCGGGGCTATGCCTTTCCATTTCACGGTTCAGTACCGTGATTGAGAGGGCATCATGTTGGCCACTACACCATATCGGATTGGATTGATGACTGTCACGAGCCCTAAGTGAAATATCTGCGTGTGGATGTCAGTGGAGTTGACTTGTTTTGCGCACAGACGGCTAGCTGCTCTGATTCTGGAGAAAGACCTCTCTCTCACCCCACTTGCTCTATCATCGTCCCCCTCTTAAGCAACTACCCCATAGGTTGATCTCGCGAGATAGAACTTTGCATGAAAGAAAGAAAGTACCCGATTCGGGATATGACTATATGTAAACGCTATGAGTTTGACCGTTTTTATCTATTATCCGTACCCAGTCCACGACATAAGAAAAAGTGAGAAAGAGACTTCCCTTTCTCCCAATCAACCCAGGTTGAATTCGCTGGCTGCGTTCATCACAGACCTCATCTTCTGCTTCATCTTTCTCTCCATCTCGCTCGGCTCAGCTCCGTTGGTATCAATGTCCTCCATGGCGTTGCCCGAGGGCCTGTTGTCGCCTCTCCTGCCGGCCGCCTTCTTCTTCATGGCCGTCTTCTTGCTGTCGTGGCCACCGCGACCAATGCCCGACGGCGCCTCGCGCAGTCCATACGCCTTGGCCATGTGACCCAGATGCAGCTCGTTGATGTCAAAGTAGACGCGTTCCTCCTTGATGTGGGTCGCGTACGCCCTGATGTGCGAGCGGAAGGCCTTGCGCGCCTCGTCGAGGAGCTTGGTGGACGATGGCAGGAGAAGGCGTTGTTCCAGATGAAGCTGGAGGTTCTCGGCGCGGGTGCTGAAGCCCCTATCGGCCGCGGGCTGGGGCTTTGCGTCCGTCTCAACGGGGAATTCCATGCCCGTCGTGAGGCCCTTGTGAAGCACGGTGTCGTAGAGCTCAGGTTTGGGAGGGGAGGCGTTCTTGGCTTTGAGGAGGTCGATGTAGCCTTCTTCACAGCCAGGCATGAGGAACAGGATGGCCTTACCGGGCCGGCCAGCACGTGCCGTACGACCGATGCGGTGGACGTGGTCTGCTGCGCTGAAGGCGGGGTCGTACTCGACGACCAACTCCACGGAGGGCACATCGAGACCACGCGACGCGATATCTGTCGTGATGAGGACCGTCGGGTCCGTACATTTGCTGTATGAGGCCAGTGTCGCTGTACGCACAGGTTGGGGAAGAGAACCGTGCAGTCTGTGTAGGACGATGTTGGTGTTGGCGGCTGAGGTGATGTATGCTGACGGAGCCACGGTGTTCGCGGTCGGTGACGGGTTGTCGGTCGGCTTCTCATCCTTGCCCGGCGGTTGACGCAGGAGGTCGAAGTGGTAGTCGACGGAATCGGCACAGGACAAAAAGATGATGGCCTTCATCACGGAGCCCTTGCGCGAAAATGTTGATTTCAGCAGCGCGATGAGCGTGACCAGTCGCAGCTTGGCGGGTACGATCAAGTAGTTCTGCTTCAGCTGCGCCGGTGCTTCGAACTTGATCTCCTCTCCGTCGACCTGTTCCTCCTCCGACGTCGTTATGTGGACGGCGTCCTCCAGACTGATCTCACCGAGCTTCTGGACGTTCATCTTCATGGTTGCTGAGCAGAGAACGGTGACGCGGCGCTGGGGGAGATTGGCGAGCGAGACGCCATTGGCCGTCGACTTTGCCAGGGGGCCCTCGCGGATCTTGCTGACGATGGTCCGCAGCTCAGCCTCGAACCCCATCTCCATCAGGCGATCGCCTTCGTCGAGCACCAGCCACCTCACCGTACCGACATCGAGAGTCTTGGTGTGCTGAAGATGATCGCTGAGGCGACCGGGTGTCGCGATGAGAATGTTGACACCTTTCCGCAGACGGCTCTTCTCGGAATGCTTGCTTTCACCACCAATGACCGTCGTGCTGACCAAGTACGGCGGAAGCACCTTGGCGAGGACAAGCTCGATCTGTCGGCAAAGTTCGCGGGTTGGCGCCATAACGATGGCGAACAGGCCCGAGTCTCTCTTGATCTGGCCCTCGACCGAGAGAATCCGCTGGATGATGGGGAGAAGGTAAGCGAGGGTCTTTCCGGAACCCGTCTGGGCCTGCACGAAGGCGTCGCTATCTTCGGTGATGAGTTGAGGAATGACCTTGGCCTGGATGGCCGTCGGCGCCTTGAGCTGGATCTTGCCGGACAGCGTCAGGGCCAGTCGTCTTGAGATTCCGAGGGCGTGGAAGCTAGCAGCTTCATCCGAAAGCGGCGCGTTTGAGGGTTCAGCCACCTTTTCCTCAACCTTCTCGGCACCGGGCTCATCGAATATCGTCTTGGGCGTCGGGTTGTAAGAAAAGAGTTTGGAGGTGACCGGGCCGTCTCTTGGTCTGCCGCTGGAGATGCTGCCAGGCGGCAGCTTGCCTGTGCGGTAGGCGTTCGCCTGGGGGTGCTCTGCTCTCGGCCGCTTGGCCGGGCGCTCATACGAGGCGTCATCGTCTCCGGGGCGGTCGTCTCTCTGAGGTTTTCTGGATCCGGGTGTGTATCTTTGCGGCAGCGGGGCATCTTCAGAGGGGGACGAAGGTCCCTTCTCGCTCTTGTTCGCGATCCTCTGCGCCTTGTTCCTCTCGCGCCATCGTCCGCCCTGGATCTTGACGTGGGGCTTGACAGGGCCGCTGCCCATGTCAAAATTGAGAATCATGCCATCGTCCGCCATTTTGTCGATGAGTTTTCCTGCTGTTTGGTCGCAAGACTAGCAAGACTGAGCGCTGGGATCGCTCATGTCCATTGGAAATTTTCAGACAGGTAGAGTCTTATCGTCATCGGCGTTTAGATAAGCCCCACGGCAGAACTCACCAATCGTGCATCTCATCATGCGCTTGACCCTTTTGGGCCCCAGCTAACAGGCTGAGTCATCGGCGAAAATCACCCTTTTCTTCGCCAACTTCAATCATCAATTACTGTCTGCTGTAATACCCTGATAAATACCATGAAATGGTTTACCGGTCCTTTTCTCTACCGTATTTATTGTATTTTATTAGATGTTGGGCGCCAGTCTAGTTGTAAGGTTTCATCAAAATCCTGATTAGTGGCGAGAGTGGATTGCTTGGCCCAGAAGTCGCTAGTGGAAGAAAGCGATGTGGACGAAGTGACGATGATGGCCGACGTCCACGTACATTCTGTAAGTAGCACGGGAATCAACTGTGATTTCCTGCTGTCAAGATCCTATAGCTACCGAGAACAAAGGCCACTCCAGAGATTGTTAATCGAGTCAGGCTTGGGCTTGAAGTTGCCGAGACTGTTATACTCACCAGAGCTCATGTCGCGCCTTGAGTTGGCGGCGTCCCGGAACTTGCCGCGGCTGAAGCCGGCGCCCAGGAGGGTGCTGAAACGGTCATGAAGGCATTTTTCGGGTCGTCGACGATGCTGTAGACGGCTAAACCGACCTCGGCACCGACTTCGATCGGCCAGAGCAGGGTGCGCACGCCGGTCGCGATGGCACCGCCAGTGGGGCCGATGAAGGGGATGAAGAAGAGAAAGATCAGATTTCACGAAATAATTGGGTTGAACTCTGTGCTCATCATGCGGCCATGAAAGGCATCTATTCTTCCTCCCTTTCCCCAGCCCGGCTGAGTGTTATTAGCGGCGGCGAACTCGAGCTGCAGTGATTTGAAGTCCCCTGCAGTAAGCTTGGTGGTTTTGATACCAAGAAACGTCACATAGGAACGCAGGTGAGCTATAATGCTCTAAGCTGTATCTCTGTAGGTAATAACATTAGAAGTGATAGAGTTGAGTATGTGGTGAAACATCTACACAGTAGAGCTGCCCCTTTAGCTTAGGCTATTTTTGACACAGATTGCCAGTGTATGTGTGAACCCTCTTATTTACTATCTGAACTAAGGTAGCTTCTAAAGAGTGGAAGTTTTTGAAAGTAGAGGCGGAGCGTTGATAAGCCATCTGCAACAAACGAGGACGTTGTAAAAAGTAGAGACTGTAGAGTAGGATGCTGCTGTTATCATACAATATCAACTAGCCTGTTAGACGGCTAGATCTTTTATAATTGTTGTTGTAACTGATTAAATGTATGTACATCTAGAACATCAAGATAGCTGTTTTCCTATAGTACGACAGGCTTAAAAATAGAGGATGGGAGGGTGGATGGATGGACGGCTGGGTAAGTAACTGCTGTCATGATATTTCTTTAATGCGGAAGGTCGAATTTTCAGAGATTGTTATGTGAGGGGGGATCAATTCTTCAGATTAGATTCCGAAGTTCCTTCCCTACGTTTTCACACCCAGATAGCCCTTGTCCTTACTTCCTCTGCCCTATACCTCACCCGGGAAAACACGCTTCACAATCTCCAAAACGAAGTAAAAACCCAGCAACTGCTGCATTCCATTCCGTTGAGATTCTTTCTCGAGTGACGCGATCCTCCCATACCAGATCATCAATCATTCATGGGAATTGAATTTCATCGTGGTTTGTTGATACTTTCCATTCCTTTTTTTTTTCTTTCTTTTTTTAAGGAGCAGTATCGGACTCTTCAACTCCAATGAACACGATCCATCAGTTTGGGGCGCTCGTGAGGTTTTTGTTCCGCTTCGCTAACCTTAGCTTCCAGGCCAAGATGTTCTGTCACGGCGTGGACGACGGGACCCTGCAGCCAATCCTCCAGATGCAGCACGAGGATCTCGAGGAATTCCAAAGGATGAGCAAGGGAAAGCACCGAGAAAACGAACCGCCCGACTTTGAGCTTGCCAAAGACTGCTATAAGTCGGAGCTGGCATCCCAAGCCCAGCTCGTCGCGGACAGATGTATGTCTAAGAGCATCGCACGAGCCATCCAGACCGACAGTGAAGTCATCAGTGCTCTCGTAGCGCAAGAGAAGCAGGCGCAGAGAGACAGAGAAGCGGCTCTAGGTGTAAGCCGTGGGGGAGTCGTCGGCGAGGATGGCACGAACGATGTAGAGGTTGTTGTAGGAGAGACGCCCTGCCTGGATGATGAGCTCTTGGGAAAGCTCAAGACATTCAACGAATCTGCAGGAAGCACTGCCGATGAAGAACGCGACGAAGACGACACACTGATGCAACCAGAGTCATCCTCGTGGGCCGATTCACGAGCGCATTCCAACCAGGCCACAAGCGATGGCGAGAGAAAGCGAAGAGAGTGTATTTGCTGCTTGAACCAGCATGACTTTACTGACGTTGCATGCTGTCCGTGCGGCCACGAGTACTGCCGTACCTGCCTTGAGGCACTCGTCGAGATGTCTCTTACCGACGAGTCTCTATTCCCGCCCAGATGCTGCAGCAAATCGATCCCGATTGAGGACAACCGAACCTTCCTCCCATCGAAACTGATTGGGCAGTTTCGGGCCAAGGCGCTGGAGTTCTTGACGCCCGACAGAACATACTGTCATCTGGCGACCTGTTCAACCTTGTCCCCAAAGAGTTCATCAGGGACGACATCGCCACCTGCCCCAAGTGTTATTCGAGAACCTGCACTATTTGCAAGGGCGCCAAGCACGAGAACCAGAACTGTGGGCAGGACACGGCTACCCAAAGCCTGCTCCAACTCGCCAACAAGAACGGCTGGCAGCGATGCTATGGTTGTCGCCGATTCGTAGAGCTGGTCACCGGTTGCTACCACATGAGTAAGTCTATCCATCATGTTCTCCTGGGTACACAAGCTCACACACCTCGGGCTAGCTTGTCGCTGCGGAGCTCAGTTTTGCTACCTTTGCGGTAAAAAATGGAAAACCTGCAAATGTGCCCATTGGAACAAGGAGAGGCTCTTCGCTCGCGCCAACGTCATCGTGAACCGCGACGCAAACATTCCAGTGCTGCAACCCCAGCAATTGGCCCGGCGGATGGAGAGGGAGGTGCAAAACCTCCTTACTGGGCCAAGCGCTCAGCCCCGGGCGAGTGCGAGGAGTGCCACGACTACATGCCCCGTTTCATCTTGGAATGCGTGCAATGTCGAATTCGAGCTTGTCAAAGGTGCAGGCACAATCGACTTGCGTAACTAACGCTATGTGAAAAGCAGGTTGAGTGGGCGAATTATCTGGCTTACAGAGAGAAAGGATCGGGTGACATGATGGACGATCAGAACTATCAAGAACACGCAAGTTTGCCATAGAATAATATATGGCATAATACTGCGTAGATGCTGTAAGAAGATCAACCGTTCAACAGTCAATGAATGAAGAATTGTAGAACACCACGCTGGACTGCCGGCACCGAAATATGTCACAGAGTGCGCAGTTTTGAATCGCGTTAGTGGTTTGCTTGCGCTGATTGATGATGCGTATTGCTTGGCCCAAACTAAGCCCATGGAGTTTGGTTCCATTTTATCATTTTACTTGCTTATTAAAAAAAAAAAAGTGCCAAAATGTCAAGCACAGAGATATCAAAAAAAACAAAAGATTATGCGGCCAGTGTGGATTGAACACACGACCTTCAGATTAAGTGATTGAAGTTGACTTCAGTCTGACGCTCTCCCAACTGAGCTATGTCCGCCGCATTGATTGTTAATAACAAGCTCAGGTTAGCGCACTATGGATGATCCACAGGCGCTGACTTGTCCCTGCCGACCCATAGAATTAACTACCTGCGATTGACAACTCCATACAAATGTAAAGCATATGCGTATCTCAAATCAGTGCTCTCCTTGCTTACTCTAACAAATCCGTTTGTATATCTGATGTTGCCATTGCTTGATCTTGTCCCACATATACTAATATCCGATCTTTGTGTGCTGTATATGTATATATATATATATATATATATGTAGAGAGAGTGAAAGAGAGGCAAGGCGCTCGCATCGCTTTTTGGGCTCGGACTCTCAACACCATTAAGACAACCACCCGGCATATGTGTCGAGCGACTCCCTCTTCGCACCCTCCATCTCACCCATGACGCCCAACAGTCGCACCCGTCCGCCCTTCTCCTTGCTCCACCCATCCAGGAACTCCTCGACCCTCTTCCTGGTCGCATCATCATCGCGCATCACCAGTGCAAGCGCATCGAAACCGCCGGCGCCAGGCACCACGCCGCCCAACACGCCATCGACTGCCCCCAGCGCGTCCAGAAGCTCGGTCTGGGACTCGGGCTCGATCGGCACGCCGCTGCCGTCGCCCATCGCCCGAATCAGCTTCCTGACGTCCCCGACGGCCGCGCCGACGCTCTCGACCTCACCGTCCTTCAGCACCTTCGCGAGACCCTCGTTCTTTGCCTGCAGCTCATCCCACAACGTCTTGGACACCTCCGGGTGGCTCTTCCTCCACTCCAAGACCTTCTTCACCATCCCCACAGTCTGACTTCCGCAGTCTACGTCGCACATCCGCAGACAAACGCCCTTGGGCAGGCTCACACCCGTCTTGTCGACCTCGACATCCCACGCGAGGACCTCGTCGACCTTCCTCACCAGCGCGTCGGCGAAGCCCGGCGTCCCGGGGGCAGCGAGGTCCGAGAGCAACGACGGCGAGAAGCGGCGGTACCTGCAGCTGCCGAACACGGCGGCGGCGACGTCGAAACCGGAGCCGACCTTCCCCTGGGCAGCGCAGTGCGCCGCCTGCGCGAGGTTGTGCAGCGTGTGCTTGCCCGCCTCCGTGTCGAGGTCGAATAGCGCGGGCGGTAGGTGGTGAGTTAGTAGGGCCGCAGTCAGGGAGGTCACGAGCGCGGCGGACGAGCCGAGGCCGGTCTTGTGCGCCTCGCCGATCGTATGGGGGTACCGCGCGAAGCGAGAGTCCTTGCCGGCAGTGGAGGTAGCACCGGCGGGCAACGAGTAGTAGTCGTTGTCGGCGAGGACAATGAGGCGGGTGGAGGTGAGAGAGTGGTTGGGGCGTTGCTGATTGACGCGGGCGATGTAGGTGAGAGCGTAGCTGAGAGTTGTCTCGACGAAGGGGTTGCGGTTGATCTTGGAGCCGCTATGAGGGGCGTGAGTGAGTGAGCCAGCGTGAAATGAGGGTCATGTAAGGTGTTGCGAGATATGAGAGATGCCCATCACGGATGAAGACAGGGAAATTTCAACGCGACGCCTCTCATGCAAGAAGTTGACGGACGACTAGAGAACAATCCTTCATCAAGTCACCCACCAAGTCCTGTATCTCCTGTACCTGGCTCAAAGCATCCTCACATCAGAACAGAAAACATAGACTTACACCTGCAGCTGGGTGACGGTGATACCGCCGTCCTCGGGGGCGAGATGGAAGCCGTATCGCCACACGGCATCGAGGAACTGCGGGCTCTCGACGACGATCTCGGTCAGGTGCACGCCGGGCATGGTGTGGATCTCGGCGGCGACGACGTTGATGCGGGCGCTGAGCCCGAAGACGAGGCCCGTGTAGGCGCGGTCCAGCACGAGGTAGCCGCCGGCGAGGAGCACCTTGCCCGGGGCCGAGACGGCCGTCGTGGTGGGGTTTGAGGTCATTGAGGCCGTCATCCTGTAGTTTCTGTGCTGCTGCGGCGTTCCCTTTTCCTTCTCTTCCCTTTGGTTCCTTGGCCTATTCTGCGTTCTCTGCGGGGTCCTTTGCGGGGTCGCCGAACCGTTTGGCTATTATTCTCTGCCGTATTGCGGGTTTCAGTACACTTGCTGCAAGTTTCTCGCCAATTGAAACCGGGCTTGACGTTCCCGAAAGGATTCGGTGCTGCTCTTAATATGGTAGTAGGCCGGCCGACAAGATGCGGCGGGGGGCGGGGCGGGTGTGATGACGCAACGTGAAGAGAAGGTGAGGCATGGATCCTTGAAAGTTTGACATGCGAAAGCGCATCGTGGGAGGGGAGAGACGAGGCGAGCGGACAGTGCAGTGCCAACTGTATGGGGACTGTGTGGGACCAGCCAGCTCCGGGCCCCACGGGTTTGACGTAGGTAGGTAGGGTCCCTGAGTCGGGAAGGGGAAGGCTCAAGAGAGACGCTGTCGCTTTTTTATGGCTCACATTCCACTATAACACCACCGCCCTCATCTCCAGACGGACACCCTAAAGATCGTCTTCGCCTTCGCCTCTCATGCTTTGGACCTGCGGCAATACAAGTCTCAGAGCCTTACGATCAACAATCTTATCTCTCCGGTCTTCATCGTCCTCCTCCTCCTCCTCCACCGCACGGGTCCCGTCGCTCACCTCGGACATCCTCTTCAGCAGAACCACTACAACCCCGCCTACCGTCCACGCCCGCACCATGTCCGCCGCAGCAGCCTCCCTCGTCGAGTCGGCCAAGAAGGCCGCCGCCTACCGTGCCGTCGACGAGCACCTCGCCCCCTCGGCGCGCTTCGTCGGCATCGGCTCCGGCAGCACCGTCGTCTACGTCGTCGACGCCATCGCCGCAAAGGGCCCCGCCTTCCACGCCGCCATGACCTTCCTGCCCACCGGCAGCCAGTCCAAGGGCCTCATCCGCGCCGCCGGTCTGCGCCTGTGCAACCTCGACGAGCGGCCCTTGGGCCCCGACGGCAAGCTCGTCCCCATTGACGTCGCCTTTGACGGCGCCGACGAGGTCGACGCCGGCCTCAACTGCATCAAGGGCGGCGGCGCCTGCCTCTTCCAGGAGAAGCTCGTCGCCATTGCCGCCAAGAAGTTTGTCGTCGTCGCCGGTAAGTCATGACTCATTTCTCTTGCATGAGTCCGAGAGTGAGTGAGATGAGCTGACTGTCCCCCGCGCAATAACAGATTACCGTAAGCTATCCTCGAGACTGCTCACCAACTGGAAGGCCATCCCCATCGAGGTCCTCCCCATGTCCGCCCCGGACGTGCTCGACAGGCTGACGGCGCTCGGCTCCGTCAAGCCCCTCGTGCGGCCCGGCGCTCCTGGTAAGGCTGGTGAGGTTGTCACCGACAACGGCATGTGGCTCATTGACGCACCTTTCCCGAAGCTGCTGCTGCCCCAGGACCTGGCTGGCGCCGACCCCTCGTCCCGCCAGCTCGGGCGCGATGCCGCCGGCGCCTGGGAGGTCTCGGCTCTCGCCCGTGAGCTGCTGATGATTCCCGGCATCGTCGAGATTGGCATCTTCCACGGCCTCGACGGCCTGCAGGCCGCCCGCGCAGGCAAGGAGGGCCTGGCCCAGAAGCCTGTCGCCGCCTACTTTGGCATGGAGGACGGCAGCGTCAAGGTTGCGGCTGCGAGCTCATAGACTCGGTTGCCGAGGCCAGGGCAGGGGCCGGGCGTTCTTGTGGTTTTGGAGCGGATTTGATTTTTTTGGGGAATAATGAAAAGTTGCCATGCTTTGGATCAAATGACATCGACACCATGGGGTTTTTGGTTGAGCGCCTTGGTGCCAGTATCTCTTACATGTTGGCACGATTGAAGTAGGTCACCGAGCAATGATGAGACTCAACCGTTTCGACATCATCTTCACCAATGACCATTGACCTCGGCAACTCGCTCACTGACCACAATGATTGAGGACTGGCTCAATGAGATGCAAGCGGGTCATTTCATCAAGCAACTATTGCTCGTTTGTTGGGCGGACGTTACTAGTCGTGGTTGATTGACATCTAGATTGCCTGCATGAGCAGGAAACGCAACGACCACTTTATTGCTCTAGCCAGACAATGCTTGACCCTACCTTCGGCAAGATTGTCGGTACATTCGGTGATCCCAATAATGACTTGCACACAAATTCATCACATGCCCCCCCCACCAGGGCAAGAGATCATGAAGATTCATGGCAAGCGTCTTGAACAGTCGACAAGTCTGGTTATTTGATGTTGCCGTTAATATACATACAGCTGGATCACATGCCCTCATGACATGCCGTCGTAAACCGACCCCCAGAAATACCCCTTTACCATCCTGTCCATAATCCTTCTATGCTGCATTCACTCTTCTATCCGGCACCCTCTTTTTTATATATATGCTGGAGTGGGGTTTGTGGTCTATGAATTAGGCCATCATCGCTCGCATGCCAATAGAACTGAACAAAAAACGAAAAAACCTATCGGGGAAAAAGGGCCCTCCTCCTGATGATTAAGATGATCCTTCACCTTGATTGATTCTTTTACTTCCTTTGAACGCCGTACCGCCCAGGGCATCCGGGAAAGCTGAATCCGTCGACCTCCAGTTTCAAGATCCCGAAACCCCCCAAAACAATGACAATAGGAAAAATTTGTTTCCGGCGCACTGCCGTAAATCAAACAAGGCCGCCCATCCTTGGCCAGACACCCCAAGACCCTCAGTCCATCGACCTCAAAACACAACGGGGTATCAAGCAACACGGTAGATGAGGGCAATTACAAAGGAAATATGGGAACCCGAAAGGAACATGCAGAGCGGCAGCTCGATGCGCGTTTCAAAGGAATTGGCGAAGCCGGACGGGACGAAGTGGACGAGTACTTAGTTGTGCGCAACAACTTCATCGCCACCGCCACCGCCCAAAAGCTCCAGCACCTTGTTGACAACAGCGCTGGGGTATCCGCGGCAAAGCATCTCACCAACAACACCCTTGGCCTTCTCACGCTCCTCTACGGCGAGGTATGCACGGGTCATGGCCTCGTATGTGCTGGGCTCACGCTTCTCGTGACCAACCGAGTCGTAGATAGCTTGCGCCTTCTCAATTTTCTTCTCCGCAGCCCATCCATGGATCAGAGTGTTGGCGATGTATGGTGTCATCTCAACGCCCCGACGACGCATCTGCGCCAGGATGGCCTCGGTGTCAGCGACTTTGTGATTGGCGACCATGGCCTCGAAGAGTGCCTGGAACAGGCTGGCGTTGGCCGTGACAGATCGGTCCGACATGACAGAATCGAACACTTTGCGGGCGCCCTCCATATCGTGGAGGTTGCAGCCACGAGCGTGGACAAGAGCAGCAAAGTGAATGGCTTCAGGCTTCTGACCAGAGGCACGGATAGCCTCCAGAACCTTCTCGGCCGCGGCCATGTCGATGGGCTCGAGAGTGGCGTGGGTGTCGACAAGAAGCTTGTACGTGTGTGCAGTGGGAGTGATGCCCTTGGACTTCATGCGCTCGTAATAGGCAAGGACCTTGGACTTGTCGCGCTTGGTGGTCAAAAAGAATTGCATCATGCTGTTGTACGGGGCGGGGCGAGCCTTGTAGTTGGGCATGGCCTCCATCTCGTCAAACAGCTCCTCAGCAAACTTCTCATCACTCACCCGGCAGAGAGCGTTGACAATGGTGCCATAAGTGACAGACGTGGGCTTAATGCCCAGGGCGCGCATCTCGGCGAAGTAGAACAGGCAGTCGTCGATGCGGCGAGCCTTGCCAAGCTTGCCAATTAGGGCATTGTACAAAAAGGAGCTGGCTTCGACGCCCTCAGCCTTGGCCCGATGGAAGATCTTGACGGCCTCGGAGGCCTCGTCAAATGTCTTGGCCGACTCTTTGAGGGTGGTGATGTACAGACCGAAGGTGTTGGCGGAAGGGGCGGCGCCCATGGCAAGAAGTTCCTGGTGGTACTGCTCGGCCATCTGGCGGTAACCCATGGTGAGACACGCGCCAACCATGGCATCCAGGATGGAAGACCAGCCGTAGCGGACGACGGCATACTGGGGAAGCAGGGGCACGTCGGTACGGGCCATAGAGAGGATGTCGTTGCAAAGCTCCATCTTGCCGTCGCGAGAGGCGGCGGAGATCAGCTTGGCGTAGGTAATGTAGCGGGGGTGGCGACCGGCACGGCGCATGTTGCGGAAGCGAGCCAGGGCATCGTGAAGCTTAGGGCCCTTGCGACCGTGGGAGCCCTCAAGCTCGTCGGAAATGAGCGAGGAACCCTTGAAGTCGGTGTTGTGTGCGTACGGATCGAATGAGTCCTCAAAGCTCGAGACAGTGGCGGTGGCGGCGAAGGGAGACGCGGACATGGCTTGTTGAGAAGCCATCTCACGAGGGTCGACGATGCCGCGGCTACTCATGAACTGGTGCACGAAGTCGGTGCCCTCTTCAATTTCATCCGCACTATCAGGGTTGGCGGCCCGGATCCTCTGGAACATGAGTTCAGACTCGGCCAACCCCTCGGCAACCTGGCCCGAGCCAATCATGGCAATGGCGTACATGGCAGTAGGCTCGATGAGGGCGGGAGTAACGGGCGTCTCAGGAGCGCAGAGAACATGCCAGTAACGAGCCGCCGAAATCACGTCGCCCTGGCGGACGCTCAGAGCCAGCAGCGCCATAGCAGGAGTAGCGATCTTGGAGAAGTTGATGGGCAAGTTGGCGAAGGCAGCGGCGGCCGTGTGCTTGTCACCCTGGTCAGCAGCGCGAGCTGCTAGGTTACCCATGGGATCCGCTCTGTTCTCGGCCTCGACGACTTGAGCCCAACGAAGTGCCTGGTTGAAGATGCCACGGTCGGTGAAAGCCTTGACCATACCGGAGCTGACAATGGCGTCCTTGATGTCACCGGCGCGAACTCCGTACTCCTTGATGATCTTTTCGTAGAACTTCATGGCGCCGTCGACCTTATCAGAGATGATGTAGGCGTGAATGACAGCGGCGTACACCTCGGCGTCCAATCGATCGTGAAGAGTAGTCTCGCCGTTGTCGTTAGCGACAGCAAGTTCCTTGTACTCATTGTAGCACTCGACAGCGCTGACCAGGTCGCCAGATGTCGCGAAGGCGGTGATCATACTGGGAAACATGGCGGCGAAGGGGGTAACACGGTTCAGCTCCATGTGCTCGTACAGACGCAGCATATCATTGACGCGTCCGGACTGAGCACAAGCGGAAATAAGCTGGTGGTAGGATTCGGCCGAATAAGCCGCTCGTTGAGTGAGGACTGACTTCTCGAACATGTCCATCGCAAGATCGAGTCTGTCATCCTCAGAAAGAATGGCATTCTCGAGCTCATGAGACGCAAACATGAACTTGCCAGGCTCGTCCATGCCACCGAACCGTACGAGCTTCTCCTGGAGGGTCTTCTTCAAAGAGGCAACCTCGAGAGAGCGGGCAGCGAGGAGGCCGACAAGAATGTTGTAGGTGTCGCTGTCCGGCACAATTTTACGGCGAAGCATGTCAGCGTACACATCCAAAGCCTTGGTAACGATCTCGTTCTTGGCAGTTGGCAGGTGGATAGCAGCCATCAACAAAGCGTTGTAGGCACTGGCGATGGGCTGCACGCCAGCAACGAGCATGGCCTCAAATACTGCCGGGATCTCGGCATAGCGGCCATCGGCGGAGAGCTTGTGTAGGTGATCGGCATAAACCTGAGATTGAGGGTCGAAGGGAGGGGTGGCAGTCCGGACTTCGCTGAAGGGTGACCGCGATCTGTCGATGGCCGGGGACTGGTACGAACGGGCCGCAGAGCCACCGCGGGAAACTGATCGAATAGAGTGCTCAGAGGCCTCTTCCAAAGTCTCCATGCGATTTCTGAACTCGATCTCCTTCTCCAAAGCAGCGTCGATCTGTGCGAGGGCGGCCTGGGCCTCTGGGGGGATAGCTGATGGCGTCTCTCCATCTTGTGCAGCTGCGTAGTCCTCGGCATCGTGGGTGTTGGCCTCGCCAACGAGGATGGAAGCAGGCGTGGGCTTCCACTCGATCTGCTGCTGGAACTGAAACTGCGTCCATTCCTTCTCAAGCTCCTCTTCCGAGGCCTGCTGACTCCGCAGCGCCTCGAAATAGGCGTCTAGACTTCCATGTTTGAGCTTTTCGTCGAGTTTCTCGGTGTGGTGCTGGGGGAGACCGGTGCTTGTCCTCTCAGCGGTGTGGAAGGCGGACTGAAGCTGGAGAGACTGAAGACGACCGAAACGGTTGGTGTTCCGGCGGGCAAATGAAGGCCGGTTCTGGGTGTTAAGGATGGGATGTGTGGCGGCAACGACGGACTGGGCGTAGCCGTGGGTGAAAGATTTCGCGAATCCTTGACGGATGAAATTCTGGTAGAGGGAGGAGTAGATGGTGGGCATTTAGAAGACGCGGCGGAAGGGGGAGTTCTAGATGGTGAGATTGTCAGTTGGCGTTTTTCTCTCTCGTGTCTAGATTGCTGCGTAGGCGGTGATCGACAAGATTTGCGCTCTGCTTCCCGCGCGGGTTCAGATGACAGATTTGGAGGTGAGTGGGCAGTTAGATAGGTTATTTGGGGTAAGTACGGATGTTGAGTCACGGTAGAAGTCATGGAAATGGAAAAGAAAAAAAAATCGGCGGCGAGTGGCGTCCGGTAAGATGCCTCATTAGGATAGAAATTGCATGTGTTAGGTGAATTGACAGTAAAACTTACTTGGGGAAATTGGTGAAGAGTCCGTTGCAGGTTCATTTGACAGCACCGTAGCCGCCAAACAAACGCGCGATCTGATTAGAAGGAGGGTATCTATTGGGGTGTTGAAAGGGAGAGAAAGGAAGGAGAAGAAGTGTGTGTAAAAGTGAAAGGGGGCCTCAGGTAGAAGTATTAGTCTGAGATGCCAGTATATTTTCTGTGGTGTGCCAGACAAACAAGTTGCAGGGTGTTCGACAGTAGGGAGGTGGGAGAGTAGGAGAACGATGGAGCGAAAAAGACGGCGGGCGGGACAGGGTTGAGACGGGACGGAGTCGATGAGGCGTACAGCCGGCTTGTCTTCCTTTGCTGCTGCTACTGCTACTTGCTTAGGTACTGTGTCTGTTCGGCCGCACCTTTGCAGTCCCGAGTTGCTAGCTACAGCATCGTCCCCGGGCCACGGCTCTAACGCGGTATCGCTCACCTTCTCTTCCCTCCTCTGGAAGGAATGGAGAATAGACCACGAGCGGGGGCGCACAGTACACTCAATGGGTACGCTAGGCTACCTGCGGACAGAAAGGCACAGAAGTGGCAGGGTCAGGCGGGGGGGAATCAGGGCGAGAGAAAGAGACTTGAGGGAGACTCACACGACTCCACGAGGGACTTGCGGGCCTTGACTTGAGTGGCACTTGCGACTTGTGACTTGCGACTTGCGACTTGAGCAACATTTCCCAGAAAAACGGCGCAGCCAGCATGGGCAAAACTGGGGAAGACTTTTTTTTCTTTCGCGTGGAATCGGAGCTGTCGCGCATTGACGGCCTCGGTGTTGGCCACTCAGGATGCGCGCTGGCAGGGGGAGCGGTGCGGGTACGTGAAAGCCAAGGGTGGATCCGGGAAGTCTAATTACTAACGCCGTTTGGTTCATTTTCCTCCCATTTGCTGCGCGGGTGGATTCGCCCTCGTCCTCGAATACCAGTTTGTAAATGACTCAGGCACCAAATCCCGAGGGGCGCTGGCGGTCCAAACAGGCTGCTCTGAGTGGCTCGCCGCCCTCTCTAGCCTCGTTTTGCTGTGGCTCACTACCCTGTCGTGTTTGGTATCAAAAAAAAAGCAATGCTTTGATTGGAATGGATCGTGACTCCTTGTCCATTTGGAGACTGTGAGAGGGAGAAGAGGAAGAAAAAATAAAGAGGTACGGAGTGACATGCAGACAAACACAGAGACAGAGAGACAGGTGGCCTCATCTGACAATGCCTCGCGATCCCGATTCCCGCCTTCATCTGTTATCAGATTGCGCCTCGACAACGGACCGGTGACGATTTTGGGCACCGGGGGCTCGAGTATGCGTGTCATCAACTGTTGCCTTTGCCCGCAGCCTTTGGAACTGCATGGACTAAGGGGATATGGTACCCTACTTTGTTCAACACTGTCGAGCTCCGTCAATCACAAGTACCGCTACGGATGCACCGCCCACACACACACGTCGTACCCTCGGCTTTCACGTTGACTCCCGTTGCGAGATGACGACTCCGTCTGCCGCCTAAGGACGCAAGACTGATCATCGCTACGGCAGATGCAGGACGGCTGCAGGCTTAGCTGCGTTGTAGCAAGTGCTGAGACGTCAATACCAAGAAAAAACACGGGGAAATTTGGGGAGCATCCAAGGGGCCGCCTTGCTCTTCCCGAGGGAACACGGGGGGGGCCTCCCAGGGGTCGGTTCGTTGATGGCTCACGATTCCAGAGGAGAGTCCAGATGGCTACCAATTCAGGCCGATGACTCTTCCATGCCCCTTGCGGCCCTCCCACCCCCTACCAGCGAGAAGAAACCGGCACCAATGTACTGGATTGCGTGGGGCCGGCTCAAGGCTGGAGACATCTTGTCAGAATCCATCTGCATCTCCAATCTTTTCTCCAAGTTGTCCAATTGGATTGTGACGGACGGCTGCTCCTCCCCTTGTCGGCCCAAAGTCGAAGGTCGTGGACGCGAATAGACAGCGACCGGGTTATGACCAATCAGGCACGGGTTAAAGCTGGGAGAAGCCGGAAGACACGGGACTGTCGGGGGGTCCACAGCTGCATCCACCTCGAAAGCCACTTCCAGGTGGGAGGGAAGGACCTATTCCGTCCTCTCGGGTAGCTGCCACTTTGCCCCGCCTCTGCATTCCGTTCCCACCCTTTTCCCACCAGTGGCTGCAGTCGCTACAACTTGCTCCCCTGCTCCGGTACTTCCCCGCCGGTAGCTTTTTGTTAGTAGTGTTCATTGGTGATTCACCACCAGAGTCGATCTCATCGGGAGCTCGCAAATTTTTTCACCACCAGAGGCCCAAAGGGGTCTCGTGCTCAGCCTTCGCGAGTGTGGGAATGCTGGCGGGCACCGGCGTGGCTAAAGCCGTTCATGATAAGGCTGGCCAGCTGCTAGTATCACCGGCCGTTGACTCAATGTACCAGAAATGCGTACCAGCCACAACCGCCTTTGTTAGGGGATTATCACGGATCGTCGCCACCAACAACGCGTGACACGAGTATGAAGAAGGAAAGCGGCAGCATCCAATTCCGACCTTTGGATCAATATCCAAAAATGCAGAATCGCGTCCCGCATTCCCCCCTGTCGCTCCCCTATCTCAAGAGCACCCAAGACCCGGCTCTGTCCTTGTCCCTCCCATGCCCTTGGGCCTGTCTCTCATCCATCCATCCCTTGCATCCGCGAACGAATGGCGGCAAGCCCAAACAGACAATGTAATCTGCTTTGCCCCTCCAATGGACCCTGGGCTCAGGCTGTCAAGGGGACTCAGGGTTCGCTGACCGCAATTCTGAAAGTTCAGCTCGGACGACGGCGATGGGATCTTCATTGCCAATTGTCTCGTCAACAGGACGCCAAATCGGGACGGGTTCTGTAGTAGCTGGCACTGACCTGACGATGAAGCCGACATGTCGTCGCGCCCTAGTAGACGCGACACGCCGGGACAAATCAACACGAGCTCCTGGGGCACATCTCCATAATTCCGACAGCAACACTTCCCTGACGAGGAGGGCGGCGACTGGGCAATCGAGCAGATCGCCCGTGGGCCGTGGCCCAGCAGCGACACAATTTCCCGCAGGTCGTGAGGGGAGGGAGGGCACCATTGCCTACTCTTGGTTTTTTTGGTTTTTTTTTTTTTTCAGATCACGAGGTCATCCTTCACGAAAAAGAGCCGCCTTCAATCCACCATCCTGCGGCATGGCGTAGGGCCACAATCTCACAGATCCAAAAACAAGATGTCAGGCACCACCTTTCTGCCAGACATGGGTGCCCATGGAAGACGATGCGTAGCTCGATGCGCATGTGCGCGGGCACTTCGCGACGCGTAGCTCGTCAGGGACCTGTCACCCTCGGAGGGGCGGACTTCTGGTTGAGCCGGCTTACCTCCGGCTCTGGCCGGACGATGAGAGACTTATCCCCGTGCATTTTGTGCCTTCGGTTTGCCGTTTCCCGACCGCCGACGGCTCTTTGCCGTTACCCGGCGCTGGGCCTATCGCATGTCTGACCATTACCCTGTCCTGTGTGCCTGTCTATCCGTGCCCATCCTATCCAGATCTGCTCGCTGTCACGTCAATCAACCATCCGGGCCAAGGGGATGGGGTTTCCCGGGTTTGTCGGCTTACTCAGCCCGCTAATGCGCTGCAACGCGCGCCTGTCCGGGAATTTCGCCTCCGCCTGTCACCGAGGGATGTCGGCTCGGTGTGGATTGTGGAGGATCGACGCCCGTACCCAGTCGATACCCAGCTCCGACGTCACGCTTTCACTTCCACACCAGACACGTGGGGCGCAGCGTACATACATACATACATACAGCCGCAAGTGCGTGCAGTGCCGCCACAAGCATCAGGGGGAGAGACGACGTCTCTTGCGCATCATTACGCAGCATTACGACGCCCGTCGTTTGCAACAGTTCGGTTCCCAGCTACGAATGCGGAGTTAGCATGCGGCTCCGAGAAGGGGGGGGCATCGGAGCACTTCGGACAAAGGACGGGTCACTCAGGCATCAAGACGCTTACAGAATATACCGATACCGCAGGGCTGAAAAGTCCGAGCAAGGGCTGGACCTGCCATGGGCTGGAACTGGCAAGCGCTGGAAACCCTCGACGCTTGCAGCCAGTTTTCACGTCTGGTTGCGGGCACTGGCGGGGAGGGGAGGGAAAACAGATGATTTGATGAAGATGTTTGAATTTTTATTCATTTGTTTGATTTGGTTTCTTCTGAGGAGCTTTGGGGTCTTGACCCCCTTTCCTGCTATCTTGCTTTCTTCCGTCCTCGGCGATGCATATCGGCTTCTTTGCGATGCAGCCTCCTTCCTCCGCATGCCCATTCCCTGGTATCGATTCTTGTCTTTTAGACAAAGCAAATCTTGAAACAAAACGTAAAAGAAAACTGCGTGCGACTGTCGTCGCCGCTGTGGGTTCCCTGTCCCGAAAACGCCGTCGCTTGCTTGCTTGCTTTTAAAAGTGATCCCAAAATATGTCGAAGGTATCATAGTACCCCTCCCCATGCATCGCTCAAAATGCTTTTTCTTTTCGCTCTCCAGTGCCATGCAGATTCTCGTGAGTCCAGCACCAGCCTGGGTGACCCCAAATCGCAGACGGCTCCCATTAAGTCCAGCTCTCATTACGGTAATAGTGGTTTGGTTTTGTTGACAAAGAAGATTGGAGGAGTTGAGAGGGTGAGGCGAGCCGATCAGCTGCTGTAGGAGCTGCGGAGGGTCGAGATGGAGGCACTGGACATGACGGGCTGAATGGAGAAGAGCGGGCGAATAGGGTAGTCGGAGTCGAAGTCGGCGATGCCGATACGGCTGGCGACTGCTTGTTCCTTGAGCATGGCGATTCTGGGAGATGGGTTAGTGAAAAGTGTCCATGGGAAGCTTGTGTGTGGATGAAGTACTTACTCATCTGCGCTGATGCCGGCGATGTCGAGGTTGCATTTTTGGAAGTTGAAGGGGGCGGAGATCTCCATGCCCCTCTTGGCCTCCTTCCTGTTGCGGCGGATCATCTTGTTGATGAAGACCTTGAAGCCGTCGTTGGAGTGCATGGCTGCGTCGTGCTGCATTGTGGCTGGGTTGTGGGTATGTGAGAGTGTGAAGATTGTTGTTGGTGATGAAGAGTGAAGTGGCTGAAGGTGATGGGACGGTTGATGGTATTATATCTGATGGCGATGTTGTTTTGTTTGTTTGTGTTTGAGCCAGCGCCGCGGTCATACACAGGGATGGGTGAGAAGAAAAGAGTATTGTTCAAAGGGAGAATGATTGTTGTTGTTGTTGATCTCTTGAACAAAAAGATCGGTAGTCGATGGTGGGAGAGACAGAGCTCTGATATATCTCCTTCAATTGTCTCGTTCGAGGTCGTGGTTGCGAGTGTGCGTTTGCCCCCCTTGTCTGCCCTTGCCTTGCTTTTGCTTGCTTTTTCTTCCAGCTCTTCGGTTGTCGGGTCTACCTCCCTGTTCTCGTGTATCCTTCGCGGCTCAGCCCTGAAGGAATAGCTTGGGAAGAGGGTGTGTGTGTGTATGTGAGTGAGTGAGGTATTGGGTCAAGGTGGATGAGTTGTTGGAGATTGCTGTTTGGAATAAGAAAAGATGGTGGATGAGGATGTGGGAATGACCAAACTCATATATCCAGTTTCCCAGACCGGCGGAGAGACAGACGTCCACGCCCCTAGGCAGACAGAACAGCCGTGTGGTGGTGTGCAGCAGGAAGCCAAGTCCTGGGTTCCCAGAAGACGTGCGCGGCAGCAATCGGGGAGGGTGTGGCGTGCGTACGTCCCCGGGAACGAACACACGCCCCCCATCCTCCCCGTCGTCGCTCTGCCTCCCCTCTCCCTTTGGGCTTCATCCCAAAAGCATCTGGGGATCATGCAACAGGGCGTACACCGTACAGAGAGAGAGAGAGAGAGAGTAAGAAGTCGGGGAGGGGGTGGGTATGTTTGAAGGGAGAGGGGGGAGGGGTGGGTTTGTAACTGCCGTCTTCAGAAACAACGCCCATGCCCACACACATAACGCACGCATGCCATCGCAAAAAGAAAGAAGCGTCCGTCCGTCGGCCGACGGGCGCCACGGAGTACGAAAACAAGGTTAGGTGGACTGGTGTACAGTAGGGCGAGGGGAAAGAGAGTTCAGAGGTAAGTAGAGATGGCATTGGGAGGGGGGGTGTATCTCCATTGCAACGGACGTAAAGTCACAGTAGAGGACGAGTCGATCAAAGGGCCGGGGGTGGTGTGGTGGGGTCGGGGGGTGTGTTGGATGCCAAAATTCTATATGCGGATTCATGAGACAAAATGCTTGGTTTCTTGATTGGGCAGACACTGGTTCCGATGATGGGACTGGTGAGGTGAGTGATCAAGATGAGTGAGTAAGTGTTCAAGAGAGTGGGTAAGGAAGTAGGAGAGCGAATGAGCGAGAGTGCCCGTAAGATGACAATGCGAGATGGGCACGACAGGCCAAAAGCGAAGGGGTTTGACACAATTCCGTCAGAGTTTCGACTCCGACTCCATGATTGGATCGAGATTGAGAGAGTGTGTGTTGATTGATCGGGGACCTTCGGGAACCTCGCCAATCAGACGTGTAGATGCGGTCCGTCATCGTCGCCGTCGCCGTCGCCGTCGCCGCCGCCGCAGTATGACAGCTCTTGGTTGGCATGCTGGGTCGAGAGAGTTCGGATCGAGAAGCATCTGGGAACGGACGGCAGGACGACTCCCCACCCATGCACTCACTCACTCACTCACTGTCACCTACCATAAAGCAGGCAGGCAGGCTGAGGAAGCTGCGGATTCTGAAACTCGGCGCGGCCCCCCCAGCGTGAAAACAAAAACCCTCCTTGGGACCATGTTTCATGGTTTTGGGTGGGTGGTAGACGCAGCGACCTTGTAACAGTCGGGGAATTCTCACGGGTAGGATGTGCGATGGGATGGGATGCCGGACGCCGTCGGACGGCCGCGGACTCGAACGCACCACCAACGCAACGCCTGTTGCGGCGTGCAGGACGGAAGCTGCGATACCGCACTCTCGACCGTGCCTCATGATGCTCTCGTCCGCGTAAAGCACGCGCGCATACACGCAGAGACGTTGAGAGCAAACGCTTTTGCTCAGGCGCGTCGTCATACGGGCGTCCGCGAGCGCGCGAGCCGGTCTGGGTGTTGTCAACCCCCTCCCCCCCTGTGATTTGGCATCGACACCCAATGACGACCATGCACGACTGTATCCCTCTTCCAGCACCTTGTCCGGGGGCGGCGGTTGACAGATATCACGTACACATACCGTATTGGGAAAGGCAAGACGAGTTTGGGAAATTGCAGACATGGGCCACATCGCCGAGCTTCACGGCGGTACCGTGCATCATGGGAAATCTCACTCTCTCCCACCCAGCCCAGTCTGCCAGTCACGCAAGTCACTTCTGCCTCCTCTCTCTCCCCCGCGTGAAGATCTCTCGGCTGCAAGGGACCAACCGGCGTGATCGTCGACCCCTGTGGGCGATGTGCGCGGCCTGGATAATCTCGCAACTGCGCCTCCCGCCCGCGTGTGAGTGGGTGGCCTGTAACCTGTAGCCTGTACCCAGATGGCCGGAGTCGTAGGGGAAATTCAGTGGGCCATGGGGGCTGCCGGCAGGCGATAATGGGCTGAAGAGCCAGAGAAAAGAATACCCCTCCCCCCCCCGGCAAGCTGCGATATCCACACGCATACCACGCACGTACCGTAGTAGGGGCCGGGATGCTCTGTTAAAGCACGTACGGCACGTCGAGTCGTATTGGGCACGCAGAGTGCCTGCAGGAGGGAGGTGTAATTACTGATTCCTGTGATGACAGATATCTACAATGCTTAGAGAAGCTGGGAGAGGCGCCTCGGCGGACGCCGCATGATGACGAGCTACACTAAGCCGGGGGAGGCTGTTAACCGTAGGTTTTCCTTCTCCTTCTCTTTCCTTCTCGGGCATCACTCATGGGCGGAGGTTGCAATTCGGCATCGCTATCGGCATCGTGATCGCGAGGTTGTCAAGACAGGCCGCACGTGTCGCATGTTGTAGCACGAGTCCACCATGGACAGTCAGCGTGAACGACCGGGTTGCAGTAGGTACGGCAGGCAGCGGTAGCGTTGCAGCCTTGTCGGCGTCGTGCCCTTTCTCTCTGGCCTTGCCAGGTCGGGCTTGGTCAGGCGTAGCGAGAATGCGTTCTTCTCCCCAAACTCCGAATGACACTGCCGCCTGCGTCCATTCTGCCGCTCATCCGGGCGCCGCCGTGTCGAACAGCGTGACATCTGCTCTTTTGAGTTTGTTCTTCAACAGCGTCCGGTTTGATGTATCTTTCTCTATCTCCCTCAATCCGGCTGGCTGGAATACGAAAAGAGAAACCCCTGACAATGGTCAAACGACCCTGGGAAATTGATTGGATTCGATCACTTAGACTTCAACCCCCCTGGAATTGGGCATTGTATGCGTGATGCGTCAGGCATTCATTCCTTTGGGGTCCAAGGGACGGACGTCTTCGTCGCCAACCCTTCACCAACACCTGCGGATCTCGAGGCTCAATCCAAAATGAACACCTAGCCAAGTGGTGCCAAGGGGAGGTAAGGTGCATGAGTACAGACTCAATAGGCCACCCCCCAGCTCAGATGCCAAGTCTCGCAGCAGGGCACTTGGGTTCCTTTGCACCCTTTGGGAGAGAGAGAGAGAGAGACGCACACGCAGGCTGGGAGCAGAAAAAACCAAGCACAGCGAGCCAAGGCCAGCGTTGAAGCCGCCTTGCCGCCGCCGACGACGACGCGGTAGGAAAGCCAATGTCGAACTAACTGACTAATGCAGCGACTATGAGGGACGCGCCAAGGCCCGTTTAGGCCGGTCAAGGTTTTTCTGTCTTCGCATTTGGACATGTTTGAGAGAGGGCTTGGCCAGTCTATACCGGGGGCTTGTAGCAGCGTAAGCCTCATACTGGAGGGGCAGAGGGTTTTGCCCCCTCGTTTCTTGGGACGGCAGTTAAGAAAAATAGAGTCGTGAGCATTTGGAAGAAATGAGAGAGATCAAGGCAGATCTTCATTTCACTTCACATGGCCTGCATAGGCTACGCAGCGTGCTGTCGCTGGGATGCAAGACACTTCTGTCTTGCATGGTTGCCTCCCGCAGGTTCCGGGCTGGCGGGACCGTAAGGGAAATAACTGGCGAGACAGCCATGACAGATCGATGGATGGATAAATTGGCTGTATGATTGATTGATTGATTGATTGATGACGATGATCAAAAGAAGCAATATGAATTATTGATTTGGAACCGGATGCCTGTCCCCGACCGCCAAGTCGCCCTGCTGCAGATTCGCTAATTGCGTCTCTCCCCCAACCCAAGCTGAGAGCCAGCATGGTTGCAGCTCGTCAAGCAAGTCTGTAATGGGAGATCGTCGCGGGAAAGGATCGTGATGCCTGTCGTCCCTCCGCAGTAGCTTGGGCAGTAGTCGTTTCGCCATGTTTGCTTGTTTCGCCGTGCCATCTCTCCCCAACTAATTTAACCCATCAAATAGACTCTCCCGATTCAACATAGCCCCCACTCCAAAGGGTGCAAGCAAGGCGTTGCAATGGTCAAGAGTGTCCATCCTGATCCAGCCGCCCAGGCTCATCGGAGAAAACTGACCAGGTAAACACACGCCCGGAGCAAGGCAGATCAATGCCTGCCAGTGCCTGCTGAGGGAAGAGCCTACGAGGCGGAGGCGGCGGCGATGGATGAGCCAGCGCAAGGGTAGCAGCAACACTGCAGTCTTCAGTCTTCAGTCCGCAGATCAACGTCGACGACGTGCACGCCGGCCTCGATGAGAGGGAAAAGAAGAAAAGTGACCTTGCGCCGCCTCATTGGACAGGACGCGAAGGCTGCCGCCGGCACGCACGAGCGGCAGAGGCTTTTTGGGCGTCACGGAGGCACGGTTTTCCGTGAGCGAAGGGGTCCACTGGCAGACTGGGCAGTTTAGTTACGGCCGAGGAAGTGGGCTGGGGTGTATGTATACCATTTGTGATGTAAGTGTGTGAGTGTCTGCAAATCCTGCAATCTCTCAAGCTAGTCTACTGAAGGAGGTAGCTCACACTTAGGGGCAGCTGGATGGGCTTAGGTAAGCCTTTCTGCCTCGTCCTCCTTCCTCCTAAGATCCGGGTGGCTGCGGATGTGCGGTCCTGGAGGCCATCGCCAGATCTGGGTGGCGCCAGAGAAGAGGGAGGTGGCCAGTGGCCTGTGGGTGATAGAGGCTCTTGTGGTTTGGGAAGGAAGGTCCAGTGGGTGGAGGTACGCACGCTACAAGTGGATAGTGGCTTGTGGCGCTTGTCGTAGCCAATAGATAGAAAAGACCCACCCTTCCCGCGCTGCTCCACCCAGTGCACGGGTCTTGGTGGCTGCCCTCACTCCCACGCACAACCAGTCCTGGCAGTCCTCCAGACTCGCTCTGCCACTCCCACTCCCCCATCTCTCCAAATCGCCGGACTCGGCTGTCAGTCCTTGTGTGGCTTGCCTTAGCGTGCCGTGGGATTGGGCAGAGGTCGTGCGCACGACTACACCACGGCCCTTCCTCGTCCCGATGCATCTAATCCGCCGACGGGAGGTAGATCGACCTGCCCGCCTGCGGACGCACAGAGGCCCGATAGCACGCCGCAGTCACCACCGCGGGCGGCTCCCTCTCTCTCGATCGTGGCTTGGAAATGGCTGAGCACGGCAGTTGTTCCTGGCTTTATTCGAGTTGGCCAACACCTCGTCGAGGTGTTCCCTTCCCCTCATCGGTAGATGCATCGTACGCTACCCACGGCGCGCGGCTTCACCTACACCACCAAGCCATCACGATATTCCGTTTGCGGATGGTTTCAAGAGTCCAACGTCGAGGCGGAGTCGCGGAACCTCAACGGAAACAAGCCGCCCTCTCTTACGCCCGATGTGATTTTCTCCGTAACAACGGCAATCTCTCCGAGACGTTCCTCCGGCTGCCTCTCTTCCTCCCCATCGCCCTTGGTTTCTTTTACCCTCATCCTTCAGCGGCCGACAGTCGCCTCCTCACCCGTCGGCCCTCAACCGCTTTCCTCTCCGTTTGCGTCGACGGTTTATGGCGCGGAACAGAGAAATTCGTTGTCCCTGCTGAAACGAAGACTCTGCGACCTGACGAAGGGATCTATTGGTGTTCTCGACGAGAGCATTGTTCGGACCTACCGAGTCCCTCCCTCCAATGAGAGGTGGGAACCTCATACAAGCATTCTGCTGCCATCCTCACCTTCGCCACACACGAGAACCTGCGAGATTGTACGCCCGTAAAACGTGTGTTCTAGAGATGTTCCCAATGCAGCAATGCCTCACTCGCCCGAAACCAAGGTATTCATGTCCGGGACTCCGCCCAACTTTGCTCTCCCCCGTGGCCAAAACCGTACTGTCACGGCCCGTCAAAAGTCTTGACATGGTTTGCAGCAGGATGATGTCTCGCACGAATCGGAAGTAGAGAGCGAGACTGCTTGCAGACCCTCAACCCCCTCGTCCTCCCCCCTTTGTGCCTCTATCGACAAACCACGTTGACATGTTTCTGGTAAATTCTAATTCCAGTGTCTGGAGAGTATCGCTGGTTTTGCAACACCCGGCGTTACTGTGTCAAGTGTGTCTAGTTACTTCTTGACAGTGTCTGGCGTCTGCTTCCGAAGGAGGACCACCCTCCCAGGAAAAACGCCTCCTGAATAGAGCTTATCACCACCGAACCTTCTCGCATTCCGCTGTCCCGGGTTTCAAGGGTCCTACATGACGTTCTGATACTTAGCCTGCAACTCGTCCTGCAAACTATGCAACCCTTCTTGTTGTTTTTCTTTTGGGGGGGGGGGGGGAGGGGGTTCACAACCACTCGGTTTCCATTTGACTTTTCGCCGTTCATCTCATGAGAATATCGGGGAGGACGAGGAAAAACCAGAGGGTAGCCTGCTGTAGCGAAAACGAGACGACGTCTCGCGGGAAGACCTTAATTTCTGTTTCTGATTTTGTGACCAAATTCGGCGCAGGGAATATGACTCTTTTCGCACGCACGCCTCCCACACACTCACTTACACAAGCGCACACACGGCCTGCAAACGCACAACCCTGTACAACACAGACAGCACAGCAGCGCCCAGGAACGCGGCCCTAAGCATTCCACATGCCACATCTTCATCCGGAAACATACTTCTCGACCGCCGTGTCACTAAAACCCTCCACTCAGAGCATCGCTTTCGGGTGTATTCACTTTCGAGACAGGATTAATCGCGGCCGGTGGCCGTTCCCTGAGCGCGGCCGACTCGAAACACGGGAAGGGGGAAAACAAGCTATTGCTTTGCTTTGCTTTGCTTTAGAAGGGGAGGGGTGGGTGACATGGAAGCCTGTCGGGGACTTGGACGAGGCACCGCACCGCCCGTCTTGCAATGCGTTTGGCATGCGCCATCTGAGCGCGACAGCGCCGTTGACGTGAAGTTGACACTGGCCTTGACGTCGACGTCAGGGGCTTGATCTCAGGGCATTGATCCATTCACTGCCTTCGCAAGGTTTTCGACGAGCGAGCCAGTCTGCCACTTCTACACCTAGGGCCCGCTAGGAGAGGGTATGGATTGGGAGGAAGAGGTATATTGTGATTTCATTAAGAACAAAACAAAACATCATCATGCTCGCGTCTACACACTCTCTCTGCGCCACACATTGTCGTGGGGTGTGTTCCCTTCTTCGATCCCGCCTTACTCGAGCCCACATAGGCGCACATCTCTCTGCCTGTGCTCCTCGGCCCCGTCCACATAGCAGGCCGACAAGGGAAAAGGACCACAAGCCACGGGAGCCAGCGGGCTGCTGCCCGTGCGGTGAAGGGACGCTGTCCTCGATGTGGGCTCGTGTCAAAGCGAAACAAGAACTCTCACACCGTGCCCTGGCCCGGGTTTCCTCAGAGGCGTTGGGGACAGGTTTGCGGCAGTACCGCCACCCGCCCGGCAAGTTCCTCCTCTCTCTCAAACAAGCGGGGGGGAAACACCCAATCATCCTGCCACAGCTCCAGGCCACTTCGAATTTACCAGTTCTTCCGTCTGCTTAGTCCTCACAGAATGACAAGAAAGGTGCCGGCAACATCCGGGGCGCATGCTCGCCGCTGTGTCGGCTTGCGAGACGCCTTGTGCTAAGCCGCTCATTTGGGGTAGTCCTTAAGGTGGTAGCTCTTGAGCTTGACGAACTGGTCGAAGCCGTAGCGGCTGAGGGTCTGCCCCTTGCCCGAGTTCTTCCATCCGGTCCATGCCAGGTCCTAAAAGGGCTGTCAGCGCCGAGAATTGATTGGGGGAGGTGATATAGCGAAGGCGGCTTGATGGCGAAGGTGGCTTGAGAAGGGAGGGGGGGGGGGGGGTTGGAGAGACAAGTAGATCTTGAACCGGCAGTTGGGCAGAAACGCAGAGAGGCAGGCACACGCAGCAGCGGCAGGCAGACAAAGTGCACCCATTGCCTACAAATGCCGCGTGGTGCCCAACAGGCTTGCTAGATGTGGGCAGACGGCGCGGTTTCGCACTGAGGGTAAAAGAAAACGACGGAGGGGAATGAGTGGGGGCCGTGGTTCAAAACTACGGAGGGCGATCGGAGCGGAAGGGCAAAGATCGGACGATCCTCAGGGCAAAGATGTGGCATATGTGTGAGTGAGTGAGTGAATGACTTACAGGGCTGGGATAGTCGCAGCGGTTCACGAAGACGGTTCCCGCCTCGACTTGGTCCGCGAGCGCATAGCCCCGGTCCGTGTCCTTGGTCCAAATGCTGGCCGTCAGGCCAAACTCGCTGTCATTCATGAGTTGGACAGCCTCGTCGTCACTCTTGACGCGCTGGACGGGGATGACGGGCCCAAACGTCTCCTCCGTCATGACCGTCATGGAGTGGTCAACGCCGGTCAGCAGCGTGGGCTTAACGAAGTTGCCCTTGGGCGGCGGGTTGTTGAAGGACTCGTTGGCGGGGGTTGCGTCGGTGGCGCCCTTGGCGATGGCGTCCTGGATGTGCGACTCGATCGCCTCCTTGGACCGCTTCGAGATGACGGGCCCGACGTGCGTGCCCTTGTCGAAGGGGTCTCCCAGCTTGTACCCCTCGAGAACCTTCTGGACAGCCGCAACAAAGGCGTCGTGGATCTTGTCGGCCACGTACACGCGCTCGACCGAGCAGCAGCTCTGGCCCGAGTTGAAGACGGCGCCGTCAACGATCTCGGCCGCGGCCCAGTCGATGTCGACGTCGTCGCGGATGTAGGCCGGGTCCTTGCCGCCGAGTTCGAGCCCGACGTTGACGACGCGGTCCGACGCCGCCTGCTGCACTGCGAGGCCGCCGGCCACGGAGCCGGTGAAAGCGACGAGCTTCACCTTGGGGTTGCGGACGATGGACTCGATCATAATGGGGGAGCCGCAATGGAAGTACTGCAGCACGCCAGCTGGGAGGCCGGCCGCCTCAAACACCTTGGCCACGTGCTCGACGATCGTAGGCGTCTGCGGCGACGGCTTCAAGATGACGGTGTTACCCGCCAATAGGGCAGGAATGAGTGAGTTCACCAAGATGAGGTAAGGGTACTGGGGAGCGAGTGTCATGTCAGCCAGAGTCAGGGGTATCGCGGCGGTGTGGCATGTCTCACAGCGCAGGGAGTAATGTCCACGCTGCTGCTGCTACCGCTGCTAAAGCCCCGTGCGCGCCAGACCACGCAGATAAGGGAAAGGGAGGTTGAAGGGAAGACAACTCACATTCCACGCGAAGAGAACGAGGACCGGGCCAACGGGGACCTTGCGGATGAAGCGCTTGAAGCCCTTCTCCGGCTCGCCGTCGGTGTCCTTGAGCACCTCATCGCTGATCTTGAGGAGGTACTCGCCGCGCTTCACGGCGGTGGCGACCTCGACGCCGGTGTAGGCAATGGGGCGGCCCATCTGGACGGTGAGCTCCTCGGCGAGCTCATCCTTCTTCTCGAGCAGAAGATTCAGCGCCTTCTTGACGATGGCCTGGCGGTCGGCCAGGGAGGTCTTGCTCCAAGACTCGAAGGCCTTGGTGGCGGTGTTGGGAAGCTCATCTAAGTCGGCCTGGGAGACGCCGTTGCGGGTGATGATGGGCTCATTGGTCGTGGGGGAAATGGTCTTAAGGACTTCGACGGACATCTTGACGGCGTGAAGCAGGTGATGATCTAAAAGATGAAGCAACAAGTGAGAGAAGTGGTTGAGTTCTCTGCGATGGATCAAGAGGGCATTGCACGGCTTAGATATCCTCTCAACCCCCTTTGCGATTGGTACATGAATCGTCGTCACTCGTCACTCACTGAGGGGCAGAGGGGCAACGAACGGCGTGGAGGGGTTACGGCGCGTTACGCACCGCGCACCGAGATAAGCGCGGTACGGGGGATGATGAGGTAATCAATCGCGATAAGATGTTCGGCTGTCGGCCAATACGCCGAGCCCCACTAAAACTTTGCAAAGTGCTAACGGCGGCTTTCGTCTACAGGGTGCATCTACATCTGCATTACCTATGTAACTACCTTTGACGACACATGCTCTACGCTTGACGAACGAGGCTGATACCACTGATCACCGGCCGGACTACATCACATCAGGACCTTGAGATTGTCTCTCATAGCCGACTACCCCCCTCCCCCCCATTATCGCCATTATGGCCCCCGAAAAGCGGAACAAGTTCCTCGAGGCGGACGACAGCGAAGACGACCTCGACCGGGGCTACGACTCGGAGGCCGAGGAGCTGCGCAAGGGTGGCCGCAGCGCCAAGAGGCGCAAAGTCGACAGCGAGGACGAGGACGACTTTAGCGACGAGGAGGCGCACGACGTCTCTAAGACGGATGACGGCGCATCAGGCGACGAAGACGGAGACGGAGATGCGGACGAGGGCGCCGAGGCCTCGACGTCAAGCAAGAAAAAGTCAAAAACTACGACGGGCCTGGACCTCCCGGATGTCTCCAAGCCCCTGACGAAAAAGAACCTCGTCGCGACGGAGGAGGCCGTCAAGAAGTCGGGCGTCGTCTACATCTCGCGCATCCCGCCCTTCATGAAGCCGCAGAAGCTGCGGTCGCTGCTTGAGCCCTACGGCCGGATCAACCGCATCTTCCTCGCGCCCGAGGACCCGGCGGCGCACGCGCGGCGCGTTAAGAACGGCGGCAACAAGAAGAAATCGTACACGGAGGGCTGGGTCGAGTTCCTGCGCAAGCGCGACGCCAAGGCCGCGTGCGAGCTGCTCAACGCCCGGACGATTGGCGGCAAGAAGGGCAGCTACTACCACGACGACATCTGGACGCTCAAGTACCTCAAGGGCTTCAAGTGGCACCACCTCACGGAGCAGATCGCCGCCGAGAACGCCGAGCGGACGAGCAGGATGCGGGCCGAGATCAGCAAGGCCGGCAAGGAGAACAAGGAGTTTGTGCGCAACGTCGAGAGGGCGCGCGTGCTGGACGGCATCGCGGCGACCAAGGCGAAGCGCGGCGAGAAGCAGGGGGAGGACAAGGCGGACGGGGAGGGGCCCGCTTCGGGCTCGGGCGCGGTGCCAGGCACGGACACGGGCGCCCAGCCGGACAAGAGGCGGACGGTGTTCAAGCAGATACCCTTGGCGGACAGGAAGGGCGACGCTTCCTCGGGCGGCAAACCGGCCGGAGATGTGGCACGGGTGCTCGGGAAAATCTTCTAAGCAAGGAGGGTGTCGCGCGTGTATGTATGCTACGCACCCCCCCCTTTGTTTCTTTTCTTTTCTTTTCTACGCAGGTGCCGTTGCAGTTGTCAATGGAAAGGAGCATAGTCAAAACATCACAAATTACAGGACGAAAAAGGTTCCCCTGCGCCGGTATCTTCGGGAGGGCGTGCGTGTGCGAGTTCGCGGGGTTTGTACGCAACGGGACATGGTTGCATCCGTGGCCAGGTCCGCCAAGACATCGAGTGCAAAGGTTTTCGGACCAACACCACCATCTCTCTTGCGCAATGGCAGGCTTGAGAAATTGCGAAATATGATGGCTTGGCACGAATGGCGACGATGGGATATGACGTTCCGTTGCCCCCTCTCTCCCCCGCCTCTGGAAGGAACAGACGATGCTATCCGCACTCTCCGCCATTCGCACTCGGAAACCCGGAGGAGGCGGAGGAAAAGAGTGTTGCGCATCACACACTGGACGGCGTGATGCCATCCATCATCCGTATTATGGGTAGCACTCAAAACAAGAAAAGAGCCTCGAGCTGTCAAGCAATGTCATGCAGTGCGTCGAAGCGAGTGCGAATGCCGTCATCACCACCACCACCATCACCGCCACCACCTTCTTCTTTCGCTCCCGTGTAACGGAACGCCGGCTCGGCATGAAGGCGATGATGTCGCCATTATCGTTCCCCGTTACCTAGACTAGGTAGGTACGGACGAAAAGTTGGTCCTCGAAATAAGCTGTCAAAATACCCGGGCGCTAGCTCGACGTGGACATCGCGGAAACCTTTGCGTTACCCGCTCCGTGCTAGTGTTGTCGGGTTTGTCTTTGGGACGCTTCCAGTCGACCCTGAGGGTTCACCGTTCGCCCATGGACACAACGGCAGAGCAGATGCGGATGCGAGACGACCCTCCCCACGATCGTAGACCACTACCACACGTGTTACGCGGTAATGCCCCGACAATTCGACGACACACGAGTCTCTTGACTTACAGCACACTCTCACAGAAAACAAACCCAGTCATCACGTGCCATGCATGTCTGGAACGCATGAACCTCCGGGGACACGGAGAATCAAAGGGGGAAAAAAAATATTCAAACCCATGATCGTCATCATCAACATGACGACCGCCAGGCTCACACACATAAATCACAACAACCCGACGCCGCCTACCCCTAGGACACCGTGGCGAGGACGCGCCGCCGCCAAGCCAGCGAGAGAATACAACGGCCATCGCCAGGTCGCGTCACCCATCGCGACCTCCTTTCCGACATCGACAATGATCGAGAAAGGGCGGCCGGGGGCGACGGGGGCGGCCGGACGGGCGCGCATTATGTGTCCGTGTAGGGCATCTCGATCGGATGGCAGCAGGCTCGATGCGGCATGGTCGAAAGACAAAACGCATCGCACACCGCAATAATGCCGCACACGCCGGCTCTCCTGCTGCTGCTCCTCCGCCAAAGTCCCGCACTCAGCCCGCCGAACTCCGCCATACGTTCTCAACGCCATGCGGCGCCGAGGGGTCATGCCATACCTGCCCTAGCCTGTTGGGCTGTCCCTCATCCTCCCCTGAAATCAGGAGGAAACACCACCACCCCCCCTCCCTTCCTCCCTCCCCTACCCCGTCTCATACCTTTATGCCTTGCGAGGTCGTGAGGGTGGTGACTTACCTATGGAGAAAGGGGGGGTGGGGGGGTGAGGGTGTGGTGCAAACATCTGGCAGGACCGCGGACGGGCGGGCGCGGGAGCGTCTGAGAGTGAAAGTCTGGAGAGATGGAGGGAGGGTGTCTACATAACATACACATAAGGTGTGGGGGGCAAGGGAGACACAGGGAAGATACTCACTCGGTCGGCGCCTGTTTCGAAACTGGGGGTTCTGGGGACAGATGGAGTCGTGGGGTGAAGGTGTCGTGGGAACGAGACTCGGCCGGCGCCTGTTTGAGCCTGGTTTCTAGCCTCGAGTCTACCAGTAGCTTCCAGATCTGAAGCAGTAGTAAGGAAGGCTTAGGTAACTCACTTTTGACATTGGAGTGAGCGTGGTTTGAGGAGCCTCGAGGAAGGGGGAAGGGGCAGGAGGCGAACTCGTCGGACTCGTGAACTTGAAACGAGACCTCGGCTTCCTCCGGTAGTCGGCGAGAGGGTGTACATCATAGAGAGGGCAGAGCTTATTCGAGGAGGGAAGCCTCGGAGTGTTCAGTGCTGGAGCGGAGCGCAGGGGACCCTCCCGTCCGCGAAACCAACCCCCGGAACCCAGAGACACGGGCCATGGAGACCGAGAAAGACTCCGCGGTGCAAAGAGCGTTGTGTGCCTTGTGTTTGAGGGTCGTGTGTATGTGTGTGAGTGGGTGTAAGTGCTGCCAAATAGGAGCCGGGGGGGGGGGGGGGGAGGAGGGTCAGGAATCGGCGATCAGAAACAGTTCGGCCGGCGACGCTCGAGCGTCCTTCCGCCTCGCGGTGCGGCCACTGGCCAAGGCGGGAGGAGGCACAGACGCCGGGCTCAGTTGAGGAAGGTCGAGTGAATATTGATCAGGGGGGTCTTCTGTCGAGTCGAGGCCTTGGGTGCCATTGCAAGGGGACGTGCCGCCCGCATGCACCGACACGAAGGCGGTCCAAGGTCCTCCAAACGGACGGGAGACACGAGTAAGCCCTGCTGACTTGAAGATGGGATATAGAGTTTGGCCGTATCGCCGATAGGGCACGCCAACACATGACACTTGACACTTGACACTGGTAACTGCCTTCATCCGCCTGTCTTGCTTAAGTAAGTAGCGCCGACGGACCGGCGGCGCCCGTGATGCCGGTGGCGGCGGAGGCGGCGACGGCGGAGGCGGGTGAACGGCAGGAGACACGCATCAGCCAAGCGGCGGTCCAAGTATGTATTATATGCTGATTCCAACGACAAGAAACACACAAAACGCTTTTCCTTCTTGCTTAGTCGAGACTCTTCCTCTATCTCTCCCTCTCCCACGCTCTCTCTCGAGGCGTCAAGGTATTTATCCGATGCATACACGCCCGTTACCATTCATGAACCGTCCCATCCCGTTTTGCAAAAGAAAAAGAGAGAGAAAAAAAAAGGGGGGGGGAGAAGGAGAAAAAAGGGAAATAGATGCACCCTTGCCCTTCAGTTCTTCAGTGTCTACTACTTACAGAAAACACCCCGAGAGAAGCAACTCTCCCTCCCGAGTCCCTTCCCGAGTCACCGTAGACGGCCACTTTCAATTTAATGGCCGGCCCTCCTGGGACCGACATATATGTTCCCCGTCAACCAAGACAACACACGCCCATCCCCTGGCCCGTTTGAAAATGGACAATGAATGCATCTATTCCTTGATCTGGAGCTCGTCCATGTCGTCCAGGAGCTCGTCCATGTCCACCCCCGGCACACCATCGCCGTCTTCGGTCTCGGCGATGCTCATCGCATCGGGGTCGACCTTGGCCGCCTGCTGGGCCTTGTAGAGGGCCATCGTTGCGCGGAGCTCGTCGTCTTCCTCAACGTCGCGGAGGAACTGCTCGTAGTCTTCGTTCATGCGGTCCTGGTCCGCCTTCTTGGGCAGCAGCTCGCCCTCGTCCTTGTTCATGCGCTTGAGCTTCCAGTTGCGGTTGCGGTGCTTCCTCCGGTTCGGGTAGTGCTTCTTGACGAGCATGACGTCCGGTATCGTCGAGGCGTAGACGCCCGAGGCTTCGATGGCGTCGAACTCCTCGTTGTTGAAGTTGGTGCCCGTGAGCATGTAGCCCAGCACCGAATCACCCGCATGCAGCAAGTTGCCCAAGTGCGTCCTCGCAAAGTACGTCTTGTCGTTAACGCCCAGGTCCGACGCACGCGCGACCTGTACCTCAGCGAGCCGCCATTTGCCCTTTGTGATGTTGGTCGGCTCGATGTCCATGACGATAAACTCAACAAACTGCTTGACGTCGGCGAGCGAGTGGAATGGCGCGCGCCAGTAGATGGCCGCGCTGATGTCGGCCGTCTGGAGGGTGTTGGGGTCGAGGAGGTATACCGACGTCCCGATCTTGTGGCAAATGACCAGCGGCGAGATGTTGCCGGACGCTTTGGCCAGCTTGATGGGCATGGCGACAAGGTCGTCACGGCAGATGGGCACCAGCTCGACCGAGAAGGTGAACTTGAACGATTTTGTCGACGTGTGGACGTCCTGCGAAATGAGCTCCTGCGACTTCTTGGCCTTGCACGGCACGACCGAGTTGAGGAAGTCGCAAAACTTCTCGGCCTGATTCCTCGCCGAGAAGAAGAAGTCGATGCCGTCCTTGGCCTCCTTGATGTTGAGGGTATCCCTGTGCGCGCCGTGCTTCATGATGAGCTGCTCGAGGAAGAGGAAGGTCCTCTTGTGCAGCACCTTTTGGCGCACCTGGACCGAGGCGCGCCACACGTTGGCTGTGTACGACTTTGCGCAGTCGGGGCATTGCTGGTAGGCGACAATGTAGATGGCCTCGAAGGCCTGCTGAAGGAGGACGCCGGTCTGGACCTCGTCCTGGATCGTGATCTTGACCTTGACTCGTCTCGAGTGGGGTTCCGTCCACACAAAGGAGGCGTCGATGATGCGGATCTTGTTCAGGCCTTTAAGCTTCTTGAGGCAGAGGGCGAGCAGCTCGCGGGACTCGGGGGCGGCGACGACCCAACTGCTGGGGGGGAGCAGCCAGCGGTCGCAGTCTCGGCAGAAGTTGAGCGTGGCCTCGCGCTGGACGCCTTGGGAGATGTCGACGGTCAACTTGATGCAGTCGTAGCAGAGCGCACCGGCGGCCGTCGTGCCGTCGATGGGCGCGCCGCAGTTGCAGCAGAGGATTGTGGCGTGCATCGACATGGTGGTATGCTCTCTTTCCGTGTGCCCTTGGTGTTCCTGTTCTCCGTGTCGATTGTTTTGGGACAGATGGGTGAGTGGAGGGCAACAACAGACTGACGCTCTATCTCTTTGGGGGGGAAGATTGGGCTCTCAGTGATATGGCGGGGTATCTATCGCGTGAAGGTGGGATGCCCATCCCAAAAAAAAATTCGAGGACGGCGGGGGATTGCTTATCGATAGAAAAAAGTCAAGTCACGTGTCTGACGCTCAACGATGCAAAGTCGCCGCCAGTGGCGGGATTTGTTTTGAACTGCGCTTGTCATTATTAATCACTTCGGAACCCCTGCAATCCCTACTTAGTTACCCGCCCACCGGCAACAATGCAGAAGACATTCTGCAGCAGCCGGATGCCAAATCGTACCTGGACAAGACTGCTGCAAAATTTCCGAGGATTCATATTATTTATTGTCCTTGAGAATATTAGGTGTTAAATTGCTGCCCTTTTGGTAGCGTTCTAGAGCGTGATGTGTTTTGCGAGTATCCGGGTTTGGGCCCGTGTTGAGCTCTCCTCCATTTCGTCGGGTTTCTCGGGCTCCTTTGTGACTCACAGGAGCCATTACGATGAGGGTCTGGGATGCACAGGGATGCAGTGAGGATTATCTATTGGGGCTCGCTTATGCTGATGCCGTTGTCAGGTCCAGCGCGGCATCCCTCCGACCATCACTGTTAGCAAGAGAGCGAAGTGTGAGGAGGCGAGCCGTACATTCAACCAATGCTACCATACGATTTATCATCGTCGTCTTCACGACACAGCACCATGCGCCATCTGTGAGAGGTTGCGTTGAAAACGACGCGATCAAAAGTCCTGCCTCACCCGCACGCACCCTTGGATGCCACTAACATTAATCAGCCTGCAGCACCCGAACGTCATGCCGTCTCTCTCTTTTTCGAGCCCATGCCAACGGCGGCAACCTACACGTAATAGTAAAACATTGAGTCAGCCCACAGGAAGGAAATGCACCCACCCGCCTTCCTCAAATCACCCTTGGCGGGAGGAAAGAGGATGTTAGTGTGGCCGAGCACACAGACGAAAGGGGTACGTACTTGTGTCGTCGGAACGTCTTTCAAGGGGACAGTAAGTCCCAGCATCAATTGTATCATGCCATTTGACCCTACAGCACTTTGGTTGGGGTCATACTCTAAAGGTTTAACTGAAAGGTAGTGATAGGCTGGCTCTGTGGCAGGCAAACATAACAGGCTCTCTCGAATGCAACATGCGGATGGTGCTGTATGACTGACTGCCAATATATGTAACAGAAAGCAGTACCCCTTTACTCATTCAGCTCAATTACTCATGGACGAACAATGCCATCCGTCATTGTCGTGTCGTGGCATCGCCGGCAGTTGTCTACTGCCCTTCTCTACCCCTCGAGGATAAACCTGTACGGGTCTCAGATCATCATCAACCGGTCGTGACTTGACACCTCTCACTCCTTACCGTTCGTCTCCTCGGTCTTCTCCTCGGCCTTCTCCTCGGCCCCCTCCCCATTGGTGCCGTTCTTTTGCCCCACCGGCCCGACCGCCTGCCGGGCAATCATGAGGTCCTGCGCCAGCCCGCCGAGGTGAATGACGTCGGCCGACATGGCGATGAGGCTCATCCGCTTGGACGCCTCCTTGATCTTCTCGGGGCCACCGTACGGCGGCGCAGCGAAGGCGAAGCCGGCGTACGGCTTGTCGTGTTTGTTGATGGTGTCGAAGAAGACCTTGGAGATCTCGAGCCACTCGGGCTCGTCGGCGCCCATGCCGCCCATCTTGCCCTCAAGGTTCATGCTGATGCGGCAGTCGAGCGAGCCAAACCACACGACGTCGATGTCCGGGCACTCGGTCAGGATCGCGTCGAGGTTGCGCACGCCCTCGGCTGACTCGATCTGAATCATGACGGCCGCCTGGTCGTTGAGGCACTTGTGCAGGTCGCGGCTCGGGTCGTATGGCGTATCCGTGAGGAACGGGATCAGCCGGAACGGCGGCGCCGACCGCGTGCCCCGCTGCTTCGTGCCGTACTTGGCCGACGACAGCACGTGCTTGGCCTCCTCCACCGTCTCGACCTGCGGCACCACGATGCTGGCCCCGGCGTCGAGCGCGTAACCGATGGCCGCGTGGTCGTGGCCCGGGACACTTGTGTGATGCCATGTAAGTGCTAGCTCTTCCCATCGTGCTCGGGCGTGTGAGAGGGGGACCCCTTACCGGACCCAGGGGATGGTGCGTCCCTGGCTCATGAAGATGGCTTCATGGACCATCTACAGGCGGTGGTCAGCGCTATTGTCACCGACTCCTGTTGTCCGTCCTCTCCAGGTAGTGGGTGACATACCGATGTCATGGTCTCGACATTGCAGGAAGTGTGCTCCCAGTCGATCCAGACGGCGTCGAAGCCCATAGGGGCGAGGAACCGCGTGATGGGAAGGGCGCTGAGGCCGGCATAGTAGCACATCAAGGGGGGGATCTTCTTCTCGTGGGCGTCCCGGATGGCCTGGCGGGCCTTGTGAGGCTGGAAGAGCGACGGCGCGGCGTAGGCGTTCATGCCCTGCGTGGCCACGTTCTTGTATTCTTCTCCAATGATTGACATCTTTACCTGGCTTGCTTTCCTTGAGGGGGTTCGGGAAGAAGGAAGAAAGAAGTAAAAAGGGGTGTCTCTTGAAGGACTTTTCGGAATGAAGGGAAGAAGAATTAGTTGATTTCAACTCTCGCTCAATTGACGGTCGGGAGGGCAAACCCCTTTTTATACAGTTGGTTTCTCACTGTTACCTTGCATGCATACCGTGCAACAGAGCTCACCAGGGGAGGGGGCTACCCGCATATCGCCCCGCCTCCTCCACAGATACTGTAGGCAACGAGGTCTTTGTGGTTGGATGGCTGACCGTCCCGTTCGGCACAGTCGATGGTTTCCGCTGGTCTCAGTCTCCTTGAAGGGGGCGGCCTTGGGCATTGAGGCTATTCTGGACGGCAAGCGAACCCTCGCTGGCGACCATGGAGATACGGCGGCCCACCTACTCTCACGTCAGCCCAAGTGGTTCTTGTTGCGGAAATGATTGGGCTGCAGGAACTAAAAGACGAGGCTCTTTGGAAGAAACAGACCCTAGCCATTACGATTCATTTGTGCTGTTGGCTGATGAGACACATGTCATTGCTTAGCGGCGTCATCATCATCATCACCGTCAGTGCTTCAAAGGAAGGCGGGTTGCGTCGCGGTTGGTTCCGAGGGAGTGAGCATTTCGCGGCCTACCAAATTTCCATGGATTGAGAGAGACGTCAATTGATATCCGTTCACTCGGCCACGAGGCTCCTTTCATCGGGTTGTCGAGGCCATTTGGCCGCGGTGCCGTAAGCCCCAGTTGCCTGTGATAAAAGATAAAAAGGGGGCGCTAGACGCTGCCTGCCGCAGTAGTTCTCACTGTACGAATATGCAGGGTTAGAACCACGACCGCAATGACCGGGATTGGGCCGTATTCCAGTTCGGGAAGGCATATCAGAAGATATCCCACAAGGAAATTTTGCCGTCCTTGCTTCCGGCCGCCAGCCAGTGTGCATTCTGCGCCTGTTGTATGCGTCTGTCTTTGACGCTCAGTTGTCCCACATGAGAGACAAGATCGCTGGGTGGCTGATTGGGATCGCTCGAGGTGCCTCGGATCTCATCAGTCCGAGTGGTCCCACAGACTTTGGCCAATGCGATGGCATAACAACCGACTTGGTGCCATTTGAGCGTGGCCACCTCCTTGAGGGTCTTGGACGAGTACACGCGAACCATGGCATCCCAGCCGGCAGTGGCGAAGATGCGGCCGTCGTCGCGGATGCGCAGGCCCTGCTGGCCCGAGTGCTTCGTGTTGGAGATCTTCAGCGGTTGTTGAACCAGGACACCATCGGCGGCGACGGAGTTAGCAGCCGGAATTGGGTGTTTGGCCACCACTGCATCGGCGCCGGAGGTAAGAAAGTAGCCCTGGTCCGCGACGACGTCCAGCGAAAGAATGGGCTGCTTATGGACTTGGGCCAGGTAGGTGGTGGTCCATATCCCGCCGACGAGGTGCATAACCGTTGCCAAGCCGTTTTCGTACGCGGCAACAAGAGTCAACCGGCCACTCGCGGGAGGCTCCGTAGAAGCGACTCCGTCGACGTACAGAAGGGCCAGGGCCATGGCCATGCCGTTCTTTTCCGTGGTTTTGATGGTGTGAAGTCGCTTCTTGGAGGGCAACTCATACACGTCGACCTATCACGGTGCTCACAGGTTAGGTGTCGGTCTTCTGAAGCAGTAAAGAGCACCCCGGACTTAAGAGCCGGGGATAAAGGTGTGTCCAACTAACCGACTCCGATGCCAGCGTGTTTGGCACGGCGAGCAGCAGGTCTGCGTCCTCCGACGCGTCACCAAGCCGGGGCACGCATGAAGCAAACGAGCAGAAATTCATGGTGTTAACCTCGATGAGATGCAACAGCCAGGGTTGGGGTCTTGGTTCAGGCGTCTCGTCGAGCGGTAGCTTCTTGCTGAGACGCGACTCGTCTTTGGAGCCCAACTGCCAGACGGCGAGCTTGTGATCCCGGCCATGACTGCACGCGGTGTGAGAAACAACAAGCGTCCCAAAGACGGAAGAGATGCGGCTCACGTTATAATGCGGTCGTCTCCCCAGCCCTCGATGCCCAGGATTGCGTTCTCGTGCGGTCTCCATACAGCTGTAGGGCGCATAATGGTCAGGTCCCAGAGGACGACGAAGCCGTCGGCATCACCACTGGCCAGCCGCTCGTTGCCGCGGACGAAGGCGAGAGCGTGGACTTGGGCTTTGTGGCCGCGGAGGACAGATTTTGGATGCGGAACCGAGTCCGTCATGATGGCCGATGTGCGATCAATCGATCGGGCGGGAATGTTGAACAAGCCGGAGCAGCAACTGTGGTGATCGCAGACGGACCGACAGAGAGGTGGTGAAAAAGCAGAAGACAGTGATTGCGATTTCTTCCGGCACAGTGCTCCAGCAAGCGGAACCACAGGCTGTTTCTGCTGAGTTGGTCTGGACGTACCGGTTCCAGCGCACCGCGCAGAGGGCATTACAGTGCAAAAAAGACACTGCTGCAACGTGCTTCCGCCAACTTTGGAACCTAAAAACATGTCAGGCAATTAATTAATCGTATTTTTGCATCGCCTTGCGAGGTATTCTACCAGCAGCCGATAGTAGGCACTTCACATCATGAGACGGACTTCGGTGTGAGTGACACGCTCTGTCTGATATGAGGAGTATCCAATCAACTATTGAAGGTCTGACGGAGGACAGCTGTACCTGTTGGTAGAAAGGCACGATAAGAGAGTGCACGCCATACGCTAGGTTTATCAGGAGGATGAGTTCAAGTCAGGGGAAATCGCCGGGCGTAATTCTTTTTCGTCAACACATCCGTAGAAAACGAGGTGTATGGATTGGAGAGCAGGCTGGGTGCCATACACCCATACCAGCAGGTGCTGTGAGGTCTGTTTAGAGTTGCACGCCATCCACCATGAACTGGGATGGTATCGAGAGAATGAGGTGGTGAGGAGACATGACTCTTGTGCCGTGGAACTCGGACCAGCTGCTGGACCGGTTACTCTGGAGTGTCACTTTGTCGCGGTATGAGTGACGAGAGTTCTTCCCACCGCGATGAGATGGATATTCAATGTCGCGGGGGGAAAGCCCCGATTTCCCGGGGCGGCCTGAAGTCTGGCCGTCTTGGAGGGTGGGATGGGATGGGATGGATGCAAGCGGCGCGGCCGAATAGACCGAGACACTCCGGCGCCTTCGGATACAAAACTTGGGGAACGGAATGCACTTGGGGTACCCTACCCGGTGTTCGGTTCACGTCAGCTCCGTAAGCAAGAGGCGCTTCGGTTCTGCGATGGTGCCTAAACCCTGCCTGGAACAGGTTGTGTAACTCAACTGTACGTACGTGACAAGCGCATGGGAATTCCAACTGTCTGGGTGGTGATGTGTAGAGTGAAACCCTTCCTGGTCGGACGGTAATTTTTTGTGCCCGGTACCAGGACAACGGGATAACGAGATAATGGTGTGTGCCAGGTGGGAAACATTGGAAAAGAGCTCGGTGTGCTGGCGATCCCACCTCCGTCTTAGATTCGGCGGTCTGGTTGGATCAAAAGGTGTGTTTGTTGTTCCTGCTAGTTAGTGGTGACATCCCCCCCCCCCCGATGCTTCCGTCCGTGCCCAAGCTGCCTAGATTTACGGTACCTGCCTGCTTCTGTTTCTTCCCCCTGTCCTCCCTCGGTCACTTTTTAGTCATCGTACCGACGACTGCAGCCCTCGTAAATCTCAGCCAAAGCCAATCTCACATCATCCATTCACACGTGCATCGGCAAGATTGGCACGCAAAGAGTCGACGAAGACCCTCTTCCGCCTTGCGTGCCCCCGTTAGTGTCAAGCGTCGTTGTTGTTCCCTTGGCATCATCCTCACAAGACACGTCCGACTTCCTGGCTTCTCAACGATCGACACGCCCGTCGTTTGCGCCGCCTCAAGGCTTGCTTCTTCACACCTCGTTCCTCTCATTTACCCGACTGACTCCCTCCAAGTGTCCCGCCCACCCCCTTCTCCTTTTCTGCCTACACTGTATTGTTTACGGGCAGGACGGGCCTATGATGAACTCCTAAATCCGAGGTTGCGGAGACAACGTTATGGTGACTCAGTGACCGTCAACCAACTCTTTGCTGGCCGAAAGCCACTCGTGATGGACTCTCCCTTGCTCCCCGCCCGAGGGAATGAACGCAGTGATTCGTGTCAACGTAGTTCAATACGATTGACCATCGCCATGGTTTATTCCGTCGCGGCCAAGCAGTCACGGACGATAAATCATCTTGAAAACGGATTCGCCGTCCAAAAAGCTTACTTGGTGGGACGTCCATTGACGAGATACTTCTCCACTCCTCCCGCTACTTCACTAGAGTATGCTTATCTTACTCACCTATCTAGCCAAGCAACAATTGCGACTCGTTTCTTTCTTCTTCGTCCGCATCTCTAGCCGCCTCAGCAGTGACAACGTCCGAATCGCCGCACGAGTTACCGGCCGGCGAACCATGAGGTACACGGTTGCTTTACAAATCAATATGGTCAACGTTGGTCCGAGATGCAGGGACGGGCGCAGCATTTGATGATGTGGCGGCGTCGACTGGCCAGCAAGCGCAGCCTTATCCGTCGGCAGCATCCAAGGGGATGCCTGTGAAACTCGAGCTATCCCCAACTAGCACAATCCAAGTCCTCTCAAGCGCCATGTGCTAGCTCTCTGACTCCCTCCGCTTAACTCCAATCCAAAGTCCGCAGGGGAAATCTTCGTTATGTCCGCCGACTCGGCGGAATCGGTATGGTACTGCACGCTGTTGCGACATGCTGCATGCCCACCGCCGGATACAAGGGGCTGTTGTTGGCTGAATGTACCGTAAGCAATGTCCCGTCGGCAGGGCCTATTGGCTTTCTGTCCCAACCTAGTTTGCCTGGGAAGCCTCATAGCAAGAGAAGGGGGCGCCTCTCTCAATTCCGCCAGGGATGGATGTTGCGGACTTTCAGAACATTCCAGATCTTTCTTCACCACGAGCAAGAGTCTGAGATGGTAGACCTGCGCCAGCCTGCCTGGTCAAGGGGATGATGCTTCACGAATCACGAACCGTAAATCAAAACCATAAGCACGGCATGCGGGCGGAGATTGGACGATGTTCGTTCTGCTTGGTTACCAAGCAGCGACGTCAAGTCGTGCAAACGGTCGCGCCATTTCCCACTTCGATCTTCGGTGTCACTCCGCCGTCGTCGTAGCCATCTGCCGACACCATAGTAGAGCGTACCAATGACGCCTTCAAAATACGCCTCAAGCCGATTCCTGTATTGCCGTATCGCCGTACCGCCGTACCGTCCCGGCCTAATGCATCCTTCGCGGGCCTGATCCCACCACCAGTCTGTTGGGTCGTCCCGCCGCCCGTTATGCTACCGCAACATGCTGCACTGAAACCTAGTCTTGCGCCATGTACAGATGAGCAATCAGTTCTGCACAATGTCTCCGCCGCCCTGGGATGGTACGTCGAGGGATAGCCTCCCGCCAGCTGGTCCTCGCGGCCAACCGCATACTACGTCCACAATAGGCCAAGGTACGTTGCCCGTGTCTCTCTCTCGTCCTCCGAGCGGCGGGCTCCCAACACCGCCCGGCGTCAACACTTTCCAAAGTCCGACCCGCATCACTTGTCGTTCACGGTCCCTTCCCAGATACATAAGGGGCCTGGGTCACCCCCGGCTGTGTCCCATTCTGTCTTATGCCACAAGCTTCAGAGACATTCAGCCTCAATCTACACACCCTGGACTTCCACCATCGTATATCCTGGATTCCAGCAGTGACAAGTTGCCGTCGATATCGAACTTTATTCCCCATAGCTTGATTTCATCCATAACCGAACCCGAATCTATTTTCACGCCGACGCAATGGCCTCTGTCGCGAGTACACTTGTAGCTCCCCGCGAGAGGGTTGAGAAGGGCGAGACAGACCGAGAGTCCAGCCCTACACCTTCGCCGTCGATTCTCGATGAAGCCGTCGAGAAGAAGGAGAAGGCCGGCATTGCTACCGATGAGGAAGCCGGCACAACACAACCCACGGAGGCGAAAGAGGCCGTCTATCCCACCGGCATTCGGCTCACCTTCATCGTTGTCGCCCTCGTCCTCAGCATCTTCCTCGTTGCTCTCGACATGACCATCGTCGCGACCGCTATCCCCAAAATCACGGACGAATTCCGCGGCTTGGACCAGGTAGCCTGGTACGGATCCGCGTTTTTCATGTGTGTTGCCGCCTTCCAGTCGACATGTAAGTCATCATCCCTCTCTTGTCCCCCGTGAGCGTCCTCCGATTGCCATTGAACACCGCTAACGCGATCGGCGAATAGGGGGTAAGGCGTACAAGTACTTCCCGCTCAAGACGTCCTTCCTGCTCTCCATCTTCATCTTTGAAGTCGGCAGCCTCATCTGCGGAGTGGCGCCCAACTCGGTCGCCCTCATCGTCGGCCGTGCCATCGCCGGCGTGGGTGCCGCGGGCATCGGCTCCGGCGCCTACACCATTATTGGGTTCTCCGCTCCGCCGGACAAGCGACCTACCTTCACCGGCATCATCGGCGCCTCGTACGGCATCGCCTCCGTCATCGGTCCCCTAATCGGCGGCGCCTTCACAGACCATGTCAGCTGGCGTTGGTGTTTCTACATCAACCTCCCCGTCGGTGGCGTCTCGGCCGCCATCATCCTCTTTTACTTCACCACCCCGCCCCAGGCCGTCCCCGTCAAGGCCAGCCTGCGCGAAAAGTTCCTGCAGATGGACCTAATCGGCACCGCCCTCATCATGGGCGCCACCATCTCGTTCCTGCTCGCCCTGCAGTGGGGTGGCCACACCCACCCCTGGAACTCGTCCACCGTCATCGGCCTCTTCGTTGGCTTCTTCCTTATCATCATCGCCTTCGTCGTTCTCGAGTGGTACCAGGGCGAGCGCTCAATGATCGCGCCGCGCCTCATCAGCGACCGCACCGTCTACATCTCGTCCATCTACGCCTTCTTCTTCGCCGGCTCCTACTTCGTCCTGGTGTACTACCTGCCCATTTATTTCCAGTCCGTCGACAACGCTTCCCCGACCCAGTCTGGTGTTCGGAACCTCCCGCTCATCATCGCTGTAACCATTGCCACCATCGTCTCCGGCGTCTCCATCTCCAAAACCGGCATCTACACCCCGATTCTCGTCGGTAGCGCAGTTGTTGCCACCGTCGGTGCCGGTCTTATCTACACCCTCGATATTGGCACTGGCAGCGGCAAGTGGATCGGGTACCAGATCATCGCCGGTCTAGGCTGGGGTGCCGGCTTCCAGGTCCCCATTATTGCTATTCAGGGCACCGTCGGTGAAAGTGATCTGGCCTCTGCCACCGCTGTTCTCCTCTGTAAGTTCTCACCAGTCCAGTCTACGCAACATGGACTTCCTCCTTACTGACAAATACCCCTCTTCCAGTCTTCCAAACTGTTGGCGGAGCATTCTACGTCGCCGCCGCTCAGTCGGGCTTCCTCGTCACGGTCCTCAAGAAAGTCACCGAGAACGTGCCGGGAATCGACCCCGACCTGGTAGCCATCACCGGCGCCACTCAGATCCGCAGCGCCTTCCCCGCCGAGTTCGTGCCCGGCGTCATCCAGGCCTACATGGACGGTCTCAAGATCGCCTTCGCTCTGGCCATCGCCGGCGCCGGTGTCTCCGTTCTCGTCTCCCTCGGCTCGAGATGGAGGAAGCTTAACACCCAGAACCTGACCGGCGCCGCTTGAAGTCTCTTCCCCTTCGAGTTGTTCTCTCGCTTGCTTCTTTGCTCCCGGCTTCTTGCTCTTTGGCTTCCTTGTCTCTTTTCCCGATACCATGATACGGATATGTTTGGGTGGTCGAACAGAAACTCACGAAATGCTGCGGCGTTCCGGATGGCAATTGTCTTCATTTGAAGTTGTTTTTTGAGCGGTTACGAGGCCTGTTGGCTCTCTCACAGGAATGATTTGAGCCTTCGAACGACTCAGCTCCCGTCATTTTCTATCAAGGGTGGAGCAAAAGATCAAATAATGTATCAAATAATAGAGCGTTCCTATGCACACCAGAATATCAAACATCACCACTTCTTATCACAAAAAAATGTAGTGGCTATCAGGGGCTTCAAAGAAAAGAGGTGCGAGTGAAAGCTTCTCATATCTGCCGAAGGTCTGATCGCCGCCCCCCCCCCCCCAAATATCCAACGCCCGTACTCGTTACATCTTGCCCCATCCTCATTGAATTCCTGGTATTTTGCTTATTGGGATGATACGTCTTTGTGGGATGCGATGAGCTGCCTCGATGCCTGCTGCTCCCCCTTCAAGCAAACAACTCTTGCGTCCTGCGCTTCGTTTCTCCCACGGCCAACTCTCCCGGCGAATGCTCGGTCTTGAACTCAATTTCCTTCTGGATACCTCTCACCGGCGTCAACTCCGTTTCGCTGCCCTGGGCCGAGCCGTGCCTATAGCTGTCGTCGCCTTCTAGGCGCACCGCGTCCTTCTGCCACCTCCTTGACCGTAGCGACCTACCCGAACCGCCGATCGTCGGGCCGTCGTACTTGTTCGTCGTCTTTCTTGTTGCGGTCCTGTTCCTTGCAAGGAGGAAACGGAACGCCGGCAGCGTCGCGACGATGATGCTGACAGAGGACTCGATGTGGCTCCACATGCTGAGAAGCACCGGCCCGTTGGCGACCGTCGTCGGGTCCTTGGCCGCGTCGCCCGTGGCTTTCGTGACTTGTAGGAGACGCGCGATGGCAAAGGCGATGATGATACCGCCGAGGGAGAAGAGGACGGCGAGGCCAAACTTGCGGGATCGCGAGGTGGTGAGCTTGCGCAACAGATTAAGGGGTAGCATCATGACTACAAAAGTCGAGTTAGAAAGCAAGAAAGAGAGAACTGATGGATGAAGGGGCAAACCGCGACTTACTCAACACATCGGCGGCAACGTCGGCGCCGGTCGCAAACTTGATGGATGCATCGGCCCGTACGAGATCTTCCGGCGCACTACACCCGGCTGGGTCGTCCCCCGCTCCGTCAATTCCATGTATCAACGGACAGCGTTGCGGCCAACTCACTTGCACTCCAGTACTTGGTCAACGGCGTGCACGTCAGGAAGTTGGAGAAGATGCATGCCAGGTACAGCAGCAGGACCACGACAAAACACGCCCACCACGCGCGTACGTATCTCGGCAGCCCATTGACAAGCCGCCTGACGAAGAAGAGGATGGAGAACTTGGCTGGCGGGTGACACGGGTTCCGTCAGTCATGCAGCACTAGGCTAGGGGATGGGTGGGTGTTTTCGCAGCAGGGAGGACGAACCTGCCCAAAGAGTTGTCCAGAACAGCAACATCTGCGAGAACATCAACTTGAGGGATGCAACAGTCCTCGCAGTGAACTCCTCCAGCGGCAGAGGCAGGGGCGCCAGGGGGTTCGTGGCAGCGGCCTTGGTGTACTCGCCGGCGAGGTAAAACTGGGGCAGCATCATCGTGATAACCGCCGACAGGGCCGTCAACGTGGCGAGGCCGGCGATGATGAAGTAGTCGTCGGCGTACAGACGACGTTGGAGGATCCATTGGAAGCTGCCCCGGAAGACCGTCATTCCAAACGCAGCCGCCCACAAGGTCCAGATGAGAGCCTGTGTTATGATGGAGCGTTGTTAGCACAAAGATGGATCTCGATCGGGGGTGGAGTACGGATATGTTGGAGACACAGATGTCCCTCTACATCAATTTCACGAGTGCAAATTTAGGACTATTTTGGTAATAATTCTCTATTGCCGGCGCATTTTTGGTGCAAAATGGCGTGATGTTCGGAGTCACCTACCTGACGATTACAAACTGGCCCTTGCTTGGAATTCGCGTAAAGTGCAATTGCCATGAACTCCGGATGCTTTGCGACTAAGCTTGGACGTGTTTCTGCAATGGTTACACTGGAAGGGCAAATCCTCATCACATCCATGCTCAAGGCACAATATCTCAATGGAACATAGGGATAGGGGATGACGATTCGAAGCAATTCAATATCAAGTACATCCCGGCCTTGTCAAAAGTCGCCCACGCAGACTTTTCAAAGCCATGGAGAAGTACAAATATGCCCGTCTACACCAAATACTTCTGTAAGGAACTGCATGCATCATTAAGCGACGGGGAAAGACCAGACCGTCCTCGAGTAACTCTTAGACACGGCGCTTGCTATGAGACGAGTAAAAGAAGATCATTGGCAAGAGAGACGACAAGTTGATATGATCGGGAAGGATGTGAATGACGTAGTGGGGTCCTCAATGCATGGTGATGTACTCCTGATGTGACCAAGAGGGAGCGGATATGTTGGGTAATGTCTTCTGAGGGGCTTGAAGACTATTTGTCATTAAAGGTAAGGTGCTTGAAGCTAGGGAAGCTTCTCAGCATTGACGGAGAGCGCGGGGTTTCGACGCAGGAAAGAACCTGGTATGGGAACTCTCGCAACAGTTTGAGAGAGTACAATAGGCAAGAGCGCCTTTGGGTGCAGCGGAAGTAGACAACAGAAGGTGAAGAAAGAGCGGAAAGTAGCATATACCATCATGAGCCTCGACCAAACACTTTTTCCGCGACTACCTGTGAATCTATCTGCTGCTAGGGGCTGATTCTGCGAAAGGTAACTCTTGCCTGGCTCCGCTGGGTTATTCTGTCCTTTCGTGTCTCAATCCGACAGCGTGATCTTTCCCTTGGATCTATCAGTTCCACTATCCTCTTTGCTCCGGTATCTTCCTTCTCTTCCCTGGGCCATGCTACTTCTTTTTGCGTTGGTGCCTTCTTTCCCTTACTCTTACTCTTGAAGTAAAAGGTTTTGGACACAGCAATTTACCGGTGGACCTACCGAACAAGGAAGTCATTAACAACACAAGCAGCCTCGCCCACTGTCTCCGTCTCTCCTGGTCTGGACCCAACCCATTCGAGAACCCCGGCTCTTTCTCGTTTACGGGACTGCAACATATGTCCGGACCAGTCCGACAGGAACGAGGCATACCGTACCTTCCCGCCAGACAATTTCACGTCGGATCACATGACGTAACTTGTTCTGCCGACGAGTACTTAAGGCGCGACCTCTCGCCTCTCTTCTCCTCGTCTTCTTCTTCTCTTCATGCTTCCTTTGACTGACTCTAGCTGGGGCTTGCCCTGGACTAAGAGTGGGTGCCGCGCTTGGCCGTGGAAGAGATCTGCGCGATGTCTTTTATTGTCAAGGGGCACTCTGTTTCCTTCCCCATGGCATCTAAGTGTCTGTGTGTACTCTTTTGGAAACCCTACTGGGGTGATGCACTTGGTATTACACTACCTCCAAGTTGCGTTGCTTTCAGACTTCTTGTTTTTTTTTCATTGAGATCTGGGCCTTGAGCCGGGACTTGAAGAAACACCCTTCCATTGTGGTCATAGGTCACTTTCAAGAAGTCGAGGGGTCGAGGGGTCGAGGGGTCGAGGAGTCGAGGAGTCGAGGAGTCGAGGAGTCGAGGAGTCGAGGAGTCGAGGGGTCTGGAGTTGGGTGGTGTGAGAATCGAGATATCGTTGCAACCATGAATGGCTGTTCGCTTTAATTGTGATCTCTTGGAATTGAAATGTCAAACAAGCAAAACCTGGAAAAAAATTGATGCTCGTGGATATCACAACTGCGTTCGAACCATATACCACGTAAGACCGCTGTGTGCGCTCCGCCTCGAACATTGCAGAACAAACAATCCCGGTTTTATTTCCTCTCGATGATTTATTGATTTCATGCAGGGGCCCCCGTTTGAGTGAATGTCTGCCCAAGATCGTGTTGCGTACCATCCAGCGCTGCGTACGACCGTGCAGTGAATACCATGACGACTGCATACCAAGCCCTCTTGGAAGAAAATTTACCATCACGACTCATCCACATCCAAATGGGTGGTGCTGAGGTCAGAATTCCGGCGAGGCAGGTCACGCGGCTCCGTAGTTCAGCGACCCACACCTATGGTTTAGGGTATATATATTTCAATAATCTGGCGACAGTTGCCTTCGGGCAGCCATCAGTCAAATAGCGCAAGTGGCCCTGCTCAAGTATCTCTTTTTTGCCAACTTTTCAAAGGTTGTAGGTTCGAGTCTGACATCTTCCAAGTTTTTTTATCTCCTACAATACAGAAGAATCTTACCTTACTTAACCTATGCTCCCTCTAATTTACCTCGAGGAACATTTGCTAATTAAAACAACTACTTTGATGTAGACAGCTGGGGGAGGTGATTTCATCTGGACGGCATAGTGCGGTGCCACCACCAACACCACCTTGACCTCATCTCGGATCTGCAAGGACGCAACCAACCTGCCAATAGGAGACTGACGACTAGAAAGGCTTGCATGATCCAAACCATTCTTCGCTAACGATAGTATGCAGGCTCAAGGGGACCCCTCCCCCCCTTGGGGTCCGTACAATTTCGCCATAATTCCCCAACGCCACGACTTGGAACCTCCTCTCTATCTGAAATCCTGTGATAGAAATATGCTTCCCTCCTGCATCCAGACATCACTCATGGCTTGCTGGCGTCTTTCTTGCTTTCCACTGCCAGCAGACTAGTCAACAACCATGGTTCGTGTTTCGCTCATCCTCGCGCAGCTGCTGGCTGTCGTCGCAGCCCCCGTCGCCACCGCAGCCGAGGTTCTGGCCGACGCCAGCGTCGCATCAGCCGTCGCATCCAGTATCGCTGGCTCGGAAAAGACCGCTTGTGCGCTCCTGAGATTCAAGTACCCGAAACAGACCTTCTTGGCCGGCTCCGACGGGTACACGTACGAGACGCAGGCGCAGTACTGGTCGGCAAGGGCCTATGCCACCCCGGCGTGCGTTTTCGTGCCGCAGAACGCACAGCAAGTCTCCTTCGCCGTCACCACGCTGACGCTGAGCTTGACCAAGTTCGCCGTCCGCGGCGGCGGCCACATGCCGGTTGTCGGCTACAACAGCATCGGCTCGTCGGGTGTCCTGCTGTCGACCTCCAACCTGACCACGCTGGCCCTCTCCGGAGACAAGAACACCGTCTCCGTCGGTGCCGGCCTCAGATGGAGGGATGTGTACTCTTATCTCTCGCCCTCGGACCTTGCCGCCGTTGGAGGACGCATCGGCGGTGTCGGCGTCTCTGGTCTCCTGCTCGGAGGCGGTATCTCCTTCTACTCGAACCAGTACGGCTTCGCCGCCGACAACGTCGTCCGTTACCAGGCCGTCCTGGCGAGCGGCATCGTCGTCGAGGCGACCGCCACCAACGCCTACTCAGACCTCTTTTGGGCTCTGAAGGGCGGCGGCAACTCCTTCGCCATCGTCACCTGCTTCGACCTCAAGACCGTCAAGTCGTCCAAGGTCTGGGTCGGCATCTCGCAGTACGCCCAGACCGACAGCGCCAAGTACCTCGACGCCGTCTACAACTTTGGCAAATACGGCTCCGCGGACGGCAAGGCGGCCATCATCCCCACGATTCTCACATACCCTTCGTACAACATCACCGCGTACGCGGCGGCTCGGTTCTACGATTCCGAGACCCAGCCCGCTACGGCGTTCGAGAACTTTACCGCGCCCGTTCTCGCGCCCGTGGCGGATTCGTACGCGCTGCAGCCTCTCGCTGAGTACATCAGTGCCGTTGACGCGCTGCAGCCCACTGGCCTCCGTCAAGAGTGAGTCGCTTTCCAACACAGTTGTCTGGAGCATGCTGTGGCCTCGGCTAATCAACTTTCTCAAGGTTCCGCGTGTTATCCCTGGTCGTCGATCGTGACGCCATCGACTACGTCCACGATGCCTTCCTCGCCGCCACCGGCTCCAAGCTCACCGGCATTGCCGGCCTCTCGGCCTCCATCACCTTCCAACCCATCACCAAGGAGTTCATCCAGCAGGGCGTCGCCAAGGGCGGCAACCCGCAGGGAGTAGACCCGGCCCGGGCCCCCTACTTCTGGGTCGTCGAGAACCTGACGTGGCAGGAGGCCAAGGACGACGCGGCCGCCAGCGGATTCGCCGACACCGTCACGGCCGAGATCGAGGCGGGCCTGGTGTCCAGGGGCGTCGCGGGCGGGTACCTGTACCTGAACGACGCGGGCAAGGGGCAGAAGATCTTCCAGAGCTACCCGGCGGCCAACCTCGCGAGGTTGAAGGCAATCCGTGCCAAGTACGACCCGTTGAGGATTTACACCAACCTCTTGACCGGGGGCTGGAAGGTTCTCGATGCCTGAACGAAACAAGAACCATGATCGAAAGGTGGGTTTCAGCAGCGATTTATCTCTGGCCGGCCGATGGAGGGCTGCAGCGCTTCCTTGAAATCAAGGCAAGGGCCTGAAGACGAGAGGAAATATGTGGAATTCAAGGTGATAATCATGGCCTGGCGTGAAAGACTAATTGCGCATATGTGATGAGTACATAAGAATTGTTGCATTAGAAGAGAAATACTAGTTACTAATATATGTACTGAGGCATCATCTCTTTAGAGGAAGAAAGAAAAGAAAGTCAGTGCAGTCACTTATCTAACCCTCAAAGTCTAGGAAACAAGACGACGCTTAACCCACCGCATATTTACTTCGTCATCATCATTAGGGGCGTACCATCGCATCTCGCCTCGTTAAAATTCTCCTTTCCTCGAACAGAGTCTTGGTCTGGAACTCCATGCAGCAAGCCGAGCAGTTAGACCCTAGGCGGCGATGCAGTATAAGACTCTCTCGTTTTAGTCGAACGGCACCTCCGCGGCAGGAGGTTGTTTCTACGTTGCTGATTGATAACAAAAAGGTGATTTAATATATATTAAGAGTTGGCACAGTTGTCATGAACGAAGAGATAAAGCAGATGCTCCTTCAGGACATCCGCTCATTTCTCGATCAGAAAGCTCGTTCGTAGTACGTCACCTCGTTCAACTTCTTATCTATCCTAGGTCAAGAAGATGACGCGCAACGAGGACAAACACCGTCTCACACTATCGAAACCGTAGTCCTGCAAGACTCAAGCTCTCCCGGCGCGAAAGCATCCGCGTTCTGCACCACAGCACCGATCCTCCTCATGCACCCAGGCCTGTCCAAAGCAGGGGTGACAAACAAACCCCGAGCAGCCGGCACGCTCTGCTCCTCCTCCTGCGCCTCCCCACGCAACGGAGACGCGTACGTAAAAGCCAAAACCAGCGCATACACCCCCATCTCTTCAAGCATCTCGGCGCTGGCCTCGTAGTTCCTGTCCATAACGTCAAGCATCCCATAAAAGTCCTCGCTCCCCTTCTCGCTGCGGAACGCAACGTGGCCTGTCGGGCCTTTGTTCTCAGACACCCTCATTCTGACCAGCGGGGCGTCGAGCTTGATCACCCCGTCCCGGACCCGGCCGAAGGGATTCTCCCCCGCGATCTCGACCGCCACGTCAAGAACTGTGGCAACCTCCTCCAGGGTCCCGATGTGCCCCGTGGCAGGGACCCCGTCGACGGACGCCCACGACCACGACGGCGCGCGATACCCCTCGACGGCCCTGCAGCTCAGGCTCTGCCAGCACAGGCCCCGGATAAGATGCCCCCTCCACAGACCAGCGACATACTCGTCGTCGAGAATTTTGCTCATGACCTTGGCGATCCCGGTTATGGCCGGCAGTTTGTCCGCCGGGTCCGTCATCTCGCGCGGCCCGTACTCCCGGAGCATGCGCTCCCAGCTCCTCAGGTCCGCGCCGGCCTCGTCCTTGGCCCAGCGGCGGCGGCGGCGGCGGCTGCCCGTATCGTTCTCGGCCGCGCGCTCCCGGGCGTAGGCGGTGACGTCGGCGTCCTCGCTCACGCACTGCAGGCTGCGCGGCAGCCTCAACCCCTCCTCGGCCTGGAACCCTTCCAGGCACTCCCAGTACATCTGCCCGCTCGCGAAGTGCAGCACCCGGCGCGCCAGCACGCGCTCCTGGAAGCCCCACGCCCGTTTCGTGAGCGGCTCGTCGCGCATACGGGTGTGGTAGTCGTGGATAACCTCTTTATCGAGCGGGAGCACGCTGGCGAGAATGTACGTCCCGTCACCATCCCTCCGGGGAATCTTGAAATACGACCTCGGCGTTCGAGAAGATAGAAGACCGCCATTGACGTCAGCCGCTTTTGTTGCGGCGAGTGTCAGGTATGCGTTAGAATAAACAGCCGCCATTCTTGCCGACTCGCGCTCCCACTCCCCCAAGTCGTCCTGGCATATGCACAGCCTGTCGATCCAGAGGTACCTCACGCCCAGCATCCGCGTGAGCGCGACCGCGTCGCGCATCGTCTGCGGGAGGGCGTCGACCTCGATGCCGGTGCGGCGGGCCTGCATCGTCTCGCTGGTCGTGATGAAGTGCCGGTTCCCCTCGCCCCAGCGGTAGCTCAGGGTGACGTAGCGGTCGCAGAGGCTGGCGTCCGGCTCGACGAGCTTGATCAGCGGGTCGGAGTCGGATGTCCCGACGTCGAGGAGGCGGGTTGGTATGGAACTGCCGTGGGACTGGCAGTGCGGGTGCTCGTCGCACGTCTTGAGCCACGCGGCGATGCGGTTGAGCGTGGTTTGGTCTGGGACTTGTCGCAGCACGCGGTCTGAGGAGCCGGCGGAAAGAGGATCATCTGAACTCGCGTCATCAGTCTTCTCGTCTGAAGGAATGCAATCAAGATGGCAGACCCGGACGTACCCTCGTCGGACGCAAAGCCAATCGCAGCAACAGGAATCAAGCACGGAAATCCCTCTCCATCAACGACGCTACTGCACACGACCCAGAGCCCGTCGCCGCCGGCCTCGCTCCGCCGTACGAGCCACATGTCCCAGCTCGGGTCGCAGCGGGCGATGCCCCATCGCGGCCGGGGCAGGTTCTCAATCTCCTCCGCGAGGGCGGCGGCCTCCTTCTCGACGGCCTCGCAGAGCACGCAACCCTCGGCCGCGGCCCTGAGGAGGCCGTCCAGGTCGCGGTGGTACTGAACGCCGAATCGCTCGACGCGCGCGCCCTTTTTGAAGTCCGACTTGACGAGGTGGTGGAAGCGGGGGTACCCGCTGAGGGACTTGCTGAAGTCGTCGTCGGGGAAGGGGGGGAGGTCCTCGAGGTTTATCGAGCTACACAGGTCGCAGAGATTCATGACGTGCGGTGAGAGATGGATAGATTGCTGGATACAACCGGGCTAGCAGAGTAGTCTGTATGAAGGCTTTCGGTCTCAAGGAATTCGAGTGATTCAAGTGCGATTAAAACTGTATCGTAGGTATTCCAAGATTAAAGTACCCCTCTCAGTCGTTGGACGCTATAGGTTGTAGCCCCCTTACTTCCCCTTATGCAGGTAGCAAAGATAACCTTTCTTAACAGAAAGGCATTAAAACGCTCCTTTCTAGTAGCCATACTCGCTATTACCACCTTGCAGGTGATTCTTCCACCCACTCGTCCAAGCGACCTGCACCACAGCTCTTCTATTTCCGAGCGAGTTCCTATCTCTACGCCGCGGTGCTGCAGTACAAAAGTCCTGTGATAGTAGCTGCTTAAGTGGGTCGCTCAGCCGTTGTCATTGCTTACGACGGAAACGAGGGACGTTGGTTCTATGGACACTGTTTACGCGAGGAACTTTAGTGCGCTAGCAGACTGCACTTTCGCCTCTGAAGTCCCGTTATTGGTGGTAAACCACCGCAAGTGAGCTGATCTGCTGTACGAGATGAAGCTGAAAACGGAAGGAGCTGATTGTTGGCGGACGGAGCATTCTGCAAACCTATGGTTGTGCTGGTCGACCTCAGAAGCTTGTGTTGGTTGTTAAATTGACTTTAAGCTTCCTTTTCTGGAATCTATGTTGGGGTGTACTAATTAAGTTAGAGCACCTACTTCCTAGCCACCTAAAAATCCCTTATTTCCTCTTAACACTATAACTGCCCTCTAGCTTCTAACTATTACAAAATTTACAACCCTTATCTAAATTACTTTATTTTTTGCATACACCTTCCTTTATACCTTGTAGTCTAATATTCTAAAGATAAGCTTAATTAGGCGCTAGAGGCTATCAGCAATAGTCTTAGCCTAAAAAGGTATTATTATAGTATAGTATACTAAGGTTAATACTTTAGCTTTAATTATAAGGCAGCTAGGTAAGAAGCCCATCTAGTGCAGGTCCACGGGGCCCCAGGCCTCGGTTTCCTTCATGTCTTTGGTAAGAGGAGATGGCGGCGAGGCGGTGGTGGTGGTGATGGTGCTGCCGTTACTACTACTGCTGCTGCTGGGGGACCGAGCAAAGTAGAACAGCTCACTCGAGGCGGGGGAGAACAGTTCATTCGAAGCCGGGAAGAAGGCTGAGGGAGGGGATTCCGACCGGCTGTTGAGGGCGTTATAGCCGGTGTTGTGGTTGGTTGGGTAAGTGAGTGGGCAAATGGTGCTCACCAAAGGCATTGGTGGCTGGGATGAGGGAACAGAATAAGGGTACCAAAAGGTGTTAAGCTCGTCTCCGGCTAGAAAGGGAATGAACTGAGGGTCGAACACGTATTCCGAGAGGCTGGCGTTGACATCAGGGAAGAAGGTATAAGATGTTTCCTTCAGGTAGGACTTCATGTTGTCTGATTCCGGCCAGAATACTGAACACATTGAAATGATAAAATGTGAAAAAGAAAAAACCTGTTATTTTGTAACTGAGTGGCTTATTGTTATGGAAGTTGAAGACACATACGAACCAACCTTGGCAGGGACTGGATGGGCGTTGACGTTTATGTATCTCAAGATCCAGGCTCTCAATCCTCAATGCACCGCATGCAAGTCATATAAACAAGGTAGTATAGCTTGGTGTGGGATGTAACGTCGACGAGCCTCCCCTCTTTTCAAACGTCGGGTTTGTTTGCACGGCTTCCATCCAGAGGACGTCCACGAGCGGCCCCCATGGCGGCGGCGAACAAAAACAGGTGATGAAGTGTAGAGTGTGGAAGAATCCCCTTTCTCGGCAGTTACGTTAGACTTTGAACACTCATGGGAGGATCTGTTTCCAAAACGGGAGACCAGCGGCCGAGCGTTTCAATTGTCAGCCATTTCACATCGGCGTTTGGAACAGGTCTCCCTGCCCAAGACCTCGGTGGCACAAACAGTTGGGGGAAATGAGGAGGAGAAGCCCGGCGGAACAAGAGCGTGTTAGGTATATGCAGGCCGCAATGCGATTCGCTATTCAGCATGCCTTGGATAAACATGTTGCAGTGTCAGATCGCCTGGAAATCACGAAAGAGCACAACCCGTTGACTGGGGTTTACATATAGCTGGACTGTATTATAGGTTGTCAAAGTTGAATCAGAGGGTTCGTGCCCTCCCCTCAGAACAGAAAGCTATGTATGTGCCTTTCTAAGCGCTGACTGAACGTAGCAAGAAGGATTAAGCAATATTCAATCCCTAAATTTGTCGATACCTGGCGGGGGGTCCGCTGCTGTGCCGTGTTGATCTGCGGGTATGCCTTTGCTATCATATACGTGTATAATCATCCAGGTTGTCTAAGTTGTTTGCGACTGGCTCTTACGGTTCTGTCCACTTCAGACCCAGGGTTCAGGAATCGCAAAACTCTGCAGGTTTCGAGCATTAAGAACATGGCCAGTTCGCCTCATCTCTCGGACGATGCGGCCCCTTTTGTTTTTTCCCCTTTCTTTTTGACGTTCCTCTGTTTCCGAGATGACAGCTTTCACACAACACAGTCATCCCCCCTCTCAAAGTCACAAATAAGGGTGTCCCGGACCGGACCCTGTCTTTCTCCCCCTGACGCTTTGAAATACAACCCTGAACTTCCTGATAAGGCTGGATGGACGGGTCGTCAACGTCTCCAAGCGGATAAAAGTGGAACTCAGACACCAACTGTGAAATGCGATTCGCTCATAAGGATTCCCCTCAGCCACCAACCCCCCACCCCGGGCTACACGGCGTCTCGTGACATATGACGGGACGAGACTCCCATACCCTTCCCCTGCGCGCCGACTGGATCTTCGTCGAACACCTTGTTATAATCGCTGTTGCTCAACAACGTCCCCCCCTCCAAAGAACTAGACGCCCCTCGAAACCGCCCACCTCGACGGTCGACAATGCAAACGATCAACATCCGGCGCAGGCCCCTTCGCTTCCCCAGGACGTTATTTTCGTGCTCCCCCGCTGATCGTCATGGTTACGGGTCGCTGGATGGTCTGCTGCTGTGGCGACCTCTTCACCGGAAAGTCCCAAACCGCTTACAAAAGACATCCAAAGATGGGACGTTCGTTTGCGGCGGAGCAACATTTCCACCTTCCCAGAGACCACTTCCCCATTAAGTCGGTTTCAACAGTGCGTCGCGCGACCGCATTGACTATGATGACCTCGTTACTAGTTCCAGTGCTGGGGCCCCGGTTCGGCAGTATCTCAGCCGGGTCTCCTTACCTACGGGCATTTATCTGAATCCTTCACAGGTAAACGGGCTGGGCATTACAATTGCTGTAGGCTAGAAACACTATACCACGTAGATCGAATATGGGGAAGACACAAACCAGTGCTCAGCCAGCATCATTCGTAGTAGAAACAAAACGGCATGCCAGAAAACCCAGAATAATTGTCGATTTTTGGTTGCGAGGATCGAGCTGGAGGTCCGGTCCGGTAGCATAATGCTTTTAAGCCCGCTCGAAGACGGTAGACCGAATGTTTTCAGCCACTATCTTTCCAACACAGCCTTTTCACTCAGATTGTGTGGATAGAGGTCTCTCTATGAAGGAAGGAAAAAACACCTCATGTGGTATACTTAGCATTTTCCTTTTAAGATAATCTTGATCCAACTATTTGGCGAGGTTCAGCCTGTGCGCGCAACGGACCACCAGGGGTGGAGGGATTGTTGCATGATATTACCATAACTAAGAAAAGCTTCGTTGAAGATTCCAAGTGAGTCGAACAGCGATGTGACATGAAATTACATTAGGTGTTGAGGTATCCGTTTCGACCAAGAAATCTAGCTTCGCAGGACGCATCGATCAACCGAGTCACCTGTGACCGAATAGCTCTGACAACGGCTGGTATTTTGGACGAGAAGGACGGGCGAAAGGAAGCGATGCGACGTTTCTGCCACTTGGCATACTTCCCAACTATTCGCTGGATACGAAATACGTAGCGCATGTCTCCAAAACGAGCTGAGTGCCATGTAGGTGGTAGCGTACTTGGTATGTTTCCTTCTCGTCTGTCCTTTGTCTTTCCTCTAGAGCTGAGTATTTTTTTTTCACGGAGCATCATGCAGTGTGTAGACTCGAGTTGGGGGATTGTTCGGGCTTACTACATAAATCAAGGTTCTATGAAGGGCTGGTGCACTGGAATGGTTGACAATATCTCGGATGCTTTCAGAAACCTACAGCTTGCAGCCAAATCTCTTGATGAACTCTTTGATATCACCCCACCATGTTTGTCACTCCGACTTGATGATAGTGGGCTTTACGATGAGTTGAGACCAATTGACTAGTTCCACTACTTCTCTACAAATTGGTTTGGCGGACCATGGATGAACCATTGAATACAGTTCCTCTGTAATATCATCTCATCAATGCTAAAAACTTTCAGATCCAAGAAAGATTCTACATTCCATTTGGCCCATGTTCTTCTCTAAATATATGATACAATCTTCAGGATGCTGACACGATATCAAGATGCAGACCTGCAAGCAGAAAGATAGTGGTGATCGAGGCTGCTGCCATAGTCTTCCAGTGCTAACACCGTAGACACCATTGCAAACAAAGCTTTGAAAGCGTCAAAGCTTATCTTGCTGCACGGAAACTTCAGGAAAGGCTGCGTCTCCCTCTTTGGTGAACAGTGGCGCCACCTGGTTTTCCAACACCAAGGCGGCAAAGGCCTCCACGATCTTCGCCACTACGGTTCCCACCCTTCTGTACTCCAAGGTGCCCAGCTCACCCTCCAGCAACGACTTCGCGGCTCCGGGAAGAGTCAGATTCAAAGACGAGATAAGCGTCGGGAAGTCGGTAAAGCTCGCATGTGTGGTTCCAGCAACGCTCAGCAGGGCGCTCGGCCCGCGCAGACCCGCGTAGAACTCGTCCCACGTCGGGTCTTCGTCGACGTGTCCCGGTCGCCCCACCAGGGCAAACGGCCGATCGAGACCGGCTTGGAGGACGGGGTTAAGGAGTTTGCCATCGAAGTTGAGGCCTCCGCGGATGCGAGGGTCTGTCAGCATCGCGGCTGCGGCCGTGGCGCCGCCGAGGGAGTGGCCGAACATGATGGTGCGGTCGAGATCGACACCGGCGACGGGATTTTCTTGTAAGTGTGTTAGGACGAAAGAAGTGTCTTCGGCTCGGACCTGTGACGCTGTTAGTCTATGACATGCCCCGAGGGAGAGACTCCCGAGCATCTTACCTGGGTGAGGACTTTCAACTCTGCCGTGTCATCCGTGTCCAGTTCCACCGCCTGATAAACGGTGCCGTTTGGGAATTCCACGAAGGAGGGGTCGTAAGGGTGATCGATGGTCACGACGGCAAAACCGTGGCTTGCGACCTCACGGGCCATAGCGCCGTAAAGCAGGCGTGGGTTTCCCCAACCAGGTGAAAAGAGTACGAGTGGAAACCTGGGGCGTTTTCGTTGACATGAACGAGACCGCGTCTGGCAGAAATCCATTTCCAAGGCGGAAAAGGTGCCGTTAGGGAGGCCTACGGCGGTTCCGAGTACATCATAGGCCTGGGCGACGAGCGGCGTCATGTATGGGACCCTCTTCCGACCAAAACAGGGAGTCTTGGCTTCGTCAACAGGGAGGAACGTCGAGATCATGACTTGTCGAGAGTGTGGGCTGTCCTCGGGGGCGTAGGGGTCGAGTCGGGCGTTGTCGGTCAGGGCCTGAACCGACATGGACACTGCGTAGGGTCCAGTTGGCGGGGACACGAGGACGGCTTGAGCGGCCGAGGCCAGTGTCCAAAGAACCACAGCTGATATCATGGTGTCGGATGGTGGTTTAATTGCTGATTCGAATTGGTAACGATGTGGAACTAGGTCTTGAGGCTTTTCTTCGTGTGCTTGATTGCCAACGATGTGAGAATCTCACGCGGAAACCAGTCCATCTTATATCGACATATTGCCAAGTCTGAAGACTCTTACAAAGAGTACTTCGCACATTTGCTTCCTTTCTGGGACAAGTGGAATGGATCAAGAAGAGTAAGAGAAGCTGCGCCTTCTGGAGCCTCACGGGACTCCCCAGACTGATAGTGCAGGAGTCATCGTATATCTTCAGCACCCCAATTCCAGCTTCTGTTCCAGCCGTGATATGATTGGTGAATACTGCCAAGAACTTACTCTTTCTGGGGTTCGCAACTAGCTCCGCCCGATTGATTCCGCTTTGAGTTTAGTTCCATGAATTTCTTGATCCACTTCGAGACTCAGGTCTCTGTCGCTCCCCCAATATCCACACGCATCTTTGTCCGGTGCCGGCCAATGTTGCCCGATGATTCTGACGGTAGAGCTTCCTAACATTCCCAAAGCGCGAAAACATCAGGCTTGACAGTTTTTCTGCGCAGAAACTCCCACAACGCCTGCAACGGTCCTGCAATGCCTCTCGGCCCCTTCGACCGCCGGGCTAAGCGTTCCCGTTGCACAACTTGCGCGGCGAGCCACTCCAAGGTAAGTCCGTCCGCCGTCCCCGCCCAGCCGTTCTGGTATGTCTCTCTGTCTTTGTAACCAAGGATGGAAGTAGCTGCCAACCTCTGCTGACCGAAGTGAGTGTTCCGGTTCCCTCCCATGTACTCGATGCCAGAATCGCGGAATCCGGTGTCTCTTCCCGGAACCGGCGGCCTCGGGAAATGGGACTGTCATTAGGCTGGACAGGGGAAAGATTCACACGGTCAAAGACTTCAGAGCTACGAAGCTGTCTCGTCCTCACGCACCCCTCCCGGATAGAATGAGCTGCTATCTCTTCTATTTCGACATTTTTATGCGAAGGAATAGCTTCACGGGAAGAGAGCCTGGGTTTCTCTCCGACGTACAGAGCTTAGTGAAAGGCTCTGCTGGTGGACGGCAGGTTGTCCCGTGCCAATACCTGCTTAACGCAATGTTGGCCTTGGGTGCCATGCAGGCGGTCCCCCTCAGCACTTCGGGGTCTCAAACCAGCCTTCGGTTCGCGATGGAATCATACCTGCAGTCTCTTGCAGGCCTTCGGGTGGCCGTCTCGGCCTTCTCATCGACTCAGAGGGATAGCATACTGTGGACAACTTTCCTTCTTGGTCTCTTTGAGGTTTGTGGTTGCTCGATAATCCAGGGCAGCCCGTGACTAACACACAACACACAGCTGATGCAGGACGCTTCGGGCCAAAAGTGGCTTCAACATATGGTTTTCGGCACGTCACAGGCACTCATCGCAAGCGGCCCGACGACATGTGCTTCCGGAACCATGCGAACATTTTTCATCCAGGCCCGTACCTTTGAAGTCTGCCGATCTATCATTTTCAACCAAGCCAGCTTTCTAGCATCACCAGAGTGGATCGGACTCACTGACAGTTTGTCAAACGCCAGTGTTGCGACGGCAACCGCATCTTTGAGCGATCTTTTGAAACTGGTCGTACTATGTTCGGCGTTGCGAGCCCGGTGAGTCCCATCCCAAACGATTTCGGCATAGCAAGCCGACTTCTAGTGTGCAGTGGTGATTATGCTGATGTTGAAATCATCAGCACTGCCGAGTTCATCGACTTTCTTCCTGTCAGCTGCCCAAATATGGACAGTGGCGGGTTCCTTGAAGCTTTGAACCTGGCCACTGAAGGGTTCCATTTGCGCGAGGCACTTGGAGACTGGAAGACTTCCGCCATGTTTCCGCCAGAGAGGCGTGAAGAGATGCTACTTTCGACTGTTTACTACTCAGCAACCAGCATCTATCTTTCCGGGAACTACGACTATGACTTGCGTCACTGGCAGATGATGGGTGTCGGGGTGCCAGTACTGGACCTACACGAAATTGCGGAACATTATGACACAATTGTCACAACCGTAAGGGAAGCATTGATGACCACTAGCTTGTCACCGTTGTTATTTCTGTTTCCATTGAGAGTCGCTGGAGCGCGGGCGAGGCAGGCGTGGCAACAGTATGCTGTCATGGACCTCTTGCAAGAAGTCCGCAAGCAGTTCGTCGTGGCGGATGCAATGATTCTGGAGCTGACAGACGTGTGGTCATTGAGTAGAGTCTCCATGTAGCCCATAGTGGAAAGACAAATGTGATTGCCGGGTCAAGGCCTCTTTTCCGCTCTTTTCACGCAGATCTGAGGCAAAGAAATTGTTCCTTGCATTGGTGGGAAGAGTGTGAGATCTGGGGTTCTGATCTCTAATAGGTTTATGGCCATTGGAGTAATTGAAACTTCTAGGACTGTTCAGATGGCTATTCCGTTAGAATCGACAGGAACGCTAGGGTCCTTCATTATTCGATCAGTCATCGTAAGCCGGCTCTGAGTCCGGACTCGCCCCTCCAGGAAAGGGATCTACACTGTTATCGCTATCATAATGGGAAGAGTAATGTAGAAACAGGCCCATAAGATCGCGGGGGGAATTTCACTCGGCATAAGTACCTACACTTTATGTGAGGCGAGATTTACTTTCAGGCTGAGCGACGATCCGGCCAAAGTTACGGCGGAAGACCCATATTGTTCCGAAGCCGAAGGACCGGCCCGAAGGCCCCACTTCGGTGAAGCCATTGCGGCACATCAGGTTTCCTTCTTGTACTCACCCTTCTCACCCTTCTTACCATGCTCACGCTGTTCTACTCTCTCGCCTCGGAAGAAATCAAGCCGAGTCCAAAAAAAGGGTCAAATCGAGGTAAGCAGTTGGGTAAGACGACCACACCACACTTGAACGACAGAGTGCGATGCACCGTGTCATCATGGTGTTTGAAACCTTGGCCGGATTATCACAAGACATTGCGACCCCCAACAACGTCAACAGTCGCCTGGTTTTTCAGATGCGACCGAGCGGGCGCGGGGCTGTTAGTAAGGTGTCGGCACAGCGATGCCGCGAAATCAGGGCGCAGAGTAGCCTCGTACAACCATCTCTCGTTCAGATGGTCGTTTTAGTGTGTATGCGCGTTTCAAGATGAGGTTCGCACCAACCTTATCCCAAAAAGAAAGGAAGAAAAAAAAAACCACATGAAGTACGTCAGGACGCAGAGTAAAAGATAGCCCCAAGTCAGGTACAGACCGTAAAATGTAGGTTGAAGAGAAAGAAAAAAAGGTTTTGCGTAAGTTGCTGTATTTAGAGCAGTTTCATATGATGTCTGCCTTGAAGACTTATGAACCTCTGTCCGTGTCGGCCTTGTTCCTCCCGTCTTGGAATCTTGATATATGGGACCGTGTCTTTAATTTTATAATGGGATAGACCCCCGGCATCTCGCTGTCACCGGAGACCACTCACCCATTCAATATGCCGTAGCAGACAATGGACGTAAAGGATTTCAAGATCACCCCAAGTAACGCAATCGGCCTGGAGTCCCTGCGTCCGCCTCCGTCAAGCTCGGATGTCTCGGTCGACGACAAGCAGGACGCCCCGATCAACGGCTCGGCATCGGTGCCGCCCACCCTCTCAGACGCGCTCATACGCGAGGCACATACCCAGACTGACTCAGGCTCGACAGACGTAAACGATGCCAAGCTAAGAAGACGGGCGCGTTGGGCCCTTTTTGTCATGGCTTTCTTCATGGGCGATGTGCAAGACGGGATTGGACCCTTCCTCGGCGTTTACCTCCAGCAACACGGGTGGTCTCCCGGCCTGCGCGGCTCCGTGAGCACAGCTAGCGGCGTGGCCACCATTATCGCGACCGCGCCGATCGGTGCGCTCATAGACGCAACGAAGTGAGTGATGTATAGAGCAGGGCGATGTCTTCCATCCTCACCACGTGTGGTCATCTCGAGGTCACTGATACCCGGATCCGCCAGATACAAGCGCCTTCTCGTCTCCGCCTTCGCCCTCCTGGTCGGCGTGTCCCAAGGGCTCAACCTGCTCACCACGCACCCGGCACTCGTCTTTTCCACACAGATCGTGTCCGCCGTTGCGGGCACGAGCATGATGCCCCTACTCGTGGCGCTCACGCTAGGCGTCTGCTCTCGCCATCCCGGCAGCGACGACGCTGCCAAGGGCAAGAACAAGCACAGCTTCCGCGCGCTCAACGGGCGCAACCAGGCGGCCAACCACGCGGGGAACATGGTCAGCGCGGGCCTGGCTGCCGTGCTGGGCGAGCGTTTCGGGCTGACGGCGGTCTTCTGGCTGGTCATGGCCTTCTGCGCCGCGACGATGGGAAGCGTCCTTCTGCTGCCGGAGCGGGCGATCGACCACGCGGCCGCAAGGGGGGGTCCTTCTGTCGACGATGATATGAACACTACCGGTGGTCCACAGGATATACAGGAAAGAGACAGGTCAGGGACTGACGAAGAAGCGGAACGGGGTGGTGCTTCCCAGACTCAGACTCGGGAGGCTCCAATCGCCAACCCAAAGGAAAAGAAGAAGAAACGGTTCCTGAACAGCACACTCGGACTCCTGCTGAGGAACAAGCCTCTCGTCGTCGTCGCCGTCACCGTGTTCTCGTTCCACCTCGGCAACGCTGCGATCCTCTTCCTCTACGGCCAGGCCCTCGTGGCCGCCGGCGAAGGAAACCCCGCCAGCACGACCGGCCTGACCGTCATCATCGCGCAGGGAACCATGGTCATTGTGTCAGTCCTGACATCGTGGCTCGCCGGCCGCAGCGGGTACTGGTTCGCCGTCCTGCTGTCGTACGCTGCCCTGCCTGTCCGCGCCGCCGTCGCGGGCCGGTTCATCAAGAGCTGGGGCGTCTGGCCCGTCCAAATCCTCGACGGTGTCGGCGCAGGAATTCAGAGCGTCGCGATCCCCGGGCTGCTGGCCGTCATGATGGCCGGGACCGGACGGGTCAATGTCACTTTCGGCATCGTTGGCGGCGTGACCCGCCAGACGGGCGCCGCCATCTCGCACTCATTGGGGGGCTGGATGGCGGAGGCCAGGGGATACAGCTTTGCGCTCTACCTGTCAGGTGTCTTTCCGCTTGTCTCACTGGCAATTTGGCTGGGGTTTTACAAGATGCTACGCCCGGTCATGGATAGGAAACCTAGTGAGGGGGTAATGCTCACAGTTTAGAGCTAATGTAGTCAACCGGTGATGGAAGAACAAAGGCTTTGTTTCCACCTTTACCTAGATGAGAGTTGTTTTTGGCTGTGTTTAAGTAATCGTATCTGTCACTTTCTTTTCTTAGTGGGGGCTCCATTTTCTTGTTGAGCATCGTTTCTCTAGCGTCATTGGAATTCACTCCTGTAAGATAAGATTGCGTTGTCAGTACTTGCATCTCCGTGTCATTTCGAGACACAATATCTAGGGCTTGACTTGTCAAGTAAAAAGCATACCAGAGTACATGAGGTATGAAAACAGCTCAGAATATAATATTCATCACAGTTATAGAAGTCAAATGGTATGCAGTGATGGGACATATGACGACGTATGTAGCGGAAGAAACACTGGACGAACCACGGGGTTTGTATTAATATCCAATCACCTTAGTCGTTTCTTTGGTATCAGCATCCCAGACTAGCTGAGGTATGCCTCACCACAATGTCGCCACACGCGTTGTAGGGCGGTACGCTTCTTGAATTTCATTCACTCAGTCAGGCTGATTCAAACAGCTAGACGCCCCTCCCACCTTCGTGACAGGTCTTGAAATCGCGATAGTTGTGTTGCCTCCGACCGCCGCGATGATTAGTTGGCACGAGCATGAGTGTAAATACCTCTCCGGACGTTTACATATCAGACGACCTCATCCCGCACCGCAAGCCCTTTCTTTTCCAGCCAATGGTCTTCTGGCCGATGCGAAGGCGGTCGGTTATACTTCGCTGCGTCTGGGAGTGAAATATAGACAGGATGTGAATCTCATCATTGGTCCTCAACCGCACCTTTAAAAACCCTTGGACCGACAAGAAGTACAACAAGCCATCGTCGGAGACAGTGATGAGGCTAGGGGGGTTGTTCAAAGCCCACGCCCATCACCGTCCCATCCTAACAACGAAGCTGGGGTTAGGACTGCCTTTTCTTGAGACTTTGGGCTTGGAGACTCTATTGTACCAGTTTCAGACATTCCAGACATAGTACAATCATGCTAAACTCTTTCCTCACCTACTACTTATGTAATAGAGATGTACCAGTGTCCCATTTTGTCCGCAGTAGGGTGTTTACTGTTCAGACTGTTACCTGTCACATGATGTCATCTGTAAACGCTCCTGTTTCACTATGCCACGTCTGCCCTATGCGCAGAACATGACGTCAAATTGCCCTGTAACCCTTTTTATAATGTCTCCCGGTGCCACAAATACACTGATGGAACCATGGCTAGGCATAAGATGACATGCAGTGAGAGTCAAAACTTTGAGCGAAAGAGGGTCTGAAGCCCATAGTAATAGATATCAGAGCCCTTAATAGCAACAGCAAGGTTCTCATGCCCTGCAACAATACCTGTCCTATCCAGAGTGATTCAAAGTAATCAATCAAAAACACCTGATCCACAAATTGTTCCTTCGATGCCATTTTTGACATCCTAGCTAGTGCAAATCCCCCGATCACAATCCTAAGCGGAGTCAGGTAAATTGTAGGGATACCTATCAACGTGGAGAGACAGACCTTATCAGAATCCGCAACACAAATCTAATAGGTATCTAGTCAGCCGTCCCGTTTTCCAGAGGATTGAATATTTCCTTGATCGAGTAGGCAAGCTTACGCAGTTCTTGCCGTCCGTTCTGCAGCAGACCTGACCCTTTTCGGGGTACACGGCACGGTGTCGGAGGTCGCGGGTGATCTCGGCCAAAATCTGTGGGCTTGCTGCGGCCACGGCCGCCACGAGAGCGAATATGGGTAAGATGGACTTCATTTTTTGGGCGATTTCGTTTGATCCAGGCGGGTTTGTCGTGACTGACCGGAAACACGAGCGGGTGATTTGTGTCCCCATTTATAGCTTCGCGGGGGGCTTGTGGCCACCGGATACTGCACAGACTTCCTTTTCGGACCTCGAACGGCCCTCTTTGACTTGAGCATTGAGCATTTTCCGTTCCAAAGCATTTGTTCTATGCCTTGGTGCTCTGGTTCTTGGAGCTCCATAATCTGGACTATCAGACGAACACCAAGGCCCGTCACTTGGACAGAGGTGCCGCCTAGAAAACAGCCCGAACACGGTCCGGACTTCCGTAGCGTTCCAGGTCTTCCTTGTAGTTTTGCATTATTCGCACAGGCAGCGCACAGGCTACTGTAAGTGTGAGTGCGTTGTCAGCCGGCATGCTGCCAAAGCATCTTGTTCCGGCTCGCCTGCATCACCACCACCTCCTTGCATTGGGGTTCTCAAGATGCTGTCAGTCACCGCATACAAAATAAGTTGAGCGAAACCGTATCTATTATTCTCGGTCCTCCCGATGACGTCCCAGCTCCTTCTACTCGGACTTTTTGTAGCTCGGCGAGACCTCTGCCAACTGTCTCTGGTGCTCTCCCTTTTCAATCATGTCTTTGAGCACCTCATCGGCCACTTTCATGGCCTGGACGCCAGCTGGTGCACCACAGTAGACGGTCGCCTGCAGAATCGCCTCACGAATCTCGAGCTCGGTAAGCCCGTTCCTGATGGCGCCCCGGATATGGATGCCGAACTCGGCCCAACTCTTGAGAGCAATGAGCATGCCGATGTCTGGTACCTTGGTTAGGCGTCATCCCCTAGGTTCTGGGGAGGCGCAGATGGCCCTGGAAACGACTTACTGAGAAGGCTTCTCTGCTTTCGCTCCAAGCCTGGGCGTGACCAGATGTTCCCCCAAGCCCATCTTGACGATTGCCAGTCAGAGGTGCACTTATCTCTTGCCAGACCTACTGCAAGTGATTCTTGGGGGGGGGGTCTCTCTTACTCCGTAATCAGCTCTTGTTGGGCATAGGCAAACTCGCTGGACCCATTGCGCAGGGCAGTCTCAACGTAGGCTTCCCCGACCACTTCCCGACGGTTTTGGAGGCCGGCCTCAAATAGCTCGGCGCGTAACTTCTTACTATTGTCGGATGCCATTATACTGGGGGGGTTTGGCGTTCGAGGGGAATTCGTAGGCACAAGATGGAAGGATGTCGGTAGCGGGGCGAAAGACGCGCAAATGTTCTCTTTGTTGTTGTTGTTGCTGCTGCACAAAGATGTGGCAGACATCCGGGTTCGGCCAAGGCTCGAGCCGATTGAGGGGTCATTGCTAGCTTCCGGAACCGGGAGATCGCAACACGCCGCGCCGTTATCCCGATATTCCGCGCCCCAGCGAAGTATCCCAGTTTCCCGGTATCCCGGTATTCCGCTGCAACGCCTCATGTGTCAGGGAAGCCAAAACTAAAAAAACAACGTTCGACGGAGGAGTCGAGTAACTGCCACGACACATCTCTCCGTGTTGTTTCGGTGAGTCCTTTGTGTTAAAATAACCACTACAAAAGACAGTATTGGCCCGTAAGCCTGTAATTGCATGTGAAGAGCCTCCACGGTTTGCTTGTGCTTCAAATCCAGTTGCTTCGTCATCATTCGGTTGCCTAGTTGCGTTGAATGTAGAGAATGTAGCATCGTCCCAATCCGGCACACTTCTTGTTCATTCTTGTTTCCTCAATTGGCGGCGGTCCTGTTCTTGAAATACTGTTAGAATCGGTCCCTTTTCATACACATTCCGGATTGAATCCGGATCCGCCAGCGCTCAAGATGGCCCCACTAGCAATTGCTCTACCGCAGGCCGTAGGCCCACAGGCCAACAGGGCACCTACCTAGCCTGCACTAGGGCAGGCAGTTTCTAATACCTACCTACCTAGGTAGTTAATAACAATGAAATCAACAACACTATCCCACCAAACAACATGTGATTGAGCGAAGCTGTGAATAGCTCCCTTCTGCCTAGTTCAACATGGATATATCCTCCTAGTAAACCCAGCCAGTACCGTCGACAATGAAAAAAATCGAAAAAGAAATATGGGTTTTGGCGGAGAGACGTGTACGTGTTGTCAGCACTGATGCCGAACTGAATTTAGGCCCATAGATCCTATGTTGACTCAACATCAACGATGTATTGCACTGTTGTCCTTCGTGCGGTTGATAGTGGGTGGATATATACATTGTAGTATTTCTCCATATAATGAGGTCTAGATTTAGACAGAACCCGACAAAACAACTACCATGAGGCCGTTGACGCCCTTCCAGCGACATGGAGCGCCTTTTGCGTCTTTATCTGGCCATGTCAGCAACGCCCTTGTTCCCACCTACCCAAAATGGCAACTCTGGAATCCAGTTCGGATAACCGTTAAAACCCTCATAAGCACCCCTATCCGTTTTCATCACCTTTTATAATTGCCTCACTTCCCACGACAGAAGAAATGAATTAAATCTGTCGAAGCCTACTCAACTCTCTGCCTCACACAGCTGTGCCCCGTCCAGGAAGATCCCCACAACATCAGCAACAACAAAAATTAAAAAATGGCGAACGTCATCCCACTCACCTTCCGCATCGCCACTCCGGACGATGCGCCGCAGCTTCAACAACTCGTGCAAGCCGCCTTCCGTGCCGAAGACAGCCGGGCGGGCTGGACGGCCGACATGGAGCTTGGAAGGTCCTTCCACTACTCCGTCGAGGAAGTCCTGAAAACCATCAACAACCCCGAAGCCGTGGTTATCATGGCCATCGACCAGGACGGGGTCCTCGTGGGATCCGTCGATGCCATCAAGCGCGCCAACGGCCTCGCTCGCTTCGCCATGCTCTCCGTGGACCAGACCCGGCAGCGCGGAGGCGTCGGGCGACGGCTCCTCGCCCACGCCGAGGAGCACGCCCGTCAATGGGGCGTCGACACTTTTGGCCTGAACGCGCTCTCGTCGCGCGCGAGCCTCCTTGAGTGGTACGGGCGCTGCGGATACATCAAAACCGGGGAGACCTCTCCGTTCCCGGTTGATCGTTTCCCTCAACTGGATTTGCCGAAGGACTTGTGCTTCGTTGAGCTAGAGAAGAAGGCGTAGCTGGAACTCTCTTGCCTCGGCAGGCTTGGAAGTTGTACAAGACGAGTTTGATCATTCGGAGACTTGGAATAGTACGAAACACGAGAACGGCTGGTATGTACACCGTCGACGTATCCTTAGCACTCAGTAACTGACCATCCCTTGCGGTGTTCTAGCTCAACACAGTATCACAGCCTTGAACCTTGGCGGGGTATAGTCGATTAAGCATACTGATGTGCAATATAACTGAAGGAGATACTTAGCTTAAGCCCTAAGGGCTGTTTCCTGATGATGTACATCCTCTAGAGTATGTCATGGCCGAAGCTTAGCTACACAAAAGAACATTAGCATTTTTTGCGGAACCGAACCAAGCCGGCTTGGAATTGGTGGAAACACGGCCGATTCCACAATGGCTCTCGTGGTGCGCCAATGAATGCTCCTCGGCAAATCTCAGAGATCCCCCCCCCGTGTGTGCTGTTCAGAACAGGTGCGAACTCCGTCAGGCCTTGGGTGCGTGGCCGAGTTGAAACAAGGTGGATGTGGAAGGCTGCATCAAGTGACGATCGCGTCGATAGTCTACCCGCCCATCTTCCTTGGCCATCCTATACCAAACCAAACGTCTTCCGGATCTCTCCTGGCTCAGTTACAGTCGCCAATGTAACAGGTTCAATGTTTTACCGTCGGCGGCAAAGATGCGTCGGAGCAAGTCACAGGGTCGGTCGTTGGCCAAAATCATGGCCTAGAATCGCGAGTCCTTGGTATGTTGTAAAACAACACCAAGCCGCGGTTGAGGCCAAGTGATGGACGGACTCTTCCGTCTACCATGAAAGCAGATCGATGACATTGTCACCACATCGAGTGGGTATTGTCCTGTGAAAGAAGAGCCCCCATCCTAGAACACACCTGAACTGACCGACCCGTTGTGTCTGACACTTACCATTCGCTGAGTCGTTCTTCCTAGACCAACGTCGTGGGTAGCTCGCTCGGCCAAGATATGCAGATGCTTCCTTATAACTTGAGTGTACGAAGGATATACGGTCGTGCTACGGGCTTCTCCCCCTTGTCCACCCCCCACCCCCCTCTTCTCTCTGATGATCCGGCGTTTTAGTCCAGACAGCCTAGGGCACGATCGACGGCGCGAACATTCCCCATGCGGCGGTATCCATTTCACACCGATCTCGGTTTCGGTTCTACGACACCCCTGTAAACAAGAAAGGCCCCACCGAGCTTCAACGCCATCCGGCCAGGAGGCACACGATGCAGGCGGCTGGCTGCAGTGGAGATCCTGTGACGCTTCAAAAAGGAAGCGGAGATGTTACAGTCGGGCCAGCCGCAGCGTCGGACGAACGGCGATGTCGTAGCATGTTTCTGCATGACCTCAGCCAGCGCGGGCCGGTGTGAGGCGAAGGATCTGGGTCTCCCTGCTGCAGGTGAGTTTGTTGACAGGACACCAGAGCCCACGGGCTCTGGCTCAAAAAACTCCGAAAGTGTCCCCGTTTGGCAGGTGGGTGGCTTTTTTATATTCGGATCCGGACGACAAAAGGGTGTTGACTATATCCTATTCAGGAACCCGGACGTCGGACCTCTACATGCCCCCGAATGTCGGACCTCTGGATGCCCCCGAGAGGGTGTGAACCAACTAACCGCCCGTATCAATGGACCTATTTGAACCCCCCCTGGTCGACGCTGAATGGAAGAAGATTGCAGGATACAAACGCCAAGCCCTCGTGGGGACTCTAGAATGTGCTCCCCCACTGGCCCCTACATGAGCGAAAGAAGAAGTCAAGACAAGAGAAACAGCCAAAGAGGTGTCTAGAGAAAGATTGAAGTCTCGCCAAGGAGTCTAAAAGTCCATTGGGGGTCCAAAAGGGTCAAGTGAGGCGCCGGGGGGGGGGGGGGTGTGCAGGTTCGGAAAGAGGACGACGAGTCTTGTGATGGAGTGTATACGCCATTCTTTTCGACTCTCGAGCTTCCATATTCGGCAAGCAGATCGGACTGAGGCCCAAGTAAAAGATGGATATAAGAGGATGGTACAACAGCAGAAAGTAACCCATCAGTCGTTACAAATATATCGCAATCTTCATTGTCTCCGCCGGGTAAGCTCTGATATCCCGTCACTAGTAGCCCGCCCGCCCGCCCCGTTCCTGTCTAGCAAGCCAGACCTTTCACGATGAAGAGCCTCCTATCCGCCCTGTTACTCTCCGTCGGCCTCGCGGCGCCCGCCGCCGTCGCGCAGGTCGTAGGCTCCCCTTGGGGTTTCGCCACGGGCGTCACGGGCGGCGGCAACGCGAAGCCCGTGTACCCGACGACCAACGCGGAGCTCGTCGCCCTGCTCGGCAGCTCGCAGCCGCAGGTCATCGTCCTGACCAAGACGTTTCAGTTCGTCGGCACCGAGGGCACCACGACCGCCGAAGACGGCTGCGCGCCCTGGGGCCAGGCCGCCGGCTGCCAGCTGGCCATCAACGCCAACGGCTGGTGCGGTAACCGGCCCCGCGTCCGGGTCACGTACGACACCGCCGGCACGAAGCCCATCTACGTCAAGTCCAACAAGACGCTCGTCGGCCAGGGGAGCGCCGGCGTCATCAGCGGCAAGGGGCTATACCTCTCCGGCGTGTCCAACATCATCATACAGAATATTCAAATCACCGACTTGAACCCCAAGTAAGCACTATCTTGAGGATTTTTCTATGTATATGCCAAGGAGTGAGAGACAACCCGTTTTCTAACTGCCCATGTAGGTTCGTCTGGGGCGGTGATGCCCTTACCTTCTTCGGCTCCGATCTTGTCTGGATCGACCATGTTCGCGTAAGTCCGAGATCATTTTGTAAATGGGGGGGGGGGGGGGGCAAGGTGGACATGATCAACTTACACTAACTCTGGAATATGCCATCAGACCTCAAAGATTGGCAGACAGCACTACGTCACCGGCTTCGGAGGCAACAAGAGACACACCTGGTCCAACAACTACATCGACGGCAGGTCGGACTTCTCGGCCAGCTGCGACGGCCGCCACTACTGGGGCATCCTCGTCTCAGGCGACGGCGACGAGATCACCTTCCAGAGTACGATCCCCGAGCCCGCTGCCCCTTCATCTCATATTTCCGCCCCCCGGCCCCCCTTTTCCCAACTCCTCTCTCACCACTTTCTCAACTCTTCTCCCAACCCTTTCTCTCTCTCTTGGCGTAACTGACCAAAACACCCCCATAGACAACTACGTCCACTACACCTCCGGCCGCAGCCCCGCCCTGAGCGGCAACTCCATCTTCCACGCCGTCAACAGCGTCTGGTCCGACAACAACGGCCACGCCCTCGAGGGCGGCTCCAACGCCCGTGGCCTCTTCGAGGGTTGCTACTTTGACAAGATCAAGGAGGTCGCCGGCACCAACCTCCAGAACAAGCTCTTCAGCGCCAGCCCCGCCAACCGCGCCCAGTGCCAGGCCGCCCTCGGGCGCACGTGCCTCCCCAACGGCTACCGCAGCTCCGGCACGTTCCCCCACAGCGACGCGAGCCTCCTCGCCGACTTCAAGGGCCGCCGCATCGCGCCCGCCGGGTCCGCCGACGAGGCCTTCCTCAACGTCCCCAAGAACGCCGGGAATGGGAAGCTTTGATCCCCCCGCGACCGTTGACACACCGCCGGTGCGTCTTTCTGTCTGTCCGCCCTCTGGCCAAGACTCTGGGGGTATTGGTGCACGAGAACAGCGAGTGGGGGGATATGGAAAGTGGAAGGAAAACCGGCTAGGTAACATGGATGGTAAATTACTTCTGTGCCAGTCAGTCTCTAAACAGATCACAACCCGCGTGGTATGTTTTCTGAGAAAGATGGTGGTCGCGCCCATATAGTTCTCGTATAAGAGTGATATGCCACAGGGCCACATCAACCTTATCAGCCCGTTTTCATCGCCGGGATAGTATACATACACACATTTTAAATCCAACATATCACACAATTCTCCATGTGGAATTCAAGACAATAGTCAGAAACGCAAACCAACAGCGGTATCACCTTGAAAGCCTCAAACACTGGGCGAGTCTGGCGAGCTCAGGCCGCTTAGCTCAATGTAGGGTCACTAGGTCCATTTAAATTATCACAAGTATTCATGGTTGTGCAGCGCGGAATTACAAATCACGTTGCCAAAGTTTCACCAACACAGCGCCGGCTCGGGCCGCCCCCGTTGGTTCTTGGTGACATACACACAAATGAAACACTGACTACGCGGCTTTTTTACCTTTTGTCATATTGGTGTAGCGCTCTAGTTGGCATGCCATGATTCGCACATGTCCAAGATTGCAAATAAGACATCGTGACACGGCAATGTGTGAGGAGAGTGGATTACGGTCGTCAAACATGAATAAATGAACCTATCTGCAGACATACTAGACTACAACAGGAATCTCAAGGCGCGACGGCCAGAGACTCTCTCATTTCCTCGCAACTAGAAACTTTTTCTCTTCACAGTCTCGGTACCATCTAGAGACGACTCGGTACGCTTCCCGAGTTGCTCTTAAGGTCGAAGCGGTCAAGGTTCATGACCTTGTTCCAGGTGGTCACAAAATCCTTGACAAACTTCTGACCAGCATCAGCCTGGGCGTAGATCTCAGCCACGGCGCGGAGCTCGGCATGGGAGCCGAAGATGAGATCGACACGGCTGGCAGTGTACTTCTTGCTGCCCGACTTGCGGTCGTAACCCTCGTACACATCCTGGTTGTTAGTGGCCTTCCACTCGTTGCCCATATCGAGTAGGTTGACAAAGAAGTCGTTCGTCAGGGCGCCAGGTCGGTTGGTGAAGACACCGGTCGACGATCCATCAAAGTTGGTGTTCAACACGCGCAGACCACCGAGAAGGACAGTGAGCTCAGGGGCGGTGAGGCTAAGCAGGTGTGCGCGGTCGACGAGGTAATGCTCCGTCTTGGCGCGGTCGGTGGACTTGCCGTAGTTGCGGAAGCCGTCGGCAAAGGGCTGAAGATGGTCAATAGACTCGACGTCAGTCTGCTCTTGAGAAGCATCGCCGCGGCCAGGCGTAAATGGAACGGTGATGTCGTAGCCAGCGTTCTTCGCGGCCTGCTCAACGCCGGCGGCACCGGCCAAGACAATAAGGTCGGCCAGAGAGACCTTCTTGCCACCGCTCGAGGAGCTGTTGAACTTCTGCTGGACGCCCTCAAGAGCCTTGAGGACCTCGGCAAGCTGCCTGGGGTTGTTGACCTCCCAGTCCTTCTGGGGTGCCAAGCGGATGCGGGCGCCGTTGGCGCCACCACGCTTGTCACTGCCACGGAAGGTAGATGCGGAAGCCCAAGCAGTGGAGACGAGCTTGGAGGGGTCAATGCCAGTGCCGAGGATCTCCTTCTTCAGCGAGGCGGCATCCTGCTCGTTGATGAGAGGATGGTTGGGGGCGGGAATAGGGTCCTGCCAGATAAAGTCCTCGGAGGGAACCTCGGGACCGACATAACGAGAGCGCGGGCCCATATCACGGTGCGTCAGCTTGAACCAAGCCTTGGCAAAAGCGTCGGCGAACTGATCCGGGTTCTCGAGGAAGCGTCTCGAGATCTTCTCGTACTCGGGATCAAAGCGCAGCGACAGGTCGGTGGTCAACATGGTGGGCAGTTGCTTCTTGTTAGGGTCGTAGGCATGGGGGATGATGGGCTCGGCGTTCTTTGCCACCCACTGGTTTGCGCCAGCGGGGCTCTTTGTGAGCTCCCAGTCATACTTAAAGAGATACTCAAAGTACTTGTTGCTCCACTTGGTAGGCGTGGCAGTCCAAGTGACCTCGAGGCCACTGGTGATGGTGTCGGGGCCCTTTCCGGAGCCGTGCTTGTTGGCCCAACCCAGACCCTGCTGCTCGAGACCAGCTCCCTCGGGCTCGGGACCAACGTTGCTATCAGGGGCAGCGCCGTGGGTCTTGCCGAACGAGTGACCGCCAGCAATGAGGGCGACAGTCTCCTCATCGTTCATGGCCATGCGGCCAAAAGTGGTGCGGATGTCCCTAGCAGCGGCAACGGGGTCAGGGTTGCCATCGGGACCCTCGGGGTTGACGTAGATGAGACCCATGTGGGCAGCGCCGAGGGGCGACTCCAGCTCGCGGGAGTGGATGTCGGACTTGGACTTGGTAGCTTGAGAACCATCGAGGACACCGGAATCGGCCTTGCCAGCATGGCCGTGGGCGTAACGGACATCATTGCCCAACCATGTGGTCTCGCCACCCCAGTAGACAGACTCATCCGCCTCAAACGTGTCGGAACGACCGCCGGAGAAACCAGCTGTCTGGAAGCCCATAGACTCGAGGGCGACGTTGCCGGTCAGGATCATGAGGTCGGCCCAGGAGATCTTGTTGCCGTACTTTTGCTTGATGGGCCACAGAAGACGACGGGCCTTGTCGAGACTGACGTTGTCCGGCCAGCTGTTGAGGGGGGCGAAACGCTGCTGGCCCTGTAGGAGAGAACGTGGTTAGGACATCATCTTTTTTTTCTTTTTTTTTACATTGAATTAACAACGCAAGATCGACTCACCTCGCCGCCACCGCCACGTCCGTCATGAACGCGGTAGGTACCAGCACTGTGCCATGCCATACGGATGAAGAAACCACCGTAGTGGCCGAAGTCGGCGGGCCACCATTCCTGGGAGTCGGTCATCAGGGCGGTGAGGTCCTTCTTGATTCCGTCGTAGTCGAGGCCCTTGAAGGCGGACACATAGTCAAAGTCGCCGCCCAGCGGGTTGGTGACGGGCGTGTGCTGGCGGAGGATGTTTAGCCTCAACGAGTTGGGCCACCAGTCGCGGTTCTTGGTGCCGCCACCGCCGGTGTTCATGGTCCGGATGAAGGGGCACTTGTCTTCGGCCATGATGTCTGATTTGTCTGATTTCCTTTGACGTTGGGATAGATATTTCCAATGGTCGAGATGTTATTTGACGGCTCTTGCAAATGTCGTCAATCGTCGATTCGAAAAGGGATGAGGGGAGGGTAGTAAGAAGAGGAGAGATGGAAGGAGAGAGATGGCAGGACGGAAAAGAGTTCGCTCGTAGGAACCCTCGGCCGTGGGAAGGAGGCGACCCCGCGTTTTATGCCATGACCTCGACCCCTCATCGACTGCATGACCAATGGCGGGAGTCTTGTTGGCGGTTGGAGGGGGGGGGGGGAGGGAAGGAGGGCCGAGAGTACACGGCGAGAACCACTGTGCGGTCACATCTGTGTGTCAGTACATAGTAGGTAGGGGGGGTAAATGCCGGGCTCATCGCTGGTGGTAGGGTGGGTAGGGGTGTTGCTGTTGCTGGCGCAAGGTCGGTTCATGGTAGCTCGGGAGTGGCGGGCGATGATATGACAAATGCTGGGAGGCGAGACAAGGCGCGTTTTCGGGGTCTTTTTCTGCATGTTCGAGAAGACCAGGCGAAGCACACGGGCTAGCGGCTTTGTCTTACACGGGTTTGCCCCTCGCCCGTGGGGCGAGAGAAAAGATTCTATTCTGTGCGTCACACAGACTACTGTAGACACAATGTCGCGACGCGACGATGTCGGCTCGGAGCTTCACAGCCGCTCACGTTGCGGTCCAGATGGCCCCAAAAAAATCGACGAAGCCCTCGCTGGGGTTATTGTCATCGGAGCGCGGGCGTTGTGGGGGCGGGTACATAAGGCTCTAGTTGCTCGTTACCTATGACGCGGACATCCAAGCGGTCCTCGAGCATAGACCCTAGCAGTTTTCGGGTGGACTGCCACTTCGGCGCGACAGCTTCACAGTCCCAGAAAGATGCAACAGTGCCGTGAGCTTGCGTGACCGGCTTGGAACAAGAGCGTGCAGTGTTCGTAGCTACACTGTACTGTGGCAAAGGAGCTGTGCTTGCTTCGAACAGGGGGGGGGGGGGAGCAAGAGGGAGGGAAGGGGGCCCGGGTCAAAATGCCGTGCGGGGAGCAGTTCTGTATCTCTGCAAAGGCGGATGGATACACGTGTAGACGACGCCAAGGTGCGAACGAACCCTTGCGCCCAATAGCAACGGGCTTGATAAGCAGACCGTGATGCCATGGATGGTCAATGACCATATGCAGGTGGAAACTGAAGAGTGATATCAGCATTGGAACCCCCCCCCCCCCCCCCCCCCCCCGACAGAATTGTCTCGTGGTTTTGCTCGTTCCGAGCCGGCAGGTCTGGCTGGGCTGGTCCTGTTCCACTATAAATAAATCCACTCTTCTCCCGCTCTGCTCCATTTCAAACAATTAGATGGCGACATCCATTATCCTCTCTTTCTCTTTTTGGGTTTCCACAGAGAGAAGGCACCTACCTACCTGGTGTCGATTGTATTGTCCCCTTCTTCATTGGCCGAGACAACCCCGCAGTCGGTCTTTCCACTCAACTGTTTCTTCTGTAAGGATACAGAAAGTGGAGATGCAGCTGCAGCTGCTCTCCGCAAGCCCCCACTTTCTCAGACATGCGTGAACGCACCTTCCCTGCTGCTCTATATATAAGATACCTTTTGGTAGGCACAGAAACCAACTCTGCACGGGTAGCTTTCCCCTACCTCACACCTTTTGCAAAATGCACGACGTCACCCGGCCCCACTTCTCTCTGTCCACTACTCTGTACCTGTACAGTACACAAGTGCAGAAGTACTATGTAGAAATCAATCTCTGCCTGCTGCTCCATCATCACCGCTAGTTGAAATAGGAAGTAAAGCGCGGCTTCACCTAACTACAGAATGGACAGGGGTCGATCATGGCTATTTTCGCCGGTTTTTCGGTCGTCTCCTTCGAATGGCAGTGACTGGTGCCACGGGCATAAGCCCCGGTGTCCAGGGCACCTAACCACCTAAACGATACTGATCTCACCATCTGAGATATCGAGTATCAGCAACGTGAAGCACTTTACATCGTGCTACTTACTGCTCGCCTTCGGCCTCTCCCCTCCTCTCTTCCCCGAGAACGACCCACTGCCGATTTCATCCTGGACTGGTCACGCATCTCCTGTGTCTTCAAACTATCTTGCCCTCGATGGCTGCTGGCCCATGCGCAGCCCCCGCCCGAGCTTCCCCCGCAATCTTGGCAATTCCGCGATTCGAGCGAAACATCGCCGACCCAAAATTATTCTTCTCCCCATTTTCCCTTGCCGCCTACCGCTCTCTCCTAGAAAGTTACGGTGCGGAAACGTCCCTCAGCACATGTCAGCTCCGGGGGACCACTTTTGATTTGAAATGTTGAAATATTTTTTTTGTTGACTTTGGGGTTCTCGAACAACTAGAACTACTTCTCAAATCTTCTAGCCCACCGCAGTGGACGGGTGTCGTGACGCGTAATGAACTGATCGTAAGCGTTCATCCCCACTAGAGTTGGGGGTTGCGAAAATATATACGCTGCCGGTTTGCCGTTGACTCATCTTCCGTCTCTCTTCCAGGCACAATACTGCACGGCTTTGTCTTCCGAATCAAACAAGACAAATTGGGCAGAGACAGTTGACAAGGGGCTGGCTGGGTCACGTCGTCACTTTTCTCTCGTTCGAGATGCAGACAAGTAGACCGTACGAAAGAATGCGGGTGTCTTCGGAATCCCCGCCTCGTCGAACAGCGACTTACATAGACCGCGTAGACCGGGACGGAAGAGGATGACTCGGTTGCCGTCGAGCCGCTCGCAACGGGTCACTAACTGCCTCACCACAGGAAGTAGTAGGACCACACTACCGATACTACGCCACTTGAGTTCTTCGTCGTGTCCGTTGAATTGATGCGAATCTCGCTCAACGTCCCCCCATCTCGCGGAATCTACGACGTCGCTTACGCCTGCGCCAGAGTATGATCCCTGCCATGGCTATGGCCGCAGCTGCAGCTACATTTCACACTCACGGTTACCATCGTCACGAAGGCTTCGGGGCCCCATGGGGTTTCCTACCTAAGCTCCCCAGGACGCTCAGAGCTATCACGCCGCTTCCTGTGGTGAAGCCGGGGCCGCGATTTGACCCGTCCGCGGATGGCTGCGGTTGGCTGCCGCCATCGCTGCCCGTGTTGTTCGGAGATAAGTTTGGTATCGCAGTCGCCGTGACCGTGACCGTCAGCGGGGCTGCGGTGACGAAGGCCGTCTTGGTGGGGCTTTGGAGCACGGATGGTGGAGGCTGTGATGCCGCGATGGACGAGGTTGCGGAGCTTTGACGAGCGGATGACTGAGTAGGAATGCCGGGTGCCGAGGAGGACGAGGTTGTTGCTGGGATCCGCGTCGAGGAGACAAGGGAGAAGGAAGTCGGGGTAGCCGGAGGTGTCTCGTTGGGCGAGGGCGTTGTCGGAGGCGTTGCCGAAGACGTTGCCGAAGACGTTGTCGAAGGCGTTGTCGAACTCGTTGGTTGCGCAAAGGGCGGGCCGGAAAGAGTCGAGACCACGAGTGGCCGGTGAGGTGTTAGGGGTCCCGGCGGAGTCTTTGGACCATCCCGTTCGTGATGCTGATGGGCGTCGAGCCTCAACCTCGGAGGGGGCGGTCCCCGCCGCGCCAACGACAGACCGACCATGTTGAAATGGGATCCGTCGTTCTCTGGGACATTTACCAACGAGTCTCGGTACCCGCTCCTAGAAAAAGAAAGAAGGCCAAGACCCAAGACAAGACACTCATGTCAAGCCAAGGCGTGGGGGGTTGCGGCTGGAGTGTATGGAAAACCAAAAGAGACGTGGCCCAACAAAGAAGCTGCCTTTTGCCACGCTTCCGGGTGAGACAGTCGCTCCACGTCTGAACTCTTGGCTTCCTATTAAGTCTCCGGTCAGCCATACCCCCCCCTGCGATCCGTAGGAACAACGGTGATAGGCGGCCCTGGCCACCGGGTTGCCACATCACATGCCGCTCTGCCTTGTGATAACCTGCGTACTGGAATCGTGGGGTGCGAGTTCTGTGACAGTAGATGAGGGCTCTTACTACGCAGCTGAGGCAGCGTCTATTCTTGGCATCTCAACTGTTCAAGTCTCTTTTGGGGGGGTGCCGGGGCCACCAGCGGGCATGACATGACACGAGGCCGGCGGGAACTCGACGTTTTGACTCGGGGCGATACCTTGCGATTGGTTTCATGCCGGCGCGAAGCTGGCCACCCATACCTCGAGACGGGTATTTTACTGGAGCAAAAAAACCCTAGCTGAGCTGAGGCGGAATCAGCCTTTTTGTCGGTTCATTGCTTCGCGGGAGTGAGATAAGCCACGGGGAAAGCATGACACTTTGTTTTTGGCGATTCACGGTTGGTTTGGTCCGGGTGTGTGGGTTTGCGCATCGCACGACGCGCGTGTCGCTTTCCCGGGTACCAGGGACTCGCTTGTTTTGTATGAAGACCACGCTGCGACGTGGTGTTTGTTTGAACTGTGGCTGCATCCGAGGCTTGGCTGTATTGACGATGCTGATCCAACTTTTGTTGCCCGCTTGCCCCGGGGTCGGGGAAGTCTCATAATGTGTGTGTAAGAGAGAGAGAGAGAGAGAGAGAGAGAGAGAGAGAGAGAGAGAGAAAAAGATATACGGTACTCTCCCCTCCCGCCCTATGTTTCCGAGATTTCATTCGTCCCATCGACTGAACGACTCTCCCCCCCCCCCGTGATCATGACTTCTGACGAACTGTCATCGCCCCGGCGGCTGCAGAGGGTACGCCGTACTCTCTCCTCGGCAGCGGTGGGAAGTCTGCACCTCCTGGCGAGCGATACGGAGTTCTCGCAGGGTAGCCGCTACGAAGAACACACGAGTCCCACACGGACGTCCTCCAGGAGCCAGACGGCTCGATCTCGTTCGTCGGGAAGCCGGAGCACGGAAATCACGAGCTCGTCGGAAGACGTCTTGGCGAGGACGTTGTCTCTGCCGTCAATACCGGAGGGCGAAGGGAGCCACGGCACCGATCACAGGAACCCGTTTGCCGACCCGCGCCTCCGGGTGCAACTCTCGAACGAACCTCGAAACCCGTTCGACGATGCGTACTCCACAGAGCTGGCGGGACGGCCGGTGGAAGAGGCGCCGTCCTATCACGTCTTCTCCAGGAGGCAGAAATGGTTCGTCATCGCCGTCATTGGCGCTGCTGGTTTGTTCTCGGGGCTCTCTTCCAACATTTACTTTCCGGCGCTGGACGTCATCTCAACAGTAAGTCCCTCCCCTTCCCTCATCAGCTAGCAGCCTAATCCCCCTTATTGCTTGGAAGGAAGTTTAACGAAGCTTGCAAAGGACCTTCAAGTGAGCCATCAGATGGTCTCCCTGACGATCACGTCCTATCTCGCCGTTCAAGGTGTCTCGCCCTTGATCTGGGGGTCGATATCCGACGCTCTGGGCAGAAGGCCCATCTACATCGCGTCCTTCGCGGTGTACATCGTCGCCAACATCGGCCTCAGCTTCTCGCCAAACTTCGCCGTCCTCCTCATCTTCAGGGGCTTGCAAGCAGCCGGGAGCGCTTCGACCGTCAGCATAGGTGAGTAGACGGACGCGGGCGGCCAGGCCACAACAATTCCTGAAGCGGATTCGTGTTAATCGATGTCGTCACTCCAGGAAACGGCGTGATCCAAGACATCTCTCCCCCGGCGGAGAGGGGGACGTTTATCAGCTTCTACCAGGCGAGTAAGTTACCATCAACCCCCCCCCCCCCCCCCCCCAACACGATTTTGGATCTACTCGGTCTTCGAAAGGCGGGCTAACTCGAAGTTTGCCTCGAAAAAGTCCGAAACTTCAGCATCGCCATCGGACCCGTGCTCGGCGGAGTGCTCGCGAACTTTCTCGGTTTCCGGTCCATCTTCGTCTTCCTCCTGGCCCTCTCGTCCGCGGTCACGCTCGTCATCGTTGTCTTCCTGCCCGAGACCATGAGGGCCATCGCCGGGAACGGATCGCTCCGGCTGCAGGGCGTCTACAAGCCGCTGATCCGGTATCTGGGAAAGGAGCCGGACTACATGGAGGATCCCGAAGGGCCCGTCCGGCGAAAGGAAGTCACGCCAATGACGTTCGTCGAGCCGCTGCGCCTGCTGGCCCAGAAGGACATCCTCGTCAACCTCGTTTTCGGCGGCGTGGTGTACACCGTCTGGAGCATGGTCACGTCAAGCACCACGGATCTCTTCAAGATGACATTCCATCTTAGCGAACTCCAGATCGGTCTGGCCTTTTTGCCAAATGGTACGTTGGGGACTTTTTTTTCTCGGTCTCTCGTTGCGGTAAGGGATGATTGTCACTTACACAAGTGCCTACAGGGTTCGGGACGATCATTGGCTCGGCCATCGCTGGCAAGTTGATGACGCGAGACTATCTTTCCGTCGAGGAAACATACAAAGCATCCCACGACTCCGACGCCACCGAACGTTTCACGGGGGGCAACCTGCCCGCCGACTTCCCCATAGAACGCGCCCGCCTGAAGCGACTGCCGTGGATCGTCCTCATCTTCGTCATCACCACCGCGGCCTACGGCATGTCTCTCAACTTCGCCTCCCTCACTTCGCGGCGCGGCTGGATCGCCGTGCCTCTTGTTCTGCAGTTTTTCGTCGCCGCCACAAGCAACGCCGTCTTCTCGCTGAACCAGACCCTCATCACCGATCTGTGCCCCGGAAAGGGTGCCAGCGCCACCGCCGTCAACAACCTCGTCAGGTGCGGAATGGGCGCCGTCGGCGTCGCGCTGGCGGAGATGTTCATCCATAGTACGGGACCTGGAGCTACGTTCCTCGGCCTCGCCCTCACCACAGTTGCAGTGGGACCCCTGGCGGTTGTACATTGGTACTGGGGCCAAAGCTGGCGGGCCAGCAGGATGGAAGCGGCCGAGAGGGCGAGGACTGAGAAGGCACTCGGCAGCTAAGCCTGGATGTAGGGGGGCTTCCGAGGATATCGCTTTCAGGGTTCGTTAGCTGAATCTAGCCATCATGGTAGACACCCAGTTCTTCGACCACAGCAAGTCAATCTACAGAAGAATCCCACTGTGACAGACAACACATCGTTCTGCGTATGAATGTAAAAGGCTTTATTGCGTCGGTGGCTGTCGAATGCCTGGCCTGAAGGTATACGAGGACGACGGCAAGTTCTTCATACTCCCGCGCATCATCTTTACGTCTCCTACGGTTTGTCGTATGGGATGGGGCTGGTGTTTATTCGTGTAATGCCATTGGCTCTCGAGCTTCCCTCATGCCTGGAATAATAATCTCGCGCAGCATTACTCGCACACAATTAGCTTTCTCTAGGGGTCAGGAAACTTGATGTTCAAATACTAGAAGTGCAGATAGGAATTTAATCAAATTAAATCATACATGTAGCCGCTGTAACCCACGCCGGACAGAGCAGAGGCGACATGGCTTCGGCTTTCGGGTTTGATCGCCGGTCGTCTTTCCCGAGAACGCCGGCAAAGTGGCTGAAGCAAAAGGCGGTACAGTCGGCTTCCCGATATCGCATACCCGAGCGGGGTTTCTGGTGGCCGTCAGCTTGAGTAACAACTGATAGCACTGTAGCATCGGGCAATCCGTCATGGGTCATGACCCATCCATTGTCAACTTGAAAACAAAAGAGTCCAGTCACTCGGAACAGGGACAGCGAGTTTCCATCTCAGAGCAAGTTTTTGAACTGAACGCCAAAACAAAATAAATAAAAATGACCACGGAACATAACAGACCTGTCGGAGCGGACGAGCCAGCGGTTAAGATTGAGCAGCAACTCAAGGCATGCGTCGATAGATATGTTGCCGAGAACCCAGGGTCCGGCCAGGTCAACAAGAGCGCGTCCGGGTCGCTGCCAGGCGGGACGACGAGATCCGTTCTCTATTACCAACCCTTCCCGTTGGCCTTCTCGGGCGGCCACGGCTGCCATCTGACATCGGTCGACGGCCACGAGTATCTCGACTTTGTGTCCGAGTACTGCGCCGGCATGTTTGGCCACTCGCACCCGGACATCATCGCCGCCGTCGAGAGCGTCACGAAGTCGGGCTTCACGCTGGGCGGGCCGACTCCCATGGAGGGCGAACTGGGGGCGATGCTCGTCGAGAGGTTCCCCAGCGTCGACGCCATCCGATTCTGCAATTCGGGGACTGAGGCGAACACGATGGCGATAGCCACGGCTCTGCACTTTAACGGGCGGAAGAAGGTTTGGCAACACACTCACACAAACACACACACATGATGCGAGGCCGTTGGGAGTATTGGCTGACTCGTGAAATCGTGATGAGCGGTTGGGCAGGTTCTAGTTTTCGAGAATGGGTATCATGGCGGCACGCTTTCTTTCTCGCAGGGAAACCCGCTCATTCTGCCTCATGAATTCGTCTACGGCCGATACAACGACGTCGAGTTCACTCGGCCCAAGATCACGCACGACATCGGGGTCATCATCGTGGAGCCGATGCAAGGCGCGGCCGGCATGATCGCAGGAGACGCAGAGTTCCTCCAGTTCCTCAGGGACGAGGCAACGCGGATCGGCGCCGTCCTCGTCTTCGACGAGGTCATCACGTCGAGGCTGCACTACGGCGGCCTGCAGGAGCACCTGGGCATCACGCCCGACATGACCACCATCGGGAAGCACTTTGGCGGGGGCTTCTCGTTCGGCGCGTTCGGCGGCCGCGGGGAGATCATGGCGCTGTACGACCCGCAGTCGCCGCGCAGCCTCTTCCACTCGGGGACGTGGAACAACAACGTCTTCTCCATGACGGCAGGCGTCGCGGCGACGAAGCTGCTGTCGAGGGCGGCCCTCGAGAGGAACAACGCGCTGGGCGACAGGCTCCGCCGCGGGCTCGCCGCGGCTTTCGCGTCCAGGGACGCGTCCCAGGTCATCACGCTCACCGGCTTCGGGAGCGTCATCGGCGTGCACTTCAATGGACCATCGGCCGACACGCTGCGGGACCTCTTCTTCTTTTACTTGCTCGGGAAGAGGATATACGTCGGTCGTCGGGGGTTCCTCGCCTTGAACCTCACGCACGGGGAAGAGCACATCCGGCGTGTGCTCGATGCGGTTGGAGAGTTCTGCGACGAGGTGTTGTGAGAGTCAAGAGTTCTGGAGAACTCTCGTAGGCTGCTGAACTGGTTGAAGTAGCGTTCAATGTTTGGAAAAAAATAAATCTTTGAGAATTGCTGGTCATAAATTCCAGCAAGCAACCCAGGTCAACGGAATGTGTGATGTCGAGCTGCATGTATTTAGACATTTATTAACTTCAATTGGCCCCCCCAAGTACGGATACAAGAGGCAGGGGTTTGTCTATGTCATCCAAGACTTCGGCTCTCACTCAACACCTTGTCTCGATGCTCAGACAGGAAGGTTGATAGACGCGCAGGATCAACCTGTGGCTTGGCAGCCCCCGAAAGCAACGTGGTGTTTAAAATTACAATCATTATCTCAGACGCCTGTTTATCGGGAGCAGATCAACCAGCCTATCGCGCGGGGTAAAGTTAAGTAAACAACAAACCATGCTCGCCCTCTCTCACACACACACACACACACACTCTCTCTCTCTCTCTCTAGTATTAAAGACTCATTCCGCAGTCCAACCGACGACCAGTTCCATCTCTGCTCTTTCTCTCTCTCTCTCACGCCATCGCCACTCGTTCTTTACACAAGAGCTGCCAAGGATCTCGGCGTGCCCAATCTCCTCTCTTATCCTTGATCCATCCATCATCCCCCCTCCCCTCAACCTGTCACACCTCCGAAAACCGCAGCGGCCCATCATGCCGGATCTCGGCCCCCGCTCCGCCCGGCTCCTCCTCCTCTCCCTCCTCCTCGCCGGCCGCGCCCTCGCCGAATCTCACCCTTCCCCGGGCCTCCCCATGGTCATCAACACGTGGGGCGGCCCCTTCACCGCCGCCACCGACGCCGCTTACCAGGCCCTCGTCAGGCCGGGCGCATCGGCCCTCGACGCCGTCGAGATCGGCTGCGCCACCTGCGAGGCCAACCAGTGCGACGGCAGCGTCGGCTTCGGCGGCTCGCCCGACGAGCGCTGCGAGACCACCCTCGACGCCATGATCATGGACGGCGTCACCATGAAGTCCGGCTCCGTCGCCGGCCTCCGCCGCGTCAAGAACGCCATCGGCGTCGCCCGCCACGTGCTCGAGTACACCTCCCACACCATGCTCGCCGGCGACCTGGCCACCGACTTCGCCGTCGAGAACGGCTTCCCGGCCGAGAACCTCACCACTGAGGCCTCGGCCGCCCGCTGCGCCGAGTGGCGCCGCAGCAATTGCCAGTCCAACTACAGGCAGAACGTCACGCCCGACCCCAAGTCGTCCTGCGGGCCGTACACGCCCGTCGAGCTCGACTCGGGCGCCGCCGGGTACTTTGACCTCATCGCCCCGAACTCGGCCCAGGCATCCCACGACACCATCTCCATGATGGCACTGGACGCCAGTGGCGTCATGGCGGCCGGCACCTCGACCAACGGCGCTTCCTTCAAGGTGCCCGGGCGCGTCGGCGACGGCCCCATCACCGGGTCCGGCTCCTACGTCGATGGGGACGTCGGCGCCTGCGGCGCGACGGGCGACGGCGACATCATGATGCGGTTCTTGCCCTGCTACCAGGCCGTCGAGAGCATGAGACGGGGCATGAGCCCGCAGGAGGCCGCGAGGGACGCCGTGGTGCGCATGGTGCGGAAGTACCCCGCCGTGGCGAGCGGGATTGTGGTCGTCAACAACAAGGGGGAGCACGGGGGAGCGGGATCCGGATGGACCTTTACATACGCCTTCAGGGGCGGCAAGATGAACGCCACCGAGGTCGTGACTGTGCCGCCCGTGTGCGTCAGTCGGTCATTGGACAGTACAGAGCTGAGATAGTCGGATGGGGTGTCTTCGCAGTAATTTATCACACACCACGGTCAATGTGTTGCCAAAGAGATCAAACGCGGCATCGGTCTTCTTCAAAACTCCCTTACACTCTCCGTCTGCCCTTCCCGCCTCTTGCTCCGTCCGGAAATTGTTCGTCGAATGAAATCAAAATGTCTCAAGACGTTAAAGCAAGGTTGCATATCACCATTGTGGAGTTCCAGCACATCATTGCTTCACCCTGTCGTCGAGGGTAGCCGACCGGCACACTCGAGCCAACCGATTCGTCCTCCTCCGCATCTGGTTACTGTCTATTTGTACCGATATCGCATGCTTCCAACTCCGCAGATGCCTCTCTTCCCCCTGCCTTTGACTGTCTTGGCCGTCTCGAACGCCCTTATCCCCGAGTCGACCATGCGCCGACACTCGTTGCGAGGCCACTTGCCGGTACACTGGTCTTGGCTCTTGAATGTTGACCCATACAAAACATTGCGCAATGGCGGACAACGTCCCGATACTAGGATTCCCGGGATCTGTCCTGTGCGCCATATAAGGTGCAGAGACCCTCGTGTACTATGTGACCGTCGCAGCCACCGGAAGTCTGTCTCGATACCTGTCGAGTCGCTTGGAAGTATGGCGTCTGCGCTCAAGGAATCCGTCCCGAGGGATAAGTGGTGGGAATGGAGATGGTTTTCTCCCGACGACACAAAGGAAGAGAGGCGCCTGATCACCAAGATTGACCTCCTCTTGGTGCCCTACTCGGTCCTCGGTATGCTTCGACCCCGGCCGCGACACCAACGTGGAATCCCTCCAGCTGATGTTCTCTTCCTGAAGGTTATTGGGTCAAATATGTCGACCAATCGAACCTGAACAACGCCTACGTCGCCGGCCTGAAGGAAGATCTCGGCTTCTACGGCAACGAACTCGTCCAGCTCCAGACTCTGTTCACTCTAGGATCGGTGCTTGGCCAGATCCCCTTTCTGTGAGACCAAAGCTCGTTTGTTGTGATGTCTTGCCGCCGCATGGCTGATTCAGGATCCAAGGTTCATCATGACATATGTCCCAATCCAATACCTCATCCCGATCTGCGACATCATGTGGGGTATCTTCACGCTCCTTCAGTACCGAGTCAACTCCTATGCCGAGTTGGCTGCGTACAGATTCATGGTCGGCTGGTTCGAGGCTGCTTTCTTCCCGGCGATGCACTACGTATTTGGTACGCTGTCTCTCTCTCTCTCTCTCTCTCTCTCTCTCTCTGAACATCACATCGACCGTCTGCTAAAAACAAGCCCCAGGCTCTTGGTATCGAGGCCACGAAATTGCCCGCCGCGGAGGTATCTTCTACACCGGTCTGGCCGCCGGCACTCTGACCGCTGGCCTCATCCAAGCCGGCGCATCGAGATCTCTAGAAGGCGTTCATGGTACGTTCACCATGCACCCCATACTAACAATACCGAGAGACGCGCTATCTCTCGACTGACCTCGCACCAACAGGCCTGGAGGGCTGGCGATGGATGTACATCATCTGCGCCATAATCACCATCCCCGTCGGCATCTTCGGCTTCTTCGTCATCCCGGGCACCGTCGACCAGCCCAACAGATTTTGCGTCAACAGCAAGGACATTGAGACCGCGCGTGAGCGTCTCGAGAAGCACGGCCACGTGCTGCACGGCAAGATGAAGTTCGGCCACATCAAACGGACCCTGCTCGGCTTCCGCTTCTGGCTCGTCATCACGACCGACGTCCTCTTCTGGAACGCCGGCATCCACAAGAACACCGGCTCCTACCTGCTCTGGATCAAGAGCCTCGGGCGCTACAGCGCCGCCAAGGTCAACGAGATGGGGACCATCGCCCCCGCCCTCGGCATAGCCTACACCCTCATCGCCTGCTTCGCCTCGGACATGTTCCTCGGACCGGCCTGGGCCATCACCGTCTGCTCGGCTCTCAACGCGCTCGGCCTCATCTTCTTGACCGCGTGGACCGTCCCCGAAGGCGGGCTGTGGTTCGGGTTCGCAACCATGTATTGGTCCAACGCCCTGTCTTCCGTCTTCCACGGCTGGGTCAACAACCTTTTGCGCGACAGCCCCGAGGAACGTAGCTTCACACTCGTGCTCATCAACCTGCTCTCGCAGAGCTCGACGGCCTGGACGCCCCTTCTCACCTTCCCTACGGTGGAGGCTCCCCGGTTCAGGAAAGGATATTCGTTTTGTCTGGGTTGTGCCATCGCTTTGATCGTCTTCACTTGGGTCATGCACTACTACCTGAAGAGGGACAGGAGACAGAAAGCCGGCTCGGCGGATGAGGAGACGAGCAGTCGTCATGGCAGCGGCGTGACGACCCCGCTTGAGGGCGACTTCAAGAAAACCGAGAACTCTGCTGCAGAGAAGAAGAACATTGAGAAGAGCATTGACGGCAGTGGAAAAGGAATCAAAGGAGGTGGCGACAGGATCACAGTGCTCTGAGAGCGTCTTCAAAGTATCAACCCCGTTTGGGGGGGGATTGATGTCCACAAACTATCTTTTGCGAATTTGGAAGACTGTCAATAGCCCCGAGTAGCGGGATATGATTTCCGTATGAGAGCCTTTCATTGAGACTATCTACATGTTTAAGAAATGAAACCTATGTCAAAGTTGGTAATACATGACCAAAGCAATACAAATACATCTGGAGGACAAAGTGTTGTACTTGGAACGAAACTCTACTTCAAAAGCTTTCTATGGAACGTCGGGTCATTTGCCCCTACATGAGATACTAACACACCTAGTAAACGGGGATCTTGAAGGCAGGGAAGGTGTAGGTCCAGCTGTCGATCGACTTCTCGTCGTTGACGCAGTCAAAGTCGGAGCTGTTGCCGCGCCAGAGGGGACGCGTGGGCCACTGGCAGAGCATCTGCGTCTCGCCGGCATTGACGTTGGTGGAGGAGGAGACGGTGGCGTTGAGCCGGCTGGGCTTGTTGCCGCCCTCGACCCAGTCGATCATGGTGGCCATGTTGCTCAGCGGGTACGGGCCCGGCTGGAGGCTGTTGGTGCCGCAGTGGCCGGCGCCGGGGACCAGGTAGAACTGGTACCAGTCCGCGAGGGACTCGAGGGCCTCCGCGTCGGACGCGTTGGGGTACATGACGGAGCGGACGGACTGCCAGTAGTGGACGGAGGACGCGGCGGGGATGCTGGAGTCCGACTCGCCGTGGTAGTGGAGGAGCTTGCCGCCCGAGGCCTGGAAGGGGGTCAGGTCCGGCAGCGTGGTCTGGAGGGTGTCCGTGTAGCGGATCATGCCGATGTTCATCCAGTCGACGAGCGTGTCGTAGGTGACGTTGTTCAGGTCCGACAGGTTGTCGAGGTCGAGGAGCTGGACGAACTTGGTGACGTACTCGCCGCCGGTCGAGGGGATGCTCAGCTCCCAGGCATCCGTCTCGGAGTTGTACGTCGTGGAAGCGTCCCCGAGCTCGGAGCCGATCTGCCACGACAGGTAGGCGCGCTGGCCCTCGGAGTTGAAGACGCCGTCGTAGATGGCCTGGGCGACGGCGACTCCCTGCTCGGAGACGGTGCCGTTCTGGGCGGGCTGGTAGCTGGTCGTGCTGCCCTGGGCCTGTCTCTTGTTGAACCCGAAACCGAGCGAGGTGCTGTTCTTCTCGGCGCAGTAGTAGGGCTCGCCAACAACGGACTTCAGGTCGAACTGGAGCTTGCAGAGATCGGTGCGGGAGACGACGCCGTCGGTTCGCCCGTCGAGCCCGTCGCAGGCGGCGATGGTGGCGTTGACGATCTTGGCCAGCTCGCAGGGGGGCGGGTAGTAGTCCTGGGTATGCTCGACGGCGGACGAGTAAACGTGGAGGACCTGCTGCTGGGCGAAGCGGAAAGCGGGAGCGCCCGCGATGACGCCGTCGTACTCCTCGCCCCAGCGCTGGACCTGGCTCATGCCCTCGCGGCCACCGTCGGAGCAGCCCTCGTAGTAGGTGTAGACCTTGTCGTCGGCGCCCATGCTGTAGAAGCCCTTGGTGAGGGCCTTGCCGACCTGGGTCATCTCGCCCAGGGCCTGGTAGCCGAACATGTGGGTGGCGTCCCAGTTGATGGAGCCGTTGCCGTAGAGGACAACCTCGTCGTAGCTGTTGCTGAAGGCGTCGTAGCCGGCGTCGGAGGCACCCCCGGCGGCGCCGTACGACAGGCCGCCGGTGGCATCGCTGGATAGAGAGAAACCGCCCCCGCCGGCGACGTAAAATCGGCTCTTGAAGTCAGTGGGGCTCGGAAGCGCGTACTTGACAACGACCGTGTCACCCTTGCCGGTGTGGGTGTAGTGGACCGTGACGTTGCAGTAGGTGTAAGTCGTGCCGGAGCTGCTGCCGCCCATCATGCCTCCGCCAGTGGTGGCGTTGTAAACCGGGCTGGCCGTGACGGTCGATGGAAGAAGGTCGATCCCGAGAAGAGTGCCATTGGAGGGCAGGGCGTTTTGGACGTTCTCGACTGTGCAAACATCCGCCAGGGAAGACGTGGTGGCTCTGGCCGCCAGCGCGCGGAGAGCCGCTTTGGAGTAACGAGACATAGGTACTGAAAATTGTGCTTGTATTGGATGAAAGATTGAAAGAAGTGAGTGAAGAGAGAGAGAGAGAGAGAGAGAGAGAGAGACAGCAATGGATTGTTGCGGTTCTTGTTGGTTGTGAGAGAAGAGCGATCGGGGATGTAGGATTTATATCCTCAGCAGCCATAAATGACTTCGTCACCCACTCTCGCCAAACCCTCGACCACGGTGTAACCACATACCGGAAGAGTGGCAGATTGCTCCACATGCGGTCCGGTTGAGTTGTACGCCTCATAGCGCGGGGGCGCAGTGCGTAAACGGGAACCGGGACTCTCGCATCAACCCCAGTGCGCTATTGCGCAGGATGGGGGGGCAGCAAACTGGGTCCACAGTCGACTAACTTGCTCTACTATGAGTACCGATGTATGAATGCTGCGGTAGGGCTGGTGGTCTGAATGAACCTTGTTCATGTGGAGTAACAACCCCCAATGCTTGGAAATGTTTCCTGGTTCATCCCATATACACCCTCCTACCCTTACCACGGCAATTGCCGCGTCACAACAGCCTTAGATGATCTTTGAAAGTAGTGAAACTTCTTTATGTGTGACGCGTATCCCCTGTTCAAGATAGATCTGTTTCCAGCATGATATGAGGCATCATCTAGACCCATCGCTCAAGTCCAGAGGAGAATCCGCCTGTGTAGCCAGTTTTGCATTCCTCGCGTCCTTTTTACTCAGGAAACAAACGGACAAGGTTCTCGGGCATGTCACCTTGAGTAACTGGTGATTTCCAAATCGAAACAATAACAGTTCTCCAGTGGCAAACCGACACGCTTCTAAAGACTTGGGAGCGCGCATGTAGCGACTAGACCCTTAGATGTGTGCCCAACCTCGTAAAGCACGCACAGCACTCGGCGGCCTGGTCTGTGAGCCGGGACTGGGTCGATTAACGGGTTGTGGGCGCCAGCTTCTCGACCATTCCCATAGGTCAGCAACACTTGTTCATAGTCTAGGCTTTGATGATGGATGATGCCGTTCAACGGCCATGCCGGGTTCCACTTTGCTCCGTAGTCTGTTGCTCTACTGGAAGGGGGCATAGTTATGGGGCGTCTCCGAAGGACAAGCCGGGATCGCGCCGATCACGAAGTGGGTCAATTCCGAGCGGCACTGCCAATCAAGGGAACGAGTGAGGCCGCAAAGCAACACGTCTGTTACGAAGCCAGTCAGTGGCCAATAAGAAGCAGGAGTAGAGGGAGCTTAATTTATGTCTGCTCTGGGTAGGGTGAGCTTGATGTTGACACCGCCCGTATTCCTCTAATTTGACGGAAATAGATCTATCAACCATATTCGCGCAACCCACATTCCGCAACATTCTCTAGGGCAACCATAGTGTTGCTCTACCATCAATCGTTACTCCGAGTGGCTGGCTGAAGATGGTCACATTGCCCTGTGACAGTATGAAAATGTAGTTATTGTGGGGGGTTCTTTATGCCCGAGTAGCAGACAAAATGTCCTGGGACCTTGAGAAACTTACTCGAAATGCAGCACATACCTGGAACGAGTCAGATCTCTTCTGAGCCTAAATTCATCGTCTTCGATTCTGTCAGGATCACTCCAAGGGGATGAGGATGTAATGGAAATGGCCCCTCATGCACAAGACGATACCTTGAATTCTTTTTTTTTTTCTTTTTTCAGATCAGGCTGCTTGGCGTGTCTTTCGCAGCTGCTGCCTTTATTGCAACCTCAACCGAGGCTTTTCAGATGTGAAGCATAATCCCACTTCTTCCCATCCCTCCAAAACCCTTCCACGACCGGCGGCCGGGGCGTCTTGCCCTCCACGGCGACCTCGTTCAACCAGCTCCAGTACGTCGTCTCCTTCCACCCTTCCTTCTTCCAATCGTTGATGTCTCTTCTCGGCTCTCTGTTGAACACGGGCAGCACGTCCAGCAGGCTCGCATCGTGCGCGATGCAAACCATGATGTTGTCCTTGATGTCGAGCTCCCGCATTTTGGACACCGAGTCCGCGGCCAGGTCGATGTCCGCGTAGACCGGGTGCTCCCCGCTGCGGGGCAGCTGGTACCACGGCGTGGTCCTGGCCGAGTCCTCGTCCTTGGCGTTGGGGTGATGAGGTGTGAAGTAGGAGCACGGGCACGCTGCCTTGGAGGACCAGTCCGAACGTCTCGTGATGGCCGAGGCGGGGATGCCTTCAGGGAGCGGGGTGTCCGCAGTCGGCCGGAAGACGCCCGCGAAGTGGCAAATGTCGCCGCCGAGGAAGACAAAGGTCGCTCCACTGGGAGACGAGGAGGGCGTGGTCCTCGCAAGAGCGCAGATGTGCTCTGGTTGGTGTCCGGGGGCTTCCAGGAGATAAAAGGAACCGTCGCCAAAGAAGTCTTGGGCCTTGAACTTGCCCACTGTGAGACCACCGTCGAATTCTGCCTCTTTGAGCACCCGACCTTCGAACTCGGGGGCTGCCTGCGGATCATCTCGTCCGCCCGGCCTGCCCTTTGATGAAAAATACCCAGGGCCAGTAACCAAGGTCGTCGACTTGGGGAAAACAGACACATCGCCGCGGTGGTCGAAATGTGCGTGAGACCAAATGCAGTAGTCTTGGGTGTCATCGAGTCAGCAAAAGGCGACGCAGAAAGAGATACGGTTGTTCCAAGAAAAAAAACAAGAAAAAAAAGGTCCTCACCAATAGACTCAGGGTCGACGCCGCCGTCTCTCAAGACCTCATCGACGCCCTTTTCGACACTCATGCCGAAGATGACGCTGTCGGGTCCCAGGACCCCTTGTTGAGCGGCCTTTGGCAGGTTCCAGTAGTCTTTGCGGACTCCGAGGTCGAACATGGCCCTCTTCCCGAGCGTTTCGTTCTCGAGGAGGAACGCTAATGAGCAGAAGTTGATGACTTCGTGCCCCTGCACGACCGGCTGCACGAAGGACTCGGCCGTGCCGACCATGGCGGTCGTCGTGTCAATCAGCTTGACGCGCACGATATTGTCTGACTCTGGGATGTTGGCCATGTTTACGAGTTTTTCAATTTATTTTCCACCAACGGTCTTATGAAGATCAGACTGTTCTTAGAATAGGATACCAGGAGGTGGAGGAGGAGGAGGAAACAATTGTTTTTCTAGTTCGAAACTTTGAAAGTCGTAAGAGCCGCGTGTGCCACGACGACGTCATTGTCGCGTTTCTTCTCCACTTCCCCAGGATTCGTCCCAAATATTAGAATCCTATTGCCCCCATCGGCGGCGGCCCGCGTTGAGATTTGAGGAAAACGATAACCGACATGCATGTGGCACAACCGCGCGTAAGCCACCATCGAATCAGTCCGACATCGGACTTTGTAACCGTCTGGAAGGGAAGAGGAAGTTTCTTGATATCTATGTTGTACAATATGCCAAAACGCAATCGAGACCGTCAAGATCCCGTCTCTAAACGCCCACACGCCCCGCCAAATGCTTCTAGTTGAGTAGGATATCATAGCCGTCCCCTTCGATGCGGACCTCCTCGTTGCCTAGGCCGTACTTGCGTCGAACCAGCTCGAAAATGATCAGCCCAGCGCTCGTGCTGGGGACCTGGCGGATCGTGTTCCACCAGAAACCGCGCCAAAGCCACTTCCTCACGCCCAACCCTTCCTTGGCAGCCTCGGCACAGCACTCCGACCACGTCTCCTTGTAGGCTCGGTAGTAAGCCCGGAACATCCTCCAGCCGTCGCTTCGTTGGCTCGGGTCCGCGCCTCGGAGTGCTTTCAGCTTGGCCGCCTTGGCGTCCAGCCCTTCGAGACGGTCCCAGTGCTCGACTTGCACATGCGTCAACGGGTGGAGAACAACCTGTTGAGCGAACGAGGCGCTCAGGCCGCCGAGCAGTAGGAACAAGGGCTCGATGGCGTAATGAGGTCGGATAATAAGCGGCTGTCTGTCGTCTTCGTCCAGCTTGTGTTTCTTGGGCGGCCGCTTCTGGGCGAGGAAGTCGACGATGTGTTCCTCCAGCCCGCCGTAGTACCAGGACACGAAGCGGTAGTACCCCTGGGCCTTGACGTACTCGAAGACGCTGAAGAATATCGCGGCGCCAAAGCTGTCCTTCATGAGGGACAGGCCCCAGCCGGCGAATATGCCGCGCGCACCAATCTCTCTCAGCTTCTCAGCGCTGAAGGCCCACATGCTCCTCGGCTTCCCGCCTTCGGTGGTGATGAGATCGCGGTGGTCATACCGGGCCTGGATGGCGTCCAAAGGCGCTGCGATAAAACTCTGGAGGCTTCCGGCGAGGAGGCCCGCAGTGAAGGTCTGCGTCGGGTGCGGTGGTGGATAGACGGTCTTTCTTGCCTTCCCGCTCTCCTCGTGCAGATTGCCGAGGATGGTGAGGTAACTGGTGTACAGGACAGCGCCGACACCTACGTTTGCGATGAGCGGCGGGAGAACCTGGTTCGGCAGGACGCTCCAGCCATGCTGTTTCACCGCCGAGGTGAGCACGCCCGGGGTGGTGCCTCGCAGGTAGAACCACGCCTGGTGGAGGGTCGCGCGCAGCCTGGTGGAAGGCTCTCTCGCGGCAGCCTGTGCGAGGAGGTCGATCTGGGCCTGGTGCACACTGCGGGCGTAGGCGAGGTAGTCGACGCGGGTCCGGAAGAAGGCCTTGACCGGGGCTCGGAAGTAGAATGCGATGGCCTGGGCGCTCAGGGCGCGCACGCCGGCGGCCGAGGCGGCTGTCGCGGCGTTGCTGCGCGGGTCCTTGTCCGGGAGCGAGAGCTCGGTGCCGGGCGGGAGAACGGGGAGTACGCCGGTGTACGGGTCGTAAGGTGCAGTGTCGTCATCGCGACGTCGCGTCATTGTTCGTTGCTGCTCATCGTCCGTCCCTTTTTTACAGGCGTTAAAAAAAGACGGCTGGCTGCCTCTGCGAGAGATTCCAATCGGCAAAACTTGGCTTCGGTTGAGATCGGCTCCCGAGTCACCAGGCCGCTGACTCAGCGCGTGACGTCGGTCCTGGAGAGCTGTGCCGACATCCCCACAAAATAGGTAGGTAGATAGGTACCTAGGTATGCTGCATAAGTCACAGCTCCTAAATGTGTTGGTCCCCTAGCTTGGCTTACATAGCCTCCAACTTCTGAATCACATATGACTTTATTTGCAAGGTCACGATGCCTTCGCTAACCCCCTTGGGACATATGCTTCTGTATATGGATGGAGGACAACTACTCCTAACCTGTTGTCAAGAAACCCCGATAAATAGGCTTGTGAGAAGAAAGTATCGGCATTCCTTGTCTGTCAAAACTGCTGAGCACTAATTAGAGCGAACAGCAGAGGTGGATCAGGTGGGCCGTGGCTCACGGACCATGAACGTGAAGCCGCATTCAGTATCCGTAGACATCTGATTGGCCGATGGTCTCATCGGCTTTACAATTGAAGTACCTAGGTACCTGGCGTAATCTGTATTGCGCCTGTCCGGCCGGAGATTTACCGGAGTCGGCTCTGATGGCCAGTCTTCAGTAGACTTCGTCGCCCCCTGATTCTAGCCTTTCGGTCCTCGCTCGCTGCCGGGCTCTTCACGAATCTCAATGGTGTACTGCGGGAAGCCAAGTCGGGGGTGCGAGAACTGCAGGTACGCTTCCAGCTGCATTTTGTACTTCCCCTATCAGACCTCGCTGCTAATGCTGGGACGCCAAGGAAACTGCATAAAAAGGTAGGACAGCAGCCCGCCCTGCCTGTCGTGCTGCCGGTCGAGCACAGCTGACAAATAAAAAGTGCGACGAGAAACAGCCCGCATGCTCACGCTGCGTGAGAACTAAAAAGATATGTCCTGGGTACCGAGACCAATCGGTTCTCTTGTTCCGTGACGAGACGGCCCGGACGCAGGTCAAGATCCGCCGAGGACACCTACGCAGCCATCCTCCGGGCTGTACATTAGCAGTAAATGCACAGCAATCTCCACTACTTGCGGGGGTCTCGAAATGGTCGCACGGTACTAGTGTGTCTCCGTTCGAACGGCTTTCGCCGTCTTTGGAAGAAGTAGTCTTGTGTCGCTTTTATCACACCACACTTGACAATCTATCGCACGCGGATCCTGTACGCTTCCTCCATTCGCAATTACCAGACCTTTACGCTCGGAGCGGGCCTAACTCTGCCTTGCGCTTGGCTACGGAGGCAATTTCATACGCTGCCTCTAGGAAGTTGGTAGACGAGGCGGCGCTGGTGTCCAGGATACGATATGTCCAGGCCATCAGAGCCGTTGGAAAAGCCATCCAAGATCCGGAGGAATTGGAACACGACCAAACGCTATATGCCACTCTTCTCCTCAGCGGGTATGAGGTTAGTCTATCATTCTCTAGAACACGCTGCCCCAGACTACGCTGACCTAGTGCCCGTGCAAGACCATGCTTGGGGATCCAAATACACCATCCGCATGGGGGGCCCATGTCGACGGAGCTGCCGCTTTAGTGAAGTTTCGCAATGCGAAGGGAGTGCACACGTCCCTGTCACGCAGTATGTTCAGGTTCATCCGGAGGAATGTGGTACGAGCGCTTCCTATGTTTTGCACCTGTAAGCGTGGTTCTAACGGCTAGTGGGTTAGGTTTTGGGCCAGATGCAGATGTGTCGGCCGGTTGACGAAGTTTTTTCCGACACAGATGTGCCGCTGTCTCCAACCCAAAGCCCGGAAGATTATCTTGTGTGGAAAGCGGCCCAAATCTCTCACATCCAGTACCGGAGCAACTTCTTGTTCACACAACGGCGGGACCCCGAAAAACCCGATGTTGAGGATTTGTTTCGCAGTGCCAGTGTTCTGGATCGAGAATTATCGGAGTGGTCGTGCACTCTCCCCGCAACCTGGTCCTACTTGGCGGCCATGAACATCGACAGCGTGGGAGGATCGCGATTTGTTCCACTTCAAGTGCACAGATACACAGACCTCTACACTGCTCGCGTCTGGAACTTCTATCGAGTATCACGGCTGATTGTGCAGTCAGTCATCATCCGTACAGCCTCTTGGTTGTCTGCCGCAATGGAACCGGGTCCGTTCATGGACGTGGGGAGAACCGAGAGCAGCAGTCGTGAGTTGGTCAACGACATATGCGCGACCATCCCGTTTCTCCTGGGGCACGATTTGTCCAAGATGAAACTTCCTACCTCGGAAAGAGGCCGTCGCCAGGGGACAAGAGCAGATCAGCCCACGACAAAGAGAAACAGCCTCACAAGCACCGGGGGGTTTTCACTTATATGGACCCTCTTTGTTGCCTGCAGCTGTTCGCCAGTGCCAGAGTCTCAACGGGAATGGATGCTTGCGCAACTACGGTGTCTATCGGAGCTATGGGAGACGCAAGCACGGTTTGCGTGTTCCGAGAAGAGCGAACTCCTTTTAGGCGGTGCCGATAGCGTTCGGTTCGACTGTGTTTGAAGCATGCCGCCAAAATGCGCGCTAGCCAAATATGGTATGCTTTGAGCTGGCCAATCAGAGTTGGGTAATTATGCAGGGGGCAAGCACTTGGCGCAAGCCTAGGCCCCACCGCCGCAATGACATTCAATGTTGCATCGCTCGTATATAACCTACCCTCTCCTTCTTTGAGAAAACCGCGACGAGTATGGAAGCCAGCTCTGCAGGTATCTGTTACGTTACTGTGCTTCTTGTGGACTTGCATGTCAGCCAGACATGATAGTGCGCAATGTCTAACCCCGTATGTGGTGTTCCATCCCTCGAACCTCTTGCTCCCGAAGTGTTGCGACAAGTTCAAAGCCGGCTATCGCAAGCAGGAGAGAGCTCATCTTGACTGATCCCGACTCTGCGCATAGATCATTCGTCGAAAGAAGAATGTCAAGAAGGGAATCCAGTTCTCCCTCATGGTCTGCGGGGCATCAGGAACCGGTTCGTAGGGTGCCCGTACCTCGGGATTCTTGGGACAAGCTGACTAGACTGGCTCTCCCCTGTAGGCAGAACCACCTTCGTCAACATGCTGTGCGGCCGCAGGGTCCTAGATCACAAAGACGCAGATGAACCAAGCAGCGCCCACGCAGAGCACGGGCTAGAGATCAAGCACATAACCACTGGTAAATTCACAAGTCCTCGCATGTTGGTAGGCGCGAGGTTAACTTTGATCGGCGATCCAGAGGTAGAGCTAGACGAGGAGCACACCTGCGTCTCCCTTACCGTCGTTGATACGCCTGGTTTTGGAGACGACATTGACAATGAGGCCAGGTCGGAGTTTCCCGCCCTTGGTTCAGGCATATGTCTACGCAGGTTCGAAGAGCATCACTGACAGCGCCATCGCAGCTTCTCCAAAATCCTCGAATATCTCGAACGACAGTATGACGACCATTTCGCGGAGGAAACGCGCATCAAACGCAATCCTCGCTTCAAGGACAAGAGGGTCCACGCCATGCTCTACTTCATCACGCCGACAGGCCACGGGTGCGTTTTCCGTTTTACTGAGCTACTGAGTCCCCCCCCCTTTCGACGCCTTGATAGGCAGTCTCGTTGGGCTATCCTTGATCGCTAACATCTTCCTAGCTTGCGCGAACTCGACATTGAGCTCATGAAGCGGCTCGCTCCGCGCGTCAACGTCATTCCCGTCATTGGCCGCGCCGATTCCCTCACCTCCGTCGAGCTATTGCAATCCAAAAAGTTGATCATGGAGGACATCGAGCACTACCGCATTCCCATATACAACTTCCCCTACGATGTCGAGGAAGACGACGAGGAGACAATTGAAGAAAACACGGAGCTGCGGGGCATGATGCCGTTCGCGATTGTCGGCAGTGAAGAAGTCGTTGAGATCCATGGCCGGAGAGTCCGCGCCCGACAATACCCCTGGGGAATCGTGGAGGTTGATAACCCAAAGCACTCGGACTTTCTGGCCGTCCGATCAGCGCTGTTACACAGTCACCTGTTGGACCTGAAAGAGAACACGTACGATTTCTTGTACGAGAACTACCGCACTGAGAAGCTCTCGAATATCATCAATGACGGTGACGGAGGGTACGTCCCACTGTTTCCTTTTCTCGAAGATTTGGTCGCGGCTAACAGGTTCACTGCGCCAGGAGGTCGCCCATGTCTACAGAAGACCTGGTTTCTCGGTCGATGCGCCTGAAAGAACAGCAGCTCCGGAAAGACGAACAGCACTTGCGCGAAGTCGAGATCAAGATTCAGAGGGAGATAGAAGAGAAGCGGCAAGAGCTGCTGGCTCGTGAAGCCCAACTGCGCGATATGGAGGCCCAAATACAACTGGCTGAACGGGTTGCCGGGGTTGGTGTGACTCAGACAGACGATGCTGGTGATAGGTAGACTCGGGCGAGCGACCGGAAGTAGATCAACCATCATCGATCAAGAGCTGAATTTTCCTCTTCTGTCCGAATAGTAGATTAGAAGAAGTAGGCCTTTTGGGCGAGTTCCGCGCTTTTTAATTAACATAGTACTTTCAATTCTGCTTTTCGCTCCGAATTAAGTATGTATAATAGAAATAACGCTAAGAACTCCTAGTAAGTAGAGTCTGATCATACTACCTTAGTAGAAACAGTAGAAGTAAAACCTAAATGCTGTCATTCTCTAGTAGCTAAACAACTGATTCTAGAGAAGTTGAAGGGAGAAGATGTAGATAGATGCATAGAATATCAAAGATATAGGGCAGTTAATAATGCTTTTAGTAACCACCCATTTGTGGCCTTGGGACGATTCTGATTTCAACGGGGAAACACGCAGTTGCTTCGATAAAGAAGAGACAGTGCATGTAGATAAGGCCTAGACTAGGGAAGAAATCAAGGGGAACTACCTTTGGTGTGCTAGTGCAGCCAGGCGAGGAAAGCTAAGATTCGTCCACGTCCTCCCAATGTTCCCACGGGCGTTGCTGTCGTGCCTCCTGTTCTCGGAGATGGTCCCTTGTCGCTATCAATGCTTTGCCCAGCCGGTTCTCCCCCCAATGCTTCCGTTGAGTCATGGCATGCTTTGCGGTATACCCGATGCCCCAGACGCGGTCGCGCGATGCGGCCTCACAGAGCAATCGGTTGCCTGTATCCAGCAGTTTCCGTCCCAAGTGTGGGTTTTGGCCAAACTTTGCGATGTTGCCCGCCTCAACAACAGCACTCTTCACCTGATCCCAGCTTTCCGCTGTGAACCCAACTGTTTCTTTTCCAAGCCGCTTTTGCTCCTTGGGACTGTCTGTTGCAAGCACGCGAGCCTGCCGGGCTGTATCGCGGAACCGTGCAGCTTTACAGTACATCATGAACTGTTCGGCGCAGTTGAATGTAATCAGCCCTACAGGGCCCCGCTCGTCCACGGTATGTCCGACAAGCTTGGATATTTCCTCTTTACTGACAGTGAAGCTGGACTTGTACCACTGGCAGAACTCGCCCCATTGCGCGTCGGGCATGTAGAAGAATAGCGGATCGTCCTGCTCTTCGCTCTGCGAGTGTTGTTGTTCGGGACGATCTGGGCGTGGAAGAGTCATGCTGAGTTGATCTTTGTGTTTGCGAATCCAGGTACCTTGATGTCTGTGATTTTGTTGGAGGTGAATGTCCACGATAAAATTTGCTGGGGGAAAGCGGATGGTGAGAACAATCGCCGTCCTCTGCCACCAGCCGAGCAACCATTGAGATGATTTCTTAGCGCAAAGGTTAAACCAGAGAGGTCTGTCAGGGTTGTGTCTAGTGCCATCCATGAATACTGCCTACGGGACAATAAGAGCAACAAGGTTGACAATAGTGTGTACGGTAAAATAGACGGCAAAAGGCAGGACCAGAGAGGGGGAGGAAAGTCGACGAGACCAGCAAGAGGAATGGTGAGGGCTCAAAACTGTGGAGAGAACAAAATACGTCAGTGCTACCGAATGAAGCAACTCCATTAGCAGTATTCCATCGGAAAGGAAGGAGTGAAGGTTGCGTGGGCCAAGATGTCAACGTCTGAGAAAAGCATGCAAGTTCCCTTTGCCGGACGGGCACTAGCAACAGCAAAGCTAGCATGGAACCGGGAATATGTTTTTCATCAAACAACGGCACCGTTGATTTGTTAGTCTGACTCACCGAACCATTTGCAAAGCGCGACTAATCGATCGATTTCTGCGCAATTACCTGCCGGGCAAATCTTATGGAATTGTGCCTGGAGCAGTACCAAGAGCATGCAAACACCCATTGATGACTCGGCCTCCTGGTGATTTGATAGACTGAACAACGAAAATTGAATCAAGAAACTCGATGTCCTCGTAAGTGCAAGTCCCTGCTCGTTGCCTACATAAACTGAGGTCTCGCAGACAGAACCCTGGGTCTAGAGGATATCGCCTTTTGGCGCAAAGAGCACGCTTCATGTTTCGTCATATGATAAGTATGGGTTTCTACTAGAGTAAGGAAAATCATCGCTTCTCATTCTATGAATTACCGAGGCTGTGCATAAGTAGCTGCCCGGATTGCTACATGAATTTGCAGGGGTTGGGACTCTGTCAACTTCCCTTCGTCGCCGCAGTGCCGTCGCCCTCATCTCTCGAAGGCACCTTTTGGCTATGGAATGTGTCCATTTCCCAGAATCGAATCGCCTCAGCGGCCCGCTTACATTTCCAGTGGTCCAGGGTGGGGTATGGGGACGGGTTAAACGCCAGACGAAGCCGGTGCCATGCTGGCGGTTCCTTTGGCATGAACATGCCCTGCTCCAACCGCAGCCTGTATTTCTTTGGCTGAAAAGCACTCTCTTCCAGGTTCTCCTCGTTGATCTTATACCGATCGGGTATTTTGGCTATCCGACGTTTCGTCAACGTTATCTGAACATCAAACTCGGTTCCGTTGTCGTGGTCAGGTTCGAGGGGCTGTGCCAAGGAAGGCGTGGTACCCGAGGGCTCCCAGTCGAATTCTGCAGCAATGAATATGACCAACTCTTGGCAGGCCGTAATCTGACAGGTAGTTAGGCGATATTTTGTGGAACAACATACTCCTCGGTAGGATGAGCAGATAGATGAATGAACACTCCAGTCTCACCTCGCCGGTACCATTCTCATGGAACTTCAGACTATACACCCGACCCTGATCCCAGGCCCACTCATCGCCACACAGGAGGGATAGAAGCGTCTTGCCTTTGTTGCTATTGGTGGCCATGTTGTCGAGGCCGCAGTTGAGGGCCAAGTTCAAACCCCGGAAATTCGTTGTTTTCTCACCTTTCAAAAACGAGGACACGAAACTAGTGGAGTGCCGATTGTATCTTCTGCCAAATTGTTGGTGAAGGCAAAGGGGCAGGACTACACGTGTTGCAAGCCAAGTTTCATGTCGAATTGTTGCCCTGTCCAGCAACCTGATGGGTGATGGGGGGGGAGGGGGGTATGCTGCTCCTTATATGTATGATTGGGTGGGTGCCTAGAGTATGTGACGTATTGGTTTGCTCCTCAGGTCCCCATGCCCGTTACCCGCCCCCACGTTTATTTTAGTCGTATTCTCTCGCCTCATGCGGCCGCGGTCTGGATTCCCAAGTCCTACTATGACTTCGATACCCTCAAAGCATACATCAAAGAGATGGACGATGGAATCAATCCAAACAAGGCATTCCGCATGGCACACATCATCTTCCTACGGGCTTCACAAAAACGACTGCGAGGTTGGTTCTGTGTGTCCAGCCTTGAAAGTGCTACACATCACAGCAAGCTGCGAATCTAGGCTCAACAGCCAACACAGCCTGCAGCGAAACCAGGGTCTTACATCGGTTATATCTAAATAAGTAATCAAAAAGGAGTTTTACTGCTCACTGTGGCATTATAGTTGGGCCTTTCTTGTACCACCATGCTAGCGACAGCCAACTGAAGCGACTTTGGAGGTCTCGCGGCACATATCTTAGGGCTCGTGGAAATGTGCTTGGACAGAGCGAATCGAGATAGAAATCGGTGGAAGAATATAGCAAGTACTTTAATTCAAACCCAAGGCTTGAGCCAGGAAGATGTTGCAAGTTTCAACATGTTGGTCTGTTGCTACTAACCTTGAGTGCTATCTAACCTGACTAATCTTACCGGGACTTACAGATCACCCTATCGCTGCTGCCTGCAGGATGAGATGTTAGGGGAGGAAACCTACCAACTACATCACAAAACCCAACAACCGTCGCCGCCGTATTTCTTGTCGACAACGTGTTCCGTGTCACAGAAAATCATGGCTTTTCCATCAGAAATCGTCGATCAGGTATGTCAGCACAATCGCACGACCCTACGCATACTCTTACCCCTCGCTGCCATCACACTAACAGTAACTGCCCAAGATCCTCTGTGCGTATATCGTAGACCGACCTTTTGGGAGGATGCAGTATGGTGGTTCTCCAAACTCGTGGCAAGACGGTTCTCTAGACTCGTGGGCAGACTTCACGGCATCTTCGGGTCGCCATACTGTCGGGGTCTGGGACGGGAGACAGTACTACGAAACCAAGTTCTACCGGAAAGACATGTGCGACGCCGAGTCCTTCACAAGCCTATTAAGCTGTCGTCTAGTCTCGCGTCAATGGGACTTCTCCGTTTGCAGGCTGCTCCAGAAGCACCAGTGGTGGAATCTCCATCTCGACAAGAACATTACCTTCCAACGCGCGACAAGCTGCATCGAAGGGGAAAGCAGCGGTTCATTGAAGTTGATCAGAAATCTATGTCTCGATGAGATGACGGACTTGCGAACCTTTTCACGCATCTATTCTTATGACAACGAAGCGTAAGTTGCACGTTTCCATTTCTTCGAGCGGACTTGCTGAAATTCACTTACTGACTTATATGTGACAGTGTTTCCAGGTTTGAGGGCCAGGACATCGACGATGATGACATACTCTTAAATTCTTACGTCGACCAAATCACGGCTGCTGACAGGCGCTCAACGCGGACTGACTTCGAGCTACACTACGACAAGGGTGAAGAGCTTGGCCTCCTCCGCCGTCTTTTCGACAAGCTCACAAACGTCGAGCGCCTTCGCGTTGCATTCCCTGGCGCCGAAAGCGAAAACGAACTGCAGGCTCAATGCTACGATATGCAAGGCGTCGACGAGGTCGTCGCCACGATCCAGTACGGCCTCAGGAGCCCAGCCTTGTACCACCTGGTGGATCTCAGTCTCTCGCTTCCTAGCACGTGGCATGTCGGTCAGTTGGGTAGCGCGATGACCCAGGACGCCAGAGATCGTCTGTGTCATCTGCAGCTGGTCATCGTAGACGAAACGGGGCCCAGCGGGAGCTTGTCGTACACCTTGGGTGAGGATGGGAACGACAACGGCGATATGACAAGCGTCTTGGATTCTAGCTACGCGCCCAGCAACGTACAGGTGGCCTATCCTAACAGGGAACACCAGGCAGAATTGTGGCGTTTCGTCGCGTCGTGCCGCAATCTTGAATCGCTCGCCATCGAAGCAACGCATTATCTTCAACTAGAACAACTCGACTGGAGCCCGCCATTGGGGTCCAGAGGCTTGAAGAACATCTTGCTGAGAAGGATGTGGGCCAATGTATCGTCCATCCGCAGGCTTCTGTCGACCTCTTCGGGATCAAAGCTGAGCCCTGCCGTTCGGCGTGTGGTACTGGACGATGTCAAGATCTACGCGGGCGGCGGGAACTGGGAAGTGGTGTTCAACCACCTACGAACCAACTGCCCCGATCTCGAGCTGCTCAGTGCCGAGCAGCTTAGCTACTTCTCTGAGCACCCGCGTTATGTGTACAACAACAGGCCATGGGAAAATTTCGCCAACGTTTGGACAGCGGACAATGCCGAGGTCAACAACGACACAAGATATCTGCACATGATAAACAAGATGATGATCCAGCGATCTGGATCGAAAAGCCGAGGCTATCCCGTGTTCTTAGATGACTGGGAGTCGGAGGACGAAGAATGGTAGTTGTAAGACTGTTCATGGGGTGATCCACTGGGAATCACCAAGTCCCGTTTTACCTTCTTGGCGCGGGTTTCTGTTCGCGAGGGGCTTGGCCCTATCGACTTTTCGGATATCCAACCCGATTTGAGAACTGGGAGGGAGCTTTGAATCAAGTCTTGTTATTTTCTTCATGCCTTCAAAAAAATCCTTTGCCAGCTTTCATTGAACATCGAGCTTCTTTGAGCGAATTTGACATGAAGAAAAACATGGTTTATTCCTGTCCCTTCGACCCGTTCAACTACAGATTCTTGGGGGAATTCTGATCACTTAGATTCCCAATTTCCGCGACTCTCTACTCGATGCCATCGAGACTTCCGTCTCGGTAGGGCTCTCGACAAAGACAATAGTGCTTGTATGGCTGTCTTCTTTTGGTGCTTCAGACGCCGAAGTACCGGCACCCCACGTCTGCTTTGCTCCGGTTGACGGTGTCGAGATATTCCAAATCTTCCTCCAGGTGCCCTCCAAAGTGTTTTTGAGCGCCTTGAAAAATCCCGGAAGCTTTTTAAGTAGCGGAAATAGCGCAGGCAGACTGCCGCAGATGATGGCTGTGTTGACCTCAATACCGGACCAGAGGTTGACCTCGAAAAAGTCATCTAGATGGGTTCGTGTGAGTATGTTTCAACATTAACTGAAACCTGAATTAATCTCACAGGTGGGATCGTAACTACGGGAAAACATGACCATGTATTTCAGCCGTATAATGCTTGCAATGATGGCGCTGCGACTTCATGTCAGCCTTTCCGTCCTTCATCATGATAAGGTTGAGGTGAGTCCGGTCCAATTACTTACAATGACCCAAACCCAAACAGAAACACGACCGCCAGCTTCTTCTTCAATCCTAGCTGCAGCTTCATAAGCTCTGGGATCGGCATGGCGATGAGTATGAGGTCTTCGATGATGGTGACAGCCGCACCCGCGTAACTGATAGCCGTTATGTTGAGGCAGCGGCCGTGGATCGACCGATCCCACACTGCTTGAATCGGGATACACTGAAACATGATCAAAAACACAAACAAAGGTGTCTGGATCGCCAAGCATGTGAGGAATATGTTAGTAGCGAGGCGGAACCGCTGGTGGGAGAAAACCCGGGCATAGAAGGCGCAGAGGGCAGCCTTCGCGCCGGTACTAGATCGCCTTTTAGTGAAATTTCCCGGGGGAGGGGGTTGGTTGGTTGGAAGGGTGGACAAACATCACCAAAACATAGATCATCTGTGCTGCATAAAAGATCTGTTTCGAGCGATTAGCAATCACCAACCATCGCAGCAGATCAAGTGGTCTCCTAACCTGCAAGATCGTCGTCGCTTTGCCTGGGTCGATGTCCCAGTAATGAAGCCCGAAACCGATTCGATGATCTGTTTAGAAAGAAGGTTAGACTGCGCCAAGGGCCTAGAGCAAGTAGCCTTGTTCGGAAGTCCCATACTTATCAAGGCGATGACACCTGATGCAAAAAGAAAGAACTGTCTAACAATTAGCCAGACTCCGTGCTGGGCGACGGGACTCGGGCGAAACCTACCGTGGTCACCAGCGCAATCCAGTCGTCCCACCACATCCCTTTGGCAACCGCTATCCTCGAAATGCACCTCAGGAGAACCACAGCAATGGTTATGGCAGGGAGTACGATGGCGGGGATCCTAGTCGAGCTTCGTCGGTCTTCGATCGGGTATCCGCGACAAAGGTCTCGGGATATCTGGGCGGCGGCTGGAGGAAGAGATTCTCTGTCAGTCGGGGGTCTACTGGATGATGAACATGCTTTTACGTCGGGAAGAACTTTTGTAGCTTACCAACTTGATCTTCGTATATGCAGGATGTCTGGACGCATTGTGACACATGCGCTTGAAGAGTGGTGTTGGTACACACGCAGTCCGCCGCTTTGGCCAAGGAACAGCCCCCATCCATGAACCCGTCGACTATGCACGAGATCTGGGCCGGATATCAGTACAAGTTATCTAAGAAATTTATGCGTCCTCTGGCAGGGGGAGCGGTGCGTGGCGAAACTCGGTAGAGACTGGATCTTGGCCACTCACGGCGCATTCTGGAGCATTTGCAAGTAGCTCAGACGGCGACGTTGAGTTGGTGGCCGCCGCCTGGGATAATGCGGCCGTCGCCAACAAGAAACATGTTGAGACAATTAGCCACGGCATCGTCGTCTTCGGACGAGATGAGGACCAAAGCCTAGTTCTTGCGATTTGCTATCCGTTTCAGAGGCGGAAAGAGGTGTCGTGACTGTCCGAGGATAATTCCTTAAAAAAAGGCGTGGCAGGGTCAGCTTCATAGCAAAACCGGGGGAACAAAGAGTCGAATTGCCACCGAACACAGTGCAATGATTAGTAGCTCCGTTTCCGGAAGCGAATCGTTGAGTTCCCCACGAGCCAAATCCCATTCCGCCTATTGAAATATACAAGACATCTCATGCCACTTTTCTCTTGACGCCGATCGCCCAGTTCGCCGGCATCTTAGGCCCGGCCTGAATGCCCTCAAGTATCCATATAAGAAGCTCGCGGATGAAGGACTATTGGGTCTTTGTCCTTCCGTTCGCTAGGCATCAGTATTATCACTAGAACAACTGCTACTTCACCCTGCCTAGAAGCTGCATCGTATGTTTGGTATTTTAACCTTTGACAAAATGTGATACCAGTACTATTACTTTGAGTCCAAGATGGTATTTTCCTCCTCTCCTGGCGTTAGCGGTACTAAAGACCTAGCCCTCCCGAGAGACAACCCAATGCAGTTTACACAACAAGGCCAACACATGATCAGCGCGCTGTACTTGGGAAAACTACACGGTTCGTTTCTACGAGATGGAAGACCTGCCAGATATGTGGTGTGAGACTATGGCCTGGTGACACTGATTTCTGGAGAGGTCTAAAGTTGAAATGGAGTGTCGGATGCCAAGCCTAAGACACTAAGACTCTCTGTTAGTCACCAGCGCCGCGTAGTTAGTACCTTGTGCTAAGGAATGAAGCGGCACCAGTTAGCTGGATTATAGGAGTCTAGCTTGATGCATCCAAAGACGGTTTCAAAATTGTTCTTCAGGTTTCCACGGGCTAAGGATTTCTGAATTGGAGCCCGCTGTGTTTGGCAGGCATTGAAACTTATATGTCCTGGGCTTCAATAAATGGTGGTAGCGCCGCGAGCGTCAAAGCTGTGCCATCCAATGGTTGGGATATTGAGGTATCAACTCGATGGCCCAACTCCGCGGCCCTCAATCAGACCCCAGTTAAAACTGTAAGGCGTCAGGGCCTCCATTCGTGTTAGTTCGTCATATCAGCTTCTCATAAGATGTGCGGATATGTTACTCAAGACGCCAAAAGTGTCCTTACTGGGTCCCTTTTCAAATTTGCCGGGTGCTATCGGCAGACTGCTTTTCTTTATGTTTACTCATGGAACAATTCGTTCTTTTAGTGACTACAGGGCATCCAGAATCCTTGACTCATAACCAGTTGTTCGGCCTCGGCTTCGGCTTCAACCAACACATCAAAGGCTAGGAGCCGCAATCGATACGGACACCGGCGTGATGACTCGAACATTTGAAATATCGGCAACCTTTCAAAAACTCAATCGACGTGTCGCTCCCATCTTTTTGGCACCCCATTTCGCGTCATGAGTTTGGGCAGTTTCGGATTGTCTCGGGTTCACCGGGACGGCATCGGCTTGGTCACACAAGGCCCATATATGGGAGATCGATCTCGGCGGCTCGCATCTCGTGTCACCGTCATTTCGATACACAGAGATGAGCTTCGCAAGGCACACCCGTTGGGTCTACCGGCCGGTGACATATGTGCGACATCATCTCGGCGGTTTTTGCGAGTCTTGACGTCACGGGTCGCATCGATATATCTGAGAGCTTGATACACTCTCCGAACCAAGGATTGGTCAGTGTGAGAATAATCAAGTTTAAATACAGTATGGAATTGCTTTTCTGTTTCGGATACAGGTTGCCAGTACTGGATACCTAGATATAAAAAGCGGTCAAAAGTCCGGCGCCGAGATCCGGGACCGGAACGGATCCCGTTTCCCGGAACTAGACCCATTAAACGCCCCATATCGCTTCGCACAGACCAGTAAGTAGACGGTCTGCAGCGGCAACGGAGCTGAGCGAAAGTGGGAATTTTTACCCAAGCCGAGACGAGACTGCTGTGAGTGAGAGCGAGTGAGAGCGAAGGATCATGGATGGACGTCCTGGCTTGTCCCCAAGGCGCTTCTGCCGTCGTCGCATACCCGCTATTGCGTGATTGGTCTGCCGAAAACTTTTCCGAGGTCAGAGGTCAGAAGGAAAACCGTTCCGCGCGAGGCTAATGCACGACAGCAGCACGTAGGGTGCAGCACATTCGAGACGTTGGAAGGAGTCAGTCACATGGGCCGCTGCCGGGAGCTTTAGCCAGCGCGCAAAGGCCGGGCCGTGACCGGCGCGGTGGACGGGAGGGGGGCGGGGCCGGGACCATGCCCATGCATCTATGTATGTACCTACAATGGCCTGTATTATCCCTCACACTGCATGATCAAACCGCCGGGGAACAGGTTCCAAAGACGTTCCCATTGTCCTTTCCCCGATCGAGTCGACAACGGACCGGGGGGTCCAGGGGAAAAACAGGAAGCGATCCCGTTTTCTGAATGGGGACGGACTCTTCTCTCCCTCTTTTCTCCCACTCAACTTCCTCTCAGCACTGCTCACCTTGGCTTTGACTCATGGCAGTGGCTTTTTTGTACATGTCACCCGTATCATTTTTCCATTACTCTTGGTTCACATTCCGCTACGTAAAACCGATCCGAGAAGTGTGAAGGTCGAAAGGCACATCCTGGATGCTTGAGAATCCACGTTGGTCTGCAAACCGCAATCCTTGACCGAAATCGTCCCTTCCAGGCAATAAACTTAGATTGGGGTCTTTCAGGTAAGCTTTTCAGCCCTCGGGAGGGGGAGGATCTTTTAGACGACGTCAACTGATTCATGAGCAGATCTCCCCCGCCCGGCAACCTCAATCCGGTCTTATCGTGAAGAATATCACCCCAGATTATTTATCCCCATTACGTCGGACAGCAAAGCAAATAACGATGGCACCCTGGACGAAACCCGAGTCGTCGCCAGCCTCCAACGGCCAACTCCCCCGAGCAACGGATGAGCGCACGCCTCTCCTCCAGGTCGACGAGCCAACGACCCCTCTGCCTATCACCCAGCAGGACGCGGACGCCATCCCGCCGAATGACTTTGACATCCTCCTGTCGCGGTCCCTCCCCACCTCGGGCCCCTTCCTTGAGCCCGAGTCGACCGTGAACCCACTCCTCCGCGGTCCCCGCCGCTACAGCACCGCCTCCAAGAACCGCCGGCCCTCGCTCGCCAGCCGCTCTGACCGCGATGCTGTCGCCGACTCCGCCGCCGCTGCCTACTCCGACGACGATCGAGACCGCGACTCGGACGACGCCGTCTCCGTCAGCAGCGCCGCCTCGACCCCGTATCTCAATGGCATCTCCCGCTCCCGCTTCTGGTTCATCTTCGCCGAGATCCTGCTGACCTACTTCATCGCCTGCTTCGACGGCACCATCATGGCTTCGTCCCACCCCGTCATCACCTCCTACTTCCACGCCTCCCACAGCGCCTCGTGGCTGTCCACCGCCTTTCTGCTGACCTCGTCCGCCTTCCAGCCCTTGCTTGGCCGCCTGTCCGACAGCATCGGCCGCAAGCCGCCCTACGTCGCGACCATGGTCATCTTCACCTTCGCCACCATGTGGTGCGCCCTCGCCCAGAGCATGACGAGCTTCATCTTCGCCCGCGCCCTCTGTGGTCTCGGTGCGGGGGGCATGATGACCCTGGGCAGCATCATCGTCAGCGACCTGGTCCCGATCGAGTGAGTTTTTTTTTTGGGTTTCGCTTGTTTTGTTTTCGCTTTTCAAACATGTCTTGTTCTCGACACGACATCCCTTCATGACGGAGTCGTGTCACCCCCCCTCCCCCCCCGGTCCCAAGAGCTACGCCCGCCCAATTTAATACTGATGACGGGGGGACAGGAACCGCGGCGCGTACCAGTCGTACATCAACATGATCTATGGCGTCGGGTCCGCCCTCGGGGCCGCCCTGGGCGGCGCCATGGCCGACCACCTCGGCTGGCGCTGGGAGTTCGGCGTCCAGGTCCCGCCCCTGATCCTCTGCTGCGTCATCGCCGTTATCGCCGTCCCCAGCGACCTCGGCCTCGCCGGCAAGCGGGAGACCTTTGTCCAGGCGCTCAAGGCCTTTGACTTCAAGGGCTCCATCCTCCTGACCACGTCAATCACCTTCTTCGTCCTTGGTCTGGTAAGTCTCCCTTGTGTGAACGGGTGGGAACTGCGTGAGACCCGGCTGCTCAGATATCTAACCGCCTTTCGCTTTGCAGAACCTGGGAGGAAACATCCTGCCGTGTAAGTCAACAGCTCCCCCTTAGATGATCGTGATCTCAAAACCCTCCCCACCCAAGCTCGGTGACTGACTAGACACCTTTAGGGTCCCACCCTGTCGTGATCGCGTCGCTCGTCATCTTCGGTGTCTGCTTCCCCGTCTTCCTCTACGTCCAGTCCTACGTCGCCCGTCCCATCATGCCCCTCTACCTCGTTCGCCGGTCGCCGCGCATGAACATCATCTTCTCCAACTTCTTCGCCGCCCTTTTGAGCAACGCCATCCTCTTCAACATGTAAGTTTGCCCCGTGTGACCACCACCATCATCATCATCACACCAATCGATCCATTGTGCTTTTACGGCTGCCTCACGAGCATTCGTCACGAATGATCCCCAACTGACAGCCCGGCCAGTCCCCTCTTCTTCCAGGCCGTCCTCCTGACGACGGCCACCTCCTCCGGCCTGCGCCTTGTCATCCCCTCCCTCGTCTCCTCGGCGGTTGGCACCGCAACGGGTTTCCTCATCACCTACACCCGCCGCCTCAAGTGGCCTGTCCTCACCGGCGCCGTCGCTCTCCTCGTCGGCACCGTCGCCCTCTCCAGCATGCGCCGCGGCTGGGCCTCGTGGGTCTACCTCTTCTGCCTGGTGCCCTCCTCCATCGGCCAGGGCTTCCAGTTCCCGGGTTCCTTCATGGCCATTCTCGTCGCCAGCGAGCAGCGCGAGCAGGCCGTCGTCACGAGCACCCTCATCCTCTGGCGCTCGCTCGGCATGGTCCTCGGCGTCGCGAGCAGCAGCCTCGTCGTGCAGAACGCCCTCGTCGGGTATCTCGACGAGTACGTCCAGGGGCCCGACAAGGACGAGGTCATCCGCAAGGTCAGGGAGAGCGTCGAGTCCATCGTCAAGCTGCCCGAGCTGTACCGCGAGCAGGTCGTCATGAGCTACGAGGCGGCGCTGAGGACGACTTTCTTGTGTTGCACCGTGATAGCCTTCCTGTCGGTGTGCCTATTGGTCCCCATCAAATTGCCCAGGCTCGGCTCGAGGAAGTAAGATCGGACGCGAACCAGTGTGTTGCTGTTGTTCTTGGTAAAACGAAAAGTCGATCTTTATTGTGGTACATTGTAGCATCTTGCATGGCATCTAGCGGAGCGTTCCAAGGAGCGACATCATACAGCTTCAAATTTGTCGTGTCCAGGCAGTCGTAGTAGTAGTAGTAGCAGTGGTTATGGTAGTAGTGGTACTACTACTACTAACAATCTTCCCTTCATCATCCTGTAATATTACACATGTTTTCAGTAATGCCCATTGACCCCGTTAGCCCGCAGAGCATCAAGTTCGTCCTTCGTCTTGCGATACAGCTCTTGTGCCTCGCGTTCTCTTGTGCTGACGAAGCCGACCTCGTCTCTCAACGCGGCCAGACGTCGCTGGATCGCGACTTCTTCCGAAATAGCTAGTGTCTTGAATCCGCTGAGTGCATTGTCCGCCTTTTCCAGTGCCTCGGCGGCCGCGCCGATCTTGTCCTTCAGCATCTTCTGTCGCTTCTGGTATCCACCCAGATGCAAGCCCAGCTTCTTCTCAAGCTTGATACCCTCCTCGGCGGTAGTCGCGATCGAGTCTTGAATAGACTGACATGGTGTTAGCAACTCGAGCCAGAAGAAAAACAAAGGAAAAGAGAGTGGTGGGGGGGGGGGGGGGGGGGGGGTTAACGAAGGGAATCTCTCATACCTCAAAGGCCTCTTTCATGGCCGCCTCCTCTTCCTCTTCGTCGTCGCCGTAACATCCCAAGCCAAGTAAGAATGAGTTCTTGCTGCGGCTCTCGAATGAAGCTTGGATCTCGGCCGCAGGAGGTTTCGGCTTTGTCTCTGACAGAATCTGAAGGCGTGCCTCGGCCAAGTCATCGTCGCTGATGGTGTCCAAACGAGGGGCGATCCCGCTGACTTTAGACCCGGGCAAAGGGTACTTGACGGCATCGTTGGCGACCAGCGCGGCAGCTTCTCTAGCGATGAGCAACTGGGCGGTGTCCTGGATTGCTTCGGCACTTGATAACAGTGCGGACACGTCGACTTTGACCGGCCGAGGCAACTGTCTCTGCATGACTTGTGTCCGCCTCCGCGCTTCCAGAGCTTCCTGCGCTGCCCTGAACTCGCGTTCCCGGCGATCCCTTTCACCGGCATCTTCCATGAGCATGTCCTCGTTGGCGGCCACCTCCCGTTGGTCTTCGGGAAGCTCAAGCTCCCATTCGGTGTCTTTGGGCTTGGGCAGAGACGCTAGGCCTTGCTTGAGTTGGCTGCGCAGGGCCATCTGTCGCAGTTTGACATCCTGGGGTGTCGCCGAGACGAGGGCCTGGGTCCCATCGGCGTTCAAGGCAAAGCTGTCGCGAGGTGTCCTCATCGGAGTCTGTCCAACACGTGCAGGAGTCTGGCCGACACCATTGGCATGCATCGGAGTCGCCAGGGGGTTCGGTGTTGCGACGACTTGCTTGCGAGGGGCGACACCGTCAAACCCGGTCGACTCGGATCCTTCGTGCAGAGGCGTGTTCTCTCCACCTAGCAATGAGGACTGGGTGTTTGTCAAGGCTCTAATGTTCCGGATCTCGTTGGCGATGTGGTCTTCTTGGGCAGGGGCTCGTGGGGTTCGAATTGGCGCGTTGTTGTTCAAGGTCGAGTATTCGCTGATTAGTCCCCGGGTTGCATCGTTGTCGCTTTCGCGCGCCATCATGCTTGCCCTCTCGCCCATCATGCCCATCTTGACGATTTCCTCCAATTCGCCCTCGCTCACCTGGGGAGCTGGCAGGTTCAGCGCCCTCCTCTTGCTGCTCTGCTCGGCCTCTCGGATCTTCTGCATCTGACCGGCCTTCACGGCGGCTTGGAACGATGCTGAGGGCGCATCCTTCTCCTTCTTCCTCCTCTTGCTCTCGCCGTCGTCGTCGCCATCGCCCTTGCGCTTGCTTGCAATCTGCTGTTTTCTCGGGTCGAACGCCTCGCGCTGGTGCTCGTTGCGGACCTGCTCTTCGACGGTGTCGTAGAAGCCCGGGGCGGCTTTCCTCTCAAAAGGGATGTCGGCGTTGTAGTCCATCTGGCCCTTCTTGCGTGTGACGACCTTGATGTTGATGCCGGCCGTCTTGAGCTCACGGCGCTTCTGGAGGGCGGCCAAGCGGCGCGACTCCTCCTGCTGACGTTCTCTAGCCTTCCTCTTCGCTTTTTTTCCTTGTGTGTTTGCGAGACGTGCTCTCGCTTCGCTCAGCATCTCCTTTTCATCTTCGTCGAGGTCGATCGTATCGGGTCGGGCCGGCTTGCTTTCGGGGTCCGGATCGACTTCGCCGGGGCGCAATCTTCTAACATCGTCGGCGCTAGGCGCGGATGCCTCGCCTCCGTCTATGCCTGTTAGGCCAAACTGGCCGGCCTCTCTAGCTTCTGCTTCGTCGAGGAGCTTCTGGTATCGTTCCAGACATTGGTTGGCGGTTCGGCCGACAGCGGGTGCGATGGTACGCCATTGGGTGGGCATGAGCTTGGCGAGGTGGAGGAGCTTTTCGTCTTCTTCTTTGCTCCATTCCGTCTTCTTGATGCTCGGATCCAACCACTCGTTCCATCTGGCCTTGCATTGCTTCGGAGTCTTGCGGGCGAGCAGCGACGAAACACGCGCCCACTGGTTCAGGCCATACTTGGAAACGGAGGCCTTGAGGATTTCATCCTCGATGTTGGTCCAGACGCCTCCCTTGACGACACCCATTTTGGAGTACCTGATTGAATAAATCGGGTCAGTGGCGTGGTTGTTGTCGTTGTCGTTGTCGAAAGTCCCCGTCGCGAGGGCGTCCGTTGCGCAAAGGAAATTGAGTCGCGAGGCCAATCGTCAAGGATTTAGGTACACAAGGCTGAGTAACGAGCGGGTGTTAGTAAGCAAGCAGAACTGGTGTTGATTGGTTCCGCTCCTGACAGCTGTAGCGCGACTCACCGAGATATACCGAAACACGCCGGCAGTTTCTTCCTCGGTCAAAAAAGGTAAGCGGCACCAATCATCACAGGCGCAATGGTTGCAACTCAGACGCTGTGGTTTGTACCTGACCCAACTTGTCAGTCAGTATCATCGTCTTCGTGTCGGACGAGGCGCATGTATTTTTATGCATATTATCGCAAGTCATTTTCCACCAAGACGACCTTCATACAGAGCAAGTATTTTTTTTACACTTTCTCTCTTAATTAAGCAATGACCTGAGTGGATCTTGCACAAGTCGGATGCTCAAATCTAGCAACTCCAGCTCCGCCCGTAGGAGAGTTAAGTTAACTCGTGCTGCAACATGCAGCGCAAGCATAGACCAAAGTCAGTTACGACGACACATCGCGAGGGTGCATCGAATTCGGCCATGATTAGCAGCCGCAGTTGACTAACCAATCCATTTCAATGAGAGCAGCTGCGTATCACAAAGTCAGCCCGACGACCCCCCTCACCAGCCTGGTCGCAGATGCCGAGGCATGGTCTCACCATCGCGTCCTTGTTATCGAAGGGAGGGGAGGAGGAGGACGTTTCGATTTGTGTGTCTCGCTCCTACCCCTCCCACATTCGACTCGAGGGACCCTTACTCGAGTCAAGCAATCAAGCCTTGACGAGCTCTGAGCATTCCCTTTGCAATATGGCGTGGCCTTTGGAATGCTGCAGTCGGGTGGGGTGTGCGTGAAATAGCGACTCGCGCTGTTCCAACACAACCGACGTTAAGGCCAGGGCTCGACGGGACACGGCAGAAGGTGTTCAAGAAGACGGTCCAGACAGACAACAGACACATGGCGGAGGGAGGGGCCAGGGCAGAGGGAAGAGAGCACGTTGTCGCCAGACAAAACACCATCTGACAATCCGAGTGGATGCCCTACAAGACAGTACGACAGCGCACCCTCACGGAATGCCAGGGGATATGCCGTCGGATAGCAGCCAACACACCGACCCGCAGATGGGACTGGTTGTCCATCTCGAACCAGTCGCTCACAGACGGTTGTTTGGAAGAGAGGGGAAGGAAGGGCAGGGGTGAGGTCGAGTCGGAAACCGGAAGACGAAAACCATAACGACATGAGACGAAAGAGAGCCTGACGACCTCTGTGAGCACGTGTGGACTGTGACTGTCTTTTGTTAACTGTCCAGCCCAGAGGACAGGCACGAGCAGCGTGGTTCCTCCAGGAGGACGGATCCGCGGGACTGGACCACCGCGTCGGTGCTGAAACGGAGTGACCACCGAACCTTGTCGACTGCGTTAGCCATTCGGGCATCCAAGTCAGTCCGTCAGGTATCGTTCTGTGGCACGCTAGCCTTGGGGGCTGTTGTCTCTGTAAGCGGGATTCGGGGACCGAGGATGCTGGGCCGCGACAGCCATTACGAAACTCTGACAGACTCGAAGACGATTGTTTTGCGTGTGGTGTTGTGAGATTGTCGGCCGAGTGGTGTGGTGGTGACAGCCAGTAGTTCCTACCTGTACCTGGCAGTATACGGATAAGTACCTCTCTCTCTCTCTGTGTGCAGATACTTTGTACTTGCAGTTCGCGCGCGGGAGTGGCTCAAGCTTAGAAATCAGTTCTACCGCCGGATCCGCTCTTGATTGGCTCTGCGGACTCGTTCCTCCCTCTTTTCAGGGAATGTTCCTTTCCCAGCTTCCAGCAATGGTCGCCTCCCCCCTGGCAGATCTGGGTTGTGCCCTCCCCTTATCGTTCATCTACTGCAAAAGTGCGTCATGGATATGCCTGGCACACCCTCAACTCATGCGCCTGTTGTCCCACGAGATTGGTTCAAACACATCGAGCGAAAGCCCGGCAGGCACATACCACAGCCAAACCGGGGAGGATTGGCTATTCAATCCGCAGCAGGGAGAGCCCTTTCGTCTGGTCTTGTCGTCACCTCTTTGTCCTCCTCCTCGTCCTGCTCCTCCTCTTCCTCCTCCTATCCATCCCTGCCTTGCTCTTTGGCGTTGTTCTTAGTGTACGAAGCGAGCAAGAGACAGACAGCTCTGTCTGCATCGTACGGATATTACCTGTATGAGTCGGTGTATCTACCCCTTCAACCCCTGTGATCCCCCCTCCCCGCCAATACGACTTCATCAACACGCGGCCATGACCGCAAGATGACGCCCCCAAACGAAACGTGTTTAGGCCGTTGCCGATGCCAGAGGGTGCACTGCTCTTGTCAACGTCCCAACGCCGCCCCGACAGCCCCCCCCCCCCCCCCAAATCAGCCCAAGTAGCCCAATAGGAACCGATGGCGCCGTTACTGTTGATGCTCTGACCTTCCGCTTTCTGAAGAACACAATACGATCCATTTGTGGGCCATGCCCATCCCATCCCGTCCCATCCTATCCTAGGTAGGTGGGTAGGTATCTGTAAGTATTCATTCGTACGGATAATCCTCATTCCTCTCCTACATCTCCTAGCCCCCGGCCTTGGCTCTTGAATCATCAAGCGTCCACCGCTGTCCCACACTTGCCTTATCTCTCCCATCTCGCCAGCGCACCCCGGTCCTCCGCGACGTAGCTCGGATTTCTATTTCTTTTTCCCATCTCCCACGCCACGCCCTTGGCTCGCTGCGCAGCACCAAATCCCAAGTCCGTCCCTTCGCCTGGCTCATGTTGGCTACCCTCCGCCTCCTCCTAGTCCTGATCCTCCCGTCGGCCTGATTGTCGTCACTCTCGAGAACCAAAAAGAGGAATTCTACGGCTGAGTGCAGCGGACCACACGATCCAACAGGAATGGAACCGGCGCTGTGTCGCTCCCTTCATCTCACCAACTTCGCCCCCAACGTCCCGGCCCGAGTCACGGCATAGATCGCTCTGGTGCTCGACTGTCCTGCTCTGACAAAAATCAACGAGCACATCCGGTTCTGCTCTGGAACGTCGCTATCCCCCGTTGGCCGGTTTAAAGCTTCAACAGAGCACACCGAAACCGTTTTGCGCCAACTGCGTCGAGACCGTTTCAACCGCCCACTTGTTAGTCAACAGTCACGCACAACCGAAACCGATTCTTGCGAATAAACCCACGATGCCGGCCCCCAAAGACGACGTAATCGTCACCCGCGTCGACCGCGACGTCCACAATAAACCCGTGAACGAAGCAACAGAGACAACATCATTGCTGAGCGCAGGCGCTCCTGATGGTGATGGCTCCTGCGCAGATACATGGCCGGGCTATGCCGACTTCGAAGGCTTGCCGTGGTGGAGGACACCATCTGTAGGACCTTCTCCGGCCTCGGACCTCCCCGTGATCCCAACGTTGCTGACGTCTCTTTTGTGTGTGCGCGCCAGGTCTATTGGCTCCTCGTTCCGTATGCCCTCTTTACGTTGGCCTTTGGAGGCTCCTTGGTGCCGAAACTGAACCTGTATGTCGTCAACCTCGTGATGTTTCGTCGTCGGCTCGCGCAGCCTCGACTGCAACCCCAGCCACCGTCGCTAATGCATGCGACATAGTATCGTCGACTTGGTCTGCCAGCGGCATTTCGCTGACCAGACGGTCCTCGACCCGGCTTTTGCTTATACTCCCGTGTTCATCGGCGCCGAAAATCCGCAGTGCCTCATCAAGGAAGTGAAGAAGCGTGTCTCCATGTTCACCCTGGCCATCAACCTCACCACCGGAATCCTGTCCGCCGTCACCGCTCCGAAGCTGGGCCAGCTCTCGGACCGATATGGCCGCAGGAAGCTCCTCGCCCTGGCCTCCTGTGGCGGCGTTGTGGCCGAGATCATCGTCATCCTGTGCGCGAACTTCCCTTGGACATTCCACTACAACTGGCTGCTCCTAGGCGCCGTGGCCGACGGGCTTACGGGTTCTTTCACCGCCGGCAGCGTCCTCGTCAACTCGTACACGAGCGATTGCACCCCGCCATCCCAGCGCGGCGTCCGCATCGGCTACCTCCACGCCTGCCTCTTCACCGGTCTGGCCTTCGGGCCTCTCTTGACGGGCTACTTCGTCGCCTGGACCGGCAGCCTCCTCTCGGTTTTCTACGTCACGCTAGGATGTCACGTCTTCTTCATTCTCTTTGTTGGCTTCTTCATTCCCGAGTCGCTCAGCGTCAAGCGCCAAATCCGCGCTCGCAACAAGTACGACCAGGAGCAAGAGGTTCTGGCCAAGGGTGCCTGGGAGACTATCAAGGCCGCGAACCCGCTGGCCCCCCTCAGGATTCTCTGGCCCACGGGCCAGGGCAGCTCGTCGCGTCTGCGCCTCAACATCCTCGCCCTCTCCTTCACCGACATGATCCTCCTCGGGGCCGCTATGAGCGCCGGCACCGTCATCCTGCTGTACTCCGAGTCTCCGGAGACTTGGGGTTGGGGTAATCTCGAGAGCTCGCGCTACATCTCGGCAGTGTCCATGGTCCGCGTCGTGGCTCTTCTCGTCGTCCTCCCCCTCATCAACTACGTCTTCCGCGTGAGGCCCGCCGCCTACCGGAGGAGGGTCTCAGGCGTCTCCATCGTCGAGGCGAACAACGGCGCCGACACGGTCGACTGCTGGATCCTGCGCTTCGCACTGTTGTCCGACGTCACCGGCTCACTGGGCTACCTCTTCGCCAGGAATGAGTCCGTCTTCGTACTGTCCGGTATGATCACCGCCTTTGGCGGGCTTGGCAGTGCCACCATCCAAGCCGCCATCACAAAACATGTCCCGGCCGACCAGGTCGGGCAGCTTCTGGGGGCCATCGGCGTCTTACACGCCCTCTCGAGGGTGCTGGGCCCTATCGCATTTAATACTCTTTACTACTCGACTGTCGGAGTGTTTGACCAGGCCATCTTCGTCCTCCTCGCGTCCTTGTTTAGCTTGGCCCTGCTGGCCAGCTTCATGGTGCGGCCCGGTGGTGAGTTGATACCTCTTGATTCGTCGACCGCAAACCATACTAACAGAGTCAGTGTATCTCGAGGAGGTGTACACGCCTGTGCCTACGTCGGAGTCACAGCCCAGCTCCTACTCCAACTCCGAGGCGCTGGAGGTGTTGACGGAAGAGGAGATGATACCCAACAACTAAGGTTCAAGAGGTGGTGATATGTACATTTATGCGTGATTTCCAAGAGAGCGAGATGGAGGATACGATGCCTAGATCATAGACGTAAGCAACCTTCTGCGCTTGGGAACTACATAGGTTTCTTTTCTTTGTTTTGGGCTTTAGAGCAACAGCAAAAGATGCTGTTGGATACATCACCACCTATCGATACCACCAATACAGTTTTCCTTGACTTTCACATATTGGCCTCGTCACATAGCAACAACCTGCCTAGCGACCTGGTGTGGACTCTGTCATCGGCCACATTTGGCATTGACTTCGTCATTCTGAGAACGGATCGCAGATCTCCCTTGAGAAGCAGTTGTGTGTAAGGGCTACTTCTACTATTTGGTTGAATGTACCCTTGAATCGAGTACTGTTCCGAACGATCCATCGACTTCCTTTCATCCCCTGCGTTTCGTGTCAAATATTCACTGAATGCCATGCAGGGGGGCCATTGTACAACCACCCCACCCTCAGTTGCGGTTTGTTTCCAAGTAGTCCTACCAAGTAAGGGGCGACGATGCCAGGCTCTTCGCATCGGCCTGGGTCAACTCTGGCGAAGTGGTGCACTGGCTTTCTTATTTCCATGATGAGCCAGGAACTCCCTTCATCTATTCTAGGTCAGATTGGTTGTGCTTTTTTCCAACACTTGATGGACGCAAGACTGTTTATCATCCTAACACAGTATCTGGTGTGAGGAGCTGCCATGTTCAGGCAAATGAACCTCATCCCATGACCGTTGGATGAAGCTGAGATTGTCGCATTCATCAACGTAGCGGTGTAATGTCGGAGTCGCCGCTTCTCGTTTCAAAGACTGAAAACTGTCAGGTGGGATTCATTTCGCATTTTCTCCCATGTGGACGGTCTGTATTCGGCCTCTCAGTCTTACCGACCGCAACCCAACTATACTTGGCGTGCTAGTAGCAATTATCCTGACTGTCTTCTCAACCATTCAGCTACGCAGTTTTGACCATTGTAACTTGGCGCCGACACTCTCAAATGCTATGGCATGCCGCTCATTCTTTGTGCTTCGGCGCAAACGGACAGCACTGCATCCCTTACATCCTCTCAAAATTTCTTCATAAGACAGATCAAGATTTTGCTAGCCCCAGAAAGTCGTCTTTTCTCTCCCCATTCTCACACAGAAACAGAACCTTCCATCAGTTCTTACCGGAAGTCCAACACATGGTGACTACGCCGGAGTGTACCTGTTTACGAGACTCCACTAACACAACCAGAAGCTTCTCAGCGCCCTTCTCCTCCTCTTGCAGGCCGGGCCTCTCGTGCTCTGCACCACGCTCGGGCGGCGGGGCAATGGCCGTGGCGACTACATCACCGAGGCTGAGGTCGAAGCCAGCAGGATAATGGAGGAGCCGTACAATCCCGTTCGCAAGGATGGCAGCAACACCAACGACCCGTTCGACAAAGTTAAGTACAAAGAGAAGGAGAAGTTGTGGTCGAACTGGGGCACCAGGATCGGATCCGGGGGCGAAAACCCCGGCGGGCTGGGGTCTAGAGCCGTCGCGGACAAGGACTACAGCTCCACGCTCAGGGACGGCAAGGACAGCAACGACCCCTTCGACCAAGTCAAGTACAAAGAGTCAGAGTTGCTTCTTTGGGGCAGGAGAGCCGTCGAACTCGACGCGCGAGAGTCCGGACCCGATGACGCGGAGTCCGCCACGGGCCCCCCGCCCACGAAAAAGACTTCCAGCAACTCCAACCTCGGCCGCGGCGTCGAGGGCGCCGAGGTTCCGGAATCCGTCGAGAGGGACCACCAAGAAGCTGCATTCGGATTCGAAACCGGACACTACTCTGTACCCGGGTTGGTGGCCGCCAGAGATTTTGTCTAACGGCAAGTTCAAAGAGGGAGAACACTGGCTTCCCATACCCAAGGACGGGAGACCGAGCAGGGAGCTGTTCAAGGTGCCCAGATTCTGGGAGTAGCGGAAAGGCTACGTTACATGCGGTCACTGCCTTCTGCGTCTTCGCTTACCGGAGTGCATATTCCAGAATCTTGGTCGATTAATGTTACGGTCCATCAGAGCCAGCGGTGCTCAGCCAATCAATGACGACCGTCAGACTTTCATGTTTCTTCAATCCAGCATCAGTGATCCCCCCCCCCCTTCCCGCGTGCGGGACCGACCTCTTTCACTCACTGGTTCTTCTTGGAATCAGGGGTCAAGGTGGCGGGGGCACTTCTGTAGGCACGAGACATCGTCTGGTCTGAATTCCAACTCGTGTGCAAACATCTGTTGACTCAGCGAGTCTTCGCTGTTACTGGAAGCGAAGTCGTTGATAAATCTTATGCGTATACATATTTCTAGAAAACCTCGAGTCGAACCACACTTTGTTGTTATGCTGGAATATGTGACGCCTTTGATCTATTTTGTGCTTCAGACGCATCTGATACAAGTGGACTTACCAGCTAGCTCGGTGTCGTAGTTCTGTTTCTGTGTCACTTGACGGCTTTTTCTGACATAGTTGGCAGCTACATGAATTGCACGCTAGCAGAATGGATGATCTCATCTCTACTTCGACCTATCTATGTCTACAGGGTCAACTGTGTCTGCCCTTTTCACATAAAATTTGGTAAAGTTGTAAGTATGGGAGCCGCTTTGCGACTCACCAGATTCCAGCCAGGGTTAGGAAGATATGGATCTCATCTCTTTAGTCCGAAACTTTTATGACACCTTTTCTCGGAACAGAAGGCCTACGCCCATGCAGCCTGAGACTAGGATTGGCGAGACCTGTCGGGTACGCGTGCCGAACCAACCCACCACCTAGGGGTCCATGTGATTAAGCACAAGCATCAAAGACGACTGAGAACTTCGCCTTTCTATGCCTGATGGTGTTGTTGCGGTCACTCGCCGGTGGGCCCGGGCAGCCCCACTCTGCTCGGGGCCGGGTGTAAAACCACTGGGTATGCTCGGGGCCGGATCACTCCCGAGCTTCCGAAGGTCGCGGGCTCGAATCCGACAAGACCTTTGAATAGGCCCATCATATCCCTAAACATAAAGTCTTGGGAAGGTATCTCGTGTTTGCAGAGTTGTAAGCATTATGTAGGCATAGAATGTTTTGGATACCGGGAACCCTTTTGGAAATTCTGATCCAATACCCTCCCTACTTTGCGAGTGGCAGAGATAGGGGTTAGGCCTGTGGCAACTCGATGAGTTTGTCGAATTAGTTGCAGGTATGGAAAAACCATGGGATACAATCCAGGAATCATGACATGAGCATGAGCCCATCTACCCCCCCGCCTCCCCTATTGTACCAAGGCCCTTTATCTCCGGTTTGCGAGCCCAGTTGTCTCTATCAGCCGGAGGACGAGTCGGCCGCGGTATCGCAAGCTACCATTCGGCTTTGACTGCACCTTGGACTCTTGGTTGGGTAGGACTGGCTTCACGTTTGTTGCTTGGCAGTCTTCATATCGTGTCTTGATGCAGCCGCACGTCGGGAAGAGGGAGCGTTCGACAAGGGGGATCGATGCCTCCATTCTGTTGGAAGCAAACAAGATCGTCGACCGGCCGGGAGTACGTGTGCTCTGCTACTAATTATACTCTAATATGCTTGTCCGCCAATCCCCAATAGCTGCAAGTGCTGTCGTGCCAACCCCTCAAACATCGGGGACACGGCCGGCCAAGAGGCCGCGAACGGATAAATCTCCGTAGACGGAGCGTTGGATTGCAGAGAACCAACCAACATGATCTGATGTTGGTTCGGATAAACAAAACAGGCTGAATACGAGCATAGCCACAGCAGACCCTATGATTCGCCGAAAATCCCAAGCTACCCCTGCAGGCGTGACGACAACGCTCTGTATGGTTCAAATTAAGGGAGAGAGTATGCGGTGAGCTGAGGGATGTCCTGGTTCCAGTGCCCCTGGCTACCATGGTCAAGGGTGACGGTCACATAGCTATAGTTAGGAACTCTTCGCAGCGTGTACGTGTAGAACCATTGGAACCCCGCCCTTCCCAGCAAGTTTATATCTGTTGGAAAAGTGTCAGCCCCTATCAGGGCCTCCCTAATCTCAGACTTCTGCGGAAAACATCGTCCATGACCCTTTCCTAGCAGTGCTCCCTATCACAAGAGCCACCAGAAAGCATGGAGGGCATTCCAACAGAGACCTCCCGTCCGGCTGGAGTGACCGCAGACGGCATCGATAACCAGCAGAGCGAAGAGCAGCACGCAGCTGAACACATGCAAGGATGGGCTCTCGCGTCTTTGACCATGGCTTTCATGTCCGTATGCTTCGTGCTGGCGCTTGACAATACCATTCTGGGTTCGTCTTGCCTCCTTCCTTGGATATGGAGAAGTGAGCGATGCAACTAATGTGTTCATACCAAGCGACCGCGATACCCCAGATCAGCAGCGACTTCCAAAGCCTCAACGACATCGGTTGGTATGGCTCCTCCTACCTGATCGCGCAGATGGCGCTGCTGCCGACCTGCGGCCGTCTGTATGCGTTTTACAACATCAAGTGGGTGTACTGCCTTTCTCTCGCCGTCTTCGAACTCGGCTCCATCGTCTCGGCAGTGGCGCCGAACTCGATGACGCTCATCGTAGGGAGAGCGGTCTCTGGCCTCGGCGCCGCAGGTTTGGTCAGCGGGACGACAACCATTTTGTCTTACTGCGTCGCCTTGAAGAAGCAGGCGATACTGTCGCCCTTTGTCTTGGGCATGTACAGCATTGGTTCTACCGTGGGGCCGCTCGTGGGCGGTTCTATAACCGATAATAAGGCACTCACTTGGCGGTTTGTGTTCTGGATCAATCTCCGTAAGTCCTGGTCTATTCTTGGCAAAAGAAACACATCAACTTCTTAAGAATCACCGGCTAACGGGTCCCCAGCTTTCGGGGCTGTCGGACTGCTTCTGGTTTGGTTCGCCTTGAGGAAGCCTCCACCGGCAGTACAAGGAGGGTTACCATGGCTCCAAAAGATCCGTCAAATAGATATTCCGGGGGCCATTCTTCTGCTCGGGGCAACATCGTGTCTGAATCTAGCTCTTCAGTGGGGTGGCATCGTTTACCCATGGTCCAACGCGAATGTGTTTGGCTGCCTGATCGGATTCGGTCTACTCCTGGCCACATTTTTGTACTTGCAAGTCCGGGGCAAAGAAAGGTTGGTTCTCTTGGTTGAACCACCGTTTAGGAATAGTCAGTATACGGCATGCATGCTAACATCATCTCAGCTCCACCGTTCCGCTTCACATCTTCCGTAGCCGCACCGTCTCAGCGTCATGCGGCTTCATGATGCTCGTCCAGGTGGCCATAGTGTTGCAATCGTACTACTGGCCCATATACTTCCAGTCGGTCAGGAACACCAATGCCAGAGACTCAGGAATCAACCTGCTCCCATCGATTGTGTCCAACAGCCTCGGCACTTTCTGCGCTGGTTGGATCTCGTCAAAGACTGGGCACTACGTACCACTGATGTGGATCGGCGCCCCCGTCTTGGCTACCGGAGGCGGTCTGTATCAACTCATCCGCGCCAGCAGCCCTATGGGGCAATGGATCGGGTTCCAGATCCTGTCCGGGCTTGGCTACGGCATTTGTAGCCAGATGCCTATACTGGCGGTTCAAGTCGTGCTCAGCAAGTCAGATGTGCCAACGGGCCTCGTCATGATCATGTTTTTCCAAATGTTGGGAGGCGCCTTGGCTCCTAGCGTTGGTCAGAACCTTTTCACTGACGGACTTCTGCGGAATCTTAGTAGGGTTCAGGGGGTCGATGGTGCAGCCGTAGTGGCGGCGGGTGGAGTGGGATTCAGAGACATGGTTCCTCCAGAACGACTGGATGCAGTCATTAACGCATTCAACTCTGCCTTGAGAAATGTGTTCTGGGTGGCCCTCGCTGCCCCAGTCCTTGCTTGGATCGTCAGCTGGGCGATGGAGTGGAGGAAACTGCCCGACTCTAAGACTGCGACAATACAAGCCCCCCCGACTACAGAGGCCTCGGAGAAATAGTTGACGGTTGGTGGATCAAATGTTTTTAAGACACAAGGAAAGGAGCTATTTCTGTCACCAAGATTGAGAAACCGGTAAGCACGGCCAGTACCAGGACACTCACTGAAGCCTCGATGGTCTCGTTGATACATTCCCGACCACAGCGGGGCAGCTCTCTGCTCCCGCCTCTTTCCTTGCTGGTTCAAGCACAGAATCTAGATATTAGACGACAAACCCAGGTTCCAGTGAAAGTTATTCCGAGCATTGTCCCATGTCCGACACGATTTTCAGAAACCACACACGTAATGACACTTCATTGTTGTTTGGCGGAGAGCTGCGGAGAGCTGTTTGATGTGTACAAGGATATAGAAGTTACCAGGCATAATGAACTTGTCGTTAGGGCCGCCACTCGGTTAGAAATGGCTGGCGCTAGTTTTGGTACCTTCAGCATTTGAATCTCGAAGATTGATTTTGGTTGTTGTAAAGAGTTTGTAAATATTCTGCGGGGCTATCGACCTCAACTACCTAGCTGCTTTAAGGTACCGACCGACGGAGGTACGGACTTGTAACGGTGAAGTGATACACTGGGCCGGTGGGCGGCGCTTGGCAAACATGTACATGTAAGTACCTAATGAAGGATAGTAGAAGAACATGATAGTCGCGCGCGGGTATTACACACCACGATGGCCGGGGGTCTCGCCCACCCTTGCACGGACGGCTTTCTTTCAACTCAATCAATCTCCGCGCGCGCGCGGATGACGGTTCATTTCTAAGCTTCCACAATGATGGAACTTGCACAGCAACGACTGGTTCCAACCCAACTCCAAGACGCTGGTTGTGGCGGGTTGTCTTCCACAGCAAACCAGAACGTTGCCACGTCCTTTGTAAGACACGCGTTGTATGCTTGTAAGCATTACCAAGAACAGTGAGATCTATCAGACTTGGTGTCGCCAGTGTTCCGCCTGCACTTCAGCCTCTCTTTTGTCTTTTGTATTTAGTCAAAGTACTTGACTGCACAAACAGTACACATGTCTCTCCCTAAAATACAACAATTTTCCCACTCTATCATTCTGTCTTCAGATTTCAGCACAACAGCAAACCAACAATGTCGAGATCCCGTGCAATCAACCTCGTCTTTCGAGCGCCCGAACAGGCCGAGGGCGCAGGGGCCCGAGTCCGCCGCAGCATCGGTAGCGCCCAGAAACGCAACTTTTCCCCGTTCCTCATGTTCGACCACATGAGCGGCAGCACCGGCGCAGGCTTCCCCGACCACCCCCACCGGGGCCAAGAGACGGTGTCCTACATCCTCAAGGGGGCGGTGGAGCACGAGGACTTCGCGGGAAACAAGGGCATCCTGCGGGCTGGCGACCTGCAGTTCATGACGGCGGGGAGGGGCATCATGCACTCCGAGCAGCCGCTGCCGGACGACGACGGGACCCCCGGCGCCGGGTTCCAGCTGTGGGTCGACCTCCCGAAGCACCTGAAGATGTGCGAGCCCAGGTACCGGGACCTGCACGCGAACGAGATCCCCCACGCTCGGCTCGACGACGGCAGAGTGAACATCAAGGTCATCTCGGGCAAGGCCGGCGGGGTCGACTCAGTCAAGGACTTGGCGTACACGCCCGTCTGGTATCTCGACGTGGAAATCAAGCCCGGCGGCAGCATCACCCAGTCGCTGCCGCAGGGATGGAACGCCTTCGCCTACGTCTTTGAGGGGTCAGCGGTCTTTGGCGCCAAGGGCAACGGCGGCCGGAGCAGCGCCGACACGTTCGACGCCGTCATTTTCGAGAGGGAGGGCGACGTCGTCGACATCGAGGTCCCCGCGTCCGCGGGCGGAGGGGCGCGTCTCGTGTTGATCGCGGGACAGGTCTTGGACCAGCCGATCGCGCAACACGGGCCCTTTGTCATGACCAGCCGGGAAGAGGTGCAGCAGGCCGTCGAAGACTTTTACATGCACAAGAACGGGTTTGAGAGAGCGAAGGATTGGAGGAGCGAAAGTTCGAAAAAGAAGGGGATGTACTGAGAGGGATGATTCATGAAGGAAGGCGTGTGAAAAGTAGTTCATATGAGGGGGGGTCGGTCAAGGCAGAGCCACTGCGCGTCTGAAGTTGGAAACGAGATGTGCGCAAGGAACCATGATTTACCGGTTAAATTGTATCATTATGGAAGCGAGAATACTTTTACTTGACGTTTATTCGTTAGAACATCCCTGAGGCATTACGTACTGGACAGTTCAGTAGCAAGCACAATAGACCAGGGATGATTATCCCCGGTGTAGCGGGTGTGTGAGTTGATGATGTCCTCCTCGGGTGTTCATTGAGAAGCAAGACTTTTATGGCACACCACATCTTCTTTGAGTTCAGACTCCACGACGTGTTTTTTAGATCTCGTCTCGAGAGTCCTTTGAGTGGGACACTCGCTGCCCCCTACTCGTCCCCGACTCGGCAATGACATGTCCTGGTCTGATCTGTACTCTCCTTGAAGCACGTCTTCGTCCGGTTCTCGGCCCTGACCGCATTGACTTACATTCGATTGGAGAATCAGAACAGTTTGATACATCATACGAGCACCAGTTCAGCCAATCCTGTGCCCACGACCCTACCCTCCGTGCCTCTCGGGAGAGAAGGGGGCTTTCAGGGTCACCCCGAATCAACCCGTCCAGTCGGATTGCCCAGATCGTTCATCTAGTCAGGTTAACAAAGTTCTTCCAATGAACTATCGCGAATCGGAGCGGGGAGAGAAAGGCAAAATGGCGGAAACACATAGAAGCGCGCCGGCGCGGAAGAGGGTTTTGACGTCAGTGAAACATGGGCTGACTGCCTGACTGCCTGCTTGAAAGGCGTCACATGAATGTTTCCTCTCTCTCTTCCGCGGCAAAGGATCTCGGAGTCTGGGATACATATTGAAGCCCGAAGTCTGTGTGGATGCGTCTTTCGAGATGCATCACGTACATACGATGTACACGCACTCATCTGCATGCAGACTCGTGTTTCGTTCGCCATAGCGCAACGGTCTGTGTTGTAATTCCAACCTCATCAGCAAATTTCCCTCTGCAGCCTATTGCATATTGTTTAAATCTCTCTGCCTCTGTTGGCACAAGGTGAAAAGAGCTGCATCTTTCCCTGTCCCCCCCGCCTTGTATAACAGTTTACAGCATATCACAATTTCACCACCGTCACGGTTCTGATTCCAGTATGAATTTCGGTGCTGCCCCCTCCCATACACACCCATCCGCCAACCACAGGCTCCCTGTCCGTGACGCGAGGCGGTCGACGGATTCAAGTTCCCTCAAACGGGGTTGGCCGCTCGGTGGCGACGACAAGACCGGCGGCCATCATGGCTTCGACGCCCAGCGGAAGAGGTCCGGCAGCCACAGCAGCTCGTCGACACAGCCCAACAACAAGGAGCTCCAACACGTCGACTCGTCCCGTTCATTCTTTGACGACGAGGCCCAGGCCCGCGACGGCGTCCTCTACAGGGACGGCCGGCTCATCCTCCAGCCCGCACCGACCAGGGACCCGCGCGACCCCCTCAACCTGCCGCTGCCGCGCAAGATTCTGGCGTGCGTCTGCCTATGCTGCTTCGGCGCGCTGGCCGCCGCCGCCGAGCTGATCCTCGGCGCCATGCTGCCCGTCTTCGCCCTCGAGTACTCTGGCCTCGACCCCAAGATCCTTAAGCCGCTGACCTCGAGCGGCGGCCTCCCCGCCGGCAGCGACCCCCTGAGGATCCTCTCCAACCTGCCGGGCGCCCCGCCCATCTTGTACATCTACCTGCTGGCCTCGCTCCCCGTGCTCGTCATCGGCCTGGCCAATCTCGTCCTCGTGCCAATGGCCATCTCCGTCGGCCGCCGCCCCGTTGTCCTCGCCACGGGTCTCGTCGCCGTCGCCGGCTGCGTCTGGGCCGGGAGCAGCCGGTCCCTCGCGTCCCACTTGCTGGCCCGCTGCGTCCAGGCCGTCGGCGCCGGCACCGTCGAGAGCCTGATCCCCTTCATCCTTCAGGACATGATCTTCGTCCACCAGCGCAACTCGTGGATCTCGGGCATCTTCGCCGCCCAGGGCCTCATCATCATCATCCTCGGCATCGCCGCCCCCTACATCATCATCGACCTGAGCTGGCGCTACATGTACTACATCACGGCCGCCGGCGCCGCCTTCTTCCTCGTCGGCGTCTACTTCTTCATGCCGGAGACTAGGTGGCAACGCACTCGTGCCGAGATGAGTAAGTCTTTTTTATTATCCCACCCCAGGTCCCAGCATCGAGCCTTTTGATCGGTAGTACATATCTCTGACTGACACCACCACACGTTGCAGACGGCGTCCCTCGCAATGAGGTTGGCCAGCAGTACGCCCCGAGAACGTTGCGGTACAACTTGGCTCTATTCCACGGCAATATGGAATGGCGAAAGGGCTGGAACGCTTTCGTCGACACGCTCCGCACTTTCTTCTACCCGCAGATCTTCTTCATCACCATGCTTAACAGCGTCATGATCGCCTGCGCCTTCGCCGCCGGGTACACCGTTGCTCCGGCCCTCCTGACGGCACCCTGGTCGTAAGTGATTCACCCCTCCGCGCCAGAGTTGGCCCTTTGCCTGACTTTCAACTTTCTAGATGGAACTTCAACTTGCTCGGCCTTTGCCTGCTGCCAGTGCTTATCGCCGCGATCGCCGTCGTTCTCGTCACCGGAAACGCCGCCGACTGGATGGCGAACCGCATCGCCAAGAAGCGCGGCGTCCGCGTCCCGGAGAACCAGCTGGTCAACCTGATCATCCCGACCATGGCTGGCCTCGTCGGCTCCGTCATATTCGGTCTGGCCGGCTCGAACCAGGACAAGTACTCCTACTTCACGTTCCTCACCGGTCTCGGGCTGATGGCGTTCGGGTTCCTGGGCGCTAACTCTATCGGCGCCGTCTACGTTCTGGAGTGCTACCCTCATCTTGCGGGCCCGGCCCTGGTGAATATCGCCTCATTCCGGTGCCTTCTGGCGTTTGCGCTGTCATTCAAGATCTCGGACTGGGTTGTCGAGATGGGATACTTCAACGCCATGATGATATACACTGGGCTCATTGCCGCTTTTGCTGTCTCTATCCCGGTGGTATACCATTATGGGCCAGCCTGGAGAAAGAGGTGGCCTGCCGATAGCTTCGGAGATCATATGTAAATCGCGTTATGTTGATTGAGGGGGGTTCTGCTTTCTTTGAAAGCTCTCAGCTTTGTTCGTTGGGTGGCCAGCAATGTTTTCAGTGACACAACTATGGTTGGGAACATGGTTAAGAATGAGTTGCTCCTTTAGGGAAACAAGCTACATTCGTTTAATCCAGATAATTCTTTTTTAACAAAAGGCCCACTTCTAGTCTAAACTGATAGGTGCTTATATCTCCAGACTCTTTGAGGGGGAATCTCTACACACGCAAGAAGCTTGATCACAGCAGAAGCCGTTCTATGGAAAACGGACCGCGGCGATCCTTTCGAGATTCTTACAAATCAGGGAGGAAATGACACTAACCAGAGGCCGCTGGTCTAAGCATTGCTACAGTTACTCAATGGGCCATCATCATTAACATTGAGCCAAATCTGCAGTAGATCCGTCTCATCCGCCTCATAAGCTCTACATCCCCTTCATAAACTCCTGCAGCGTGATAGGCTTCCTGACAGCATTATTCATACCTTCGTGGTACGTGACCCAAACCTTGTTGTCGCTCTTTTCGTGCTCGTGCCCCTTTCTGCTCTTTGCGTTGCCGTCCACCTCGCCGAGCGGCCGCGCCGGGATGATGCGTCCGAAAAAGTCCCTCTTGACGCTCGCCTCGAGTATCCTCGCCTGCTCCTTGAGTATGTTCTCCTTGTTATCGTGCACGGGAATCTCCTCGAGTCCCATGGGACCGCCGGCCGTGAACCGCGCCTGGCGCGCCGCGGCCTCGCGCAGCGTGATGGTCTTTTGCAACTCCTGGTCCAGCACCTGCCGCACGGCGTAGCGCGTCGGGGCCTGACTGGAGAGCACCAGGCTGCCTGCCGTTTCATACACCGCAAGGGCGTCAAGGTCACTGTCCTGATATTAGCTCACGTGACGAGCGCGGTTGGTAGTCAACTCACGGTTCCATCCGGTACACCCACTGCGGCCCCCTATTCACCAACGAATCTGTCTCGATCTTGCCCTTTTGCATGACAATGCCGACCTCCGCCATGACTTCGGCCGCCCGCTTGACCATGGCCTTCTCCGTCTCCTTTCGCACGCTGGCCGTACTGATGCCGCTGCCGCCAATAACAACGGGCTTCACGTCCGGCGACACCATGCGCACCAAGTACGGCATGAACTCCGTGGAGATATCCTCAGCGCTCCGGAACGACCGTCCCAGCGTGGGAGTGAGCTGTGCCTGGATGGCCTGGAGCATGGCCTTGTTTTGCTTCAGCGCTTCGTGGGCAGCGAAATCGGCTCGAGGTCCAGAGAACGGCACCGGTGGCTCGTCATCCTCTTCTCCGCCGCCCCATTTTTTGTCGTATCCCATCGTGACCTGATGTCGACGGGACGAGGCGAACAGGCTGTGACAGGCCAGGATCGGCTGGCTAAGGTAGGGTGCCAACTCCCACTCCTGGCTTCCGAAAGTGCGTGATGAACAGGTATCCAAAAAGTTCATCCAGTCGTACGCGGCGTTTGGCTTCGACAGAAAGGAGTCGTCGTTGAACTCCCTGTTGGGATACTCCAGAAATATGTCGGTCATGATCCGGTCGACCTCTCCGCTGGTGTCGATCATGTGCCGCAACCGCTCCATCGCATTCTTCTTGTGATACTCTGCAAAGCCTAGTTGGCTCTTGGGCTGCTCGTGCTTATGCTTGAAGTTTTGAGAGGTGTCCAAGGCTTGCTTCGGGAACCCACCGCCTTCTTGGAAAATACGCGTAACGATGTCTTTGGCGCTGCCTCGTCCGAGCCCCCTCCCCCCTCCGGCGCCGTTGGTTAGGTCGTGGAGCACATTCTGTTCGAGCCACTGCCTCGTCAAACGGTCGTTGAATCCAGCAGTGGCCCTAAAACGACCTGCGACCCACTCGCCAACAACCATTACTCCTCGAAGATCACCTTCCGTTCCGCTTTCGGCGCCGCGCTTTGCGTCGATGCCACTTGTGATGCCCCAGGCAGCCTCGCAGATCTTACGCGCGGCATCCTTCTCGCAGGGAATGCCTTCCTTGTCAAGCACAGTCTTGAGCCGCGTGACGACAGCATCGATCCCCGGCTTCCCGACGTGGATGACCTCCGCCATGCCTGATTGCCGCAGTGGTCTGAGGGAAGGGTGGTAAACGTCGTTGCAAATGAGAATGAGCGGCCGCATCAACCGAAAGTCGTCCCCCTTTTTCTTCTTCCGGTTTGCGGCGTTGGAGGCACCAGCACTGTTTTTCTGATCAAGGAGCACGAGGTCTATCAGGGCCCTGACGAAGCCACCTTCTCCAGAAGAACCAGAACCGCCAACGACTCCGTCGACTTCATCGACTATTACGCAGGCTGGTTTCGCGACCTTTTGCAATGTTTCCCCGTCCTTCGCTTTTACGTTCTCGACAGTCTTGACGCTCTCGGTTCCCAGAGAGGTTCGTATGCGGCTTTTGACCACGTCTCGACTTCGGTCGTCGCTGGCATTGATTTCCATCACATCGTACCCTGCCTGTTTGGCACAGACATGCGCCAAAGTAGTCTTTCCGAGACCCGGTGGTCCCGTCAACATCAGTATCTTCTTGTGCGGCTTCTCCTCCTCTTGGACCTGTTTCGCGCCGGGCCTTCGCACAATAGGAGCTTTCTTCGCAACACCGGGGAATACGATCGGGTCCCAGCGCTTCAGCCAGCGGAGAACCATCCGATTCGTGCCGTCATCGCCGCAAAGATCCAGGAAGTTCTTGGCCCTGTACTTTTCGGTCCACAGCAGCGTCTTCTTTTGTGTTTTGCCAGTGGTCGGCGGTTCCACCGAGCGGACTGGTACATCACTCTCCTTTCGCTGCGGCCGGCGTGACTCGGATGCTTCCTGTTTCGCGGCATCAATGAGCTCGTTGATGTCTATGCCGTAGTATGCGCGTTTCGCCCTTCCCTCTTTCGTCTTGGAGCGCGCAGCGATGATGCTCTCGTAAGACGTGTTCGTTGTCGGCTTCCGTTGTTTGATGGTGGTGGACGTCCCGGCGCATGTCGTAAGTTTGAAGGTTCTGGAGGACTTGAAAAAGGATGGCGTTGAACTGAGAAGAGTTGAAGCGAGACTTGACGGTCTTTCGGTGGGTGCGGTCTGTGCAGGTTCGGCAGTGACATTGTCGTTCGTCTTTTGAGGCGCTGGTGCTACCGGCTCAAGAATGTCTTCGTCAGGGATGGTCGTCAGAGGCGCTGGACGCTGCAATCGAGCGGTGAAATCTACCAGCTGCTTCTTGAGCGGAGGTTGTTGCGCATTATCGTCGTCGGAGTCGGAGTCATCGTCGAGGAGAAACCCGCTGTTGACCTTCGGTTTGGGTTTTGTAGGCTCGGCCGCCGCGGGCCTCGTGCGTTTCGCGGCGGGTGGTGAGGAACTGGCGGGGAACGTAATGGGCGATGAAGCGCTCGGCATCTTGACCGATCAATTGGAGATATTGAGAGAGGTGCCCAAATAATGTGAATTTTGCCGTAACGAAGCCGCAGTGACGACTGTTGCGATGCGGTACATGTGTGTGTGTCGCTATGGTGACAATTAAATCTTTGGGAGGATGAGACGCGACTGGACGCGATGCAAGACGGGCTCGAAGACGCGTTAATGACATGTGGGGCACTTTCCGGCACAGTGCTAATTAGGTCATTCAGGAACTCTAATACGGTCTCCATGACGTGAGGGTCCGTCTACCCATGATAGAATCGCGCCTCGCTTCGTTTTGCGAATTTAGATGAAGAGGGGCCACAATGAAGCATTTCTGACTGATTGAAACTAGCTCACCGAATTTTTAGGTTTTCAAACTTTTTTATTGCATCATTTGTGTACCGAATGCCTACAGCTACGGCCCTCACGGTGTCCTAACTGTCAGATTTGCTGACTGCTAGAGACATCTACCTAGGTAGACCAAGACTTATCTCGAGATGTTGGATGAGTAAACCTTCATCGTAGACGTACATATATAGCCATGGATAGACAGAATGCATGATGCTTCCTCTACTCCAGTGTTGCCTACCTTTCGCCGATAGCGCCCATCTCTTCCAGCAAGGCCCGATATGACTTCGCCTCCTCGACCATCTCCTCCATAGTCCTCGCCTTCCTCATCGCATCCTCGATCCTCGCAAACTGCCCTCCAGTCTCGGGCCTCTTCCCCAGCTCCCTGTCCCACAGCGCACCGCCCACGTTCCCTTCCTCGCCGGCCATCTGCTCGTAGATCTCGTCCCTCGGCCCGGGCCTGTCTTTGCCCGTCTCGCCGGGGATGCGCGGAATGATGTGCACGTGGACGTGCGACACCGTCTGCCCCGCGTCTGCGCCGTCCTGTACGGCGATGTTGAAGGAACCGGCCTCCGGCGACGCCGGCGCCGACGACGACGATGACGAAGGGAAGTAGCGGCGGGCCAGCATCTTCTGCACCAGCTGCGTCGTGGTGAAGAGGTCCGTCACCTCGGCCGGAGGGAGGTCCGTCAGCCGCTTATGAGGCTTCAGGGGGCAAATGAGGACGTGGCCTGGGAGGAGAGGCTTGAGGTTGACCAGGGCGAAGGAGTGGGCCGTTTTGAAGAAGACCTGGCTCGTGTTAGTCCACGTCTGCGACCAGAGTCCAAAGAGGCGTTCAGGCGAGCAGAATATGCGCCGCCTCAACGGGCCATTCGTAGCCCAACGCCGCCATGAACATAGCAAGGATTGAGTCCTCAGTCAACGTAACTAGGTCAATGCCCCGTGACGATGACTTGAACCGAAGCGATATGCAACGAACCTGGCTGGTGACCTCGAAGGGCCCAAAGTGAATCTTATCCTGAGAGCTCATGGTTCGTCGGAAATCAATGGCGTGAGCTCGAGGTAGGGGTATTCTTCTGATTACTGTCCGTGTGCTAAGCATCATCCGCAGTCAACCTTAATATGTGTTGTGAAGATGGTGTAAGTACTCCGTAGATCAGACCTGTTGATCCCAAACATCCCGGCGGTTAGGTGGAGCGAGCTCTTAAATTGTTAGTGCACTGGAATGAATACAGTGGCGTCATCATCATGGTCAGGTAAGAGTTCGATCGGTGCTTCATTCGCAGTAATTGGCAGCCATGAAAAAGTGTGTACAGTCTTGACGATATATGAACACAATGGTGTAAAACACTGCAGATTTCAGGTAGTGCATTGATTAGGGAGTTGGATGAATTTTTAATTCCCGCCATTCCCAAGTCCTGTAAATAGACCCTAATAGACCCACGATTCCTTTTAATGGTACATAATTACACGCCGCTGTAAGAGGCAACTGTAAGCATTTACTGCGCCAGAGTTTTCTCGTGCGCTGCTGAAATTTTTGTCTGCTGTCCGGCAAAGAACTTCTTCGACTCCAGGCACCGCTCGCTCTTGCAACCAGGGCAGCGGAGCTCCATCTGCGGCGAGCAGGCAATGCCACTGTTGAGGTGAGCCTTGGCAATGTCGGCGAGAGCCCTGATGAAGACCGGGCTTCCATTCAAGCTCTCAACTCGCTTGACCGTCTCGGGGGACCCAGAGTCTCCAATGACTTCAAGATCCAACTCATACAGAGTCTCGATGTGGTCTGACGTGAATGCGATGGGGATCAGTACAAGATCCTTCTGACCCTTGTGAATATAATTCTCCACCGAGTCGGAGGTCTGCGGCCCAAGCCAGGCAGACGGGCCGACCTGAGACTGCCAGCAAAGGCGGTAAGGGTTCGAGAACTTGAGGCGCTGCATAACGGCATAGACTGTCGCGGCAACCTCGGCCGGGTAAGGATCGCCTCTATTGACCACCGACATGGGCAAGCTGTGGGCGGAGAACAGCAGTACGACATCCTTGCGCCTCTCCTCGGGGTATTCGAGCAACTTCGCCTCAATGTTTTGCGCAAACGCCTCGACCAGACCGGAGTGGACTGGCCAGCGGTCAATAACACTCCACGAGATGGTGCCGTCACCCGGGGTCGTCTCTCCAACCGCCTTGCCTTCCAGCCGTTGCCGCCACTTCCAAAGCTCGTTAATGCTGCTTCCCGTTGTTGAGCACGAGTACTGGGGGTATTGTGTGAATGCGACAGCTCTTCCGCCCTTTCCGTTCCCAAAGCCATCTGCCAGCAGTTGGTTGTACATTTCCTCGGTCAATGGGTCTGCGTAGCGAAAGGCGGTATACGGCTTGTGAGGCGCAGTCTCGGGGGAGATTTCGTCCAGGATCTTGCACATCTCGGCGTTCTGGTACTCGGACCATTTGCGAATGGGTGAGCCGCCACCTATTTCGGCGTATTGTTTCTCGATCTTGGGCGTTCTCCGCTTGGAAATGAGAGGGCCGAGATAGTTCTGGAAGCGTCCAAGGGGAATCAAATCACCATCTGCCTGGGAACTGTTAGTATCCCACTGAGCCCAGCAATCGGGGGAGAACAGCGTACAAAGAGCCGGCTCAGGAAGTCGCCGACTTCTTTCGTTGTCGAGGGGCCGCCCATGTTCATGAAAACCATGGCTGTTGGACCCTTGGAGCCGACGGAGTTTTGCGTAACAGGTGGGACGGTTGCCATAGACCTCAATTGAGGCGAAGCCAGGGCAAGGGGCGAAGAGGCATGGCGTGTTGAGGTTGTCGCCCTGGACAAGCTCCGGGAGAGCCGCCCTGTTGAGTACTTCAGGGCCATTGAGTTTGCGTTGTAGTGGTAGGTTGGATGGTTCACAATACACAGCTCTGCTCTGCTGGAGAGAGCAGGGTGTATATACTCAAATGCTCGACTGGTTCGAGAAAATCGCACTTGTGGCAATGCGCGAATCCCGGTGATGCGTGTTCGATGGCGGACAACTTTGTGGAATTCGGGCTTCGATGACGAAGGAAATCCCGATCTGGACGTGAGCCCACCGAACACCGAGCAGGACCCTTGCATGGCCGAGCTGATAGAGGGCGACCTCAGCACACCCCTGCTTTTGTTTCTAAACCAGCTGCTGCCTGGGTTTCCTCTTAACTCCAACAGCTTTGGCCAATCAGCACTTGCGTAATCAACAGACATCGGTCACGTGGTCGCGCGCCGCGAGCTTCGGTGGAGCACCCACCCCTGGTACGCTCGATACCGCGAAGCTCCCCCTGGTCTAGGCGCGTTGGTGCCTGGAGACGAAACCCCCGAAGGTGACATACACTTCCTCGTTGCTGCCAAATCATCCGCAAACCAAACCACCTTCGCACTCAAATTCCTGAGCAATTTTCGGAGAATGGCTGATCGTGGACACTTCAAAAAAGAAGGGGAGGAGGAGGAAGATGCTGAGGAGGAGCTTGACGAGACCGTGGGCGTCCCTGTCCGCAGCGCTTGACTTACAACTGACGCATCACAGGACTACAAGGCCCAAAAAGATGCCGTTCTGTTTGCCATCGATGTTAGCTCATCCATGCTGCAGCGCCCCCCGACGTCGGGCTCCAAGAAGGCGGATAAGGACAGCGCCGTCGAGGCGGCCTTGAAATGCGCCTACCACATCATGCAGCAGCGCATCATCTCGAACCCTCGGGACATGATGGGCATCCTTTTTTTCGGCACTGAGAAGTCCAAGTTCCAAGAGGAAAGTGGTCGTTCTGGTCTGGGGTATCCGCATTGCTACTTGTTCACCGATCTCGACATTCCCGCAGCAGAGGACGTCAAGGCGCTCAAGACGCTAGTCGGCGCCGACGGAGAAGAAGGCGAGGATGAAGATGAGGTCCTGGTTCCGGCGGAGGAGGAAGTCCAGATGGCCAACGTCTTCTTTTGCGCGAATCAGATCTTCACGACTAGGGCGGCGAATTTTGGCAGCAGGCGCCTGTTCATCATCACAGACAATGACAACCCTCATGGCAATAACAAGGACGCCAAATCGGCAGCCGCCGTTCGAGCCAAGGATCTCTACGATCTCGGCGTTGTCATTGAACTATTTCCCATCACGAGAGAAGACAAGAAATTCAACCTCGGCAAATTTTATGACGTAAGTGCTGCAGAATCGCTTGAGGATTCTAAGCTGATTCGTATAGGACATCATCTATCGAGACCAAACCGCCGAGGCCCTCTCCGAGGTGCGGAGCTCAAAGTCAGGGGACGGCCTCACCCTTCTCAATTCCCTGATATCCAACATCAACTCCAAGGAAACCACCAAACGTGCCTTGTTCTCAAACCTCCCCTTCGAGATCGCCCCTGGCCTGAGGATATCGGTCAAGGGCTACAACGTCATCCACCGCCAGACGCCAGCCAGAACGTCGTACATCTACTTGGACGGCGAGAAGCCTCAAATCGCTATTGGCGAGACGACCCGGATAGCCGAGGATAGTGTCCGCACGGTAGATAAGACCGAGTTCAAGAAGGCTTACAAGTTTGGCGGCGAATACGTCCATTTCGCCCCGGAGGAGCAGAAGTCTCTCAAGGACTTTGGCACCCCCATCATCCGCATTATTGGCTTCAAGCCGCGCTCCATGCTCCCCTTCTGGGCCTGCGTTAAGAAGTCCACCTTTATCTTTCCCTCGGAGGAGGATTACGTCGGTTCGACCCGCGTATTCAGCGCCCTGTGGCAGAAGCTTCTCAAGGACAAAAAGGTCGGCATTGCCTGGGCCATCACTCGCGCCAACGCGAGTCCAATCCTCGTCGCCATCATTCCCTCCCACGAAAAGTCGGAAGATGACTCAGGAACTCCCTACCTCCCAGCCGGTCTTTGGCTCTATCCGCTGCCCTTTGCCGACGACCTCCGCGAGGGTCCTGAGCCGCCCAGCAACCTTGTCGTCAGCTCCAACGAGCTTATCGACCGCATGCGCGTCATCGTCCAGCAGTTGCAGCTACCAAAGGCCATGTTCAACCCCAAGAAGTACCCCAACCCCTCACTGCAGTGGCACTACAAGATCCTTCAGGTCTTGGCCCTCGAGGAGGAGTACCCGGAGAAGGCGGAAGACCTCACGGAGCCAAAGTACAAAGCCATCAGCAAGCGCGCAGGCGGGTACTTGGATGAGTGGGCAGAGGTCCTGCAGGCCGAAACCAAGAACGCGTTGGCAAAGGCTGCCATTAAGCGTGATATGGACGACGACGATGACGAGAGGCCTGCCAAGAGGGTGAAGGCGGCGCCGAGGAGCGCGAAGGTGTCCGGGCAGGGGCTGACCACGGCACAGCTCAAGGCGGCCATCGATGGCGGCGGCTTGAGTAAGATGTTGGTGGCGGATCTGAAGGACATCCTGGCTGCGAGAGGACAGAGCACGACGGGGAAGAAAACCGACCTCATCGAGAGGGTCGAGCAATGGGTTGAAGACAACGCCTGAGATTGTTATGGAATGATTGACTTTGCAACGACTGTACGATACCACTTGCGAGCAGCCCATGAGGAATGCCAACTATTCTGGCAACTGCATTCATGCACTTATTATTTTTTGCTCGGCAGTTTCCTCGCTGGTCATCCTATCTCATCAATTTGGCCCCCTTCGGTGCCGGAGAAGCTAGCGTATAAGATGATCACAGTTGTTCACTGTGTGACTTCGACTGTTCCTACTTATATCTCAGATTCTGTCCCTCCAACTACCGAGTCACCACCCTGAGGCATCTAATGTTTGGAATCATCCACAGCCCCTCGGATCCCGAGACAGTAGAGAAATCAAATGAAGAGAAAGAGACATAAAACCGGTGGATGGGTGGCTCACCAAGTGCAACATCAATACTCAGTCAAGGCGATCAGGAGAGCATTATTATTATCATTGAGCAACTAACTCTTCTACTTCTTCTTCCTTCCGTACTACTGCCCGAATACGCCATCGCTCGAGCTATCAGACAGCACCCTGAACGGGGGGCCACTTTGGAACACCGAGAGGGCAGGCCTCCGGGCTGCTCGTTGTATCCTTGATGATGTCGGCTGCCTGTCAATAGTGTTGTTAGCAAGCTTCTTGGCCACTCATAATCACCATCCGACGAGGACATACCTTTTCAGCCACGGCATAAACCGCAGCCTGGATATGCGCACCCGGGATCAAGGGCATGACCCCCGCGTCGACGACCCGCAGGTTACACGTCCCGTACACCGTCAGCCCCGCGTCCACGACGCCGCCCAACTCCCGCGGCATCATGCTCGTCGTCCCGCTGGGGTGGTACTCGGTGCCGACGAGCGGCTTCAGCGCCGTCATCAGCTTCCCCTCGTCGTCCCCCTCGAACCGTGCGTCAGTGACGGGAAGCAGCGGCCTCATCGCCTCGGTCTGCATGAGTCGCCGCGTCGTCTGCAGGCCGAGCCGGATGATCTTGCAATCGAACGGGTCAGCGCAATACCGCGGGTCGAGCAGCGGCCCGTCGAAGACGGAAGTGGAGGACGGCCGGACGGTGCCGCGCGACAGGGGCTTCTGCGCGGCGACGGAGACCTGGCCCCAGGAGGTGGTGAGGAGCTCGTAAGCGCCGACGTCGGCGCGGGCGAGGTGGGATAAGACTAGGCGCTTCTGCGCGGCGTAGCCGGCTTTCACTGTCGGCGGGGTGTCGAGGGGGATGAATTCGAAGGAGGACTGGCTTGTGGTGTTTTGAAGGGCCTCGCCTTCGTCTCCGTGCCAAAGCAGGCTTGGGAAGGCGACGGTGTTGATCAAGGGCGCCGTCAAGGGGCCTGAGAAAGTGAGCTGCTTGTTCCACTGTCTTTTCTTGTTTCACAATTCGTACGTACCAGAATGGTTGGTAAGGAAAGTGTTAAGCGCGTCTCCGAAAGCGTCGCCCGTGAGGTCACGAGAAGTGAAAAGGGATGAGTTCGAGTCTGGGCCAGGGGTTAGCTGGACGTCTTGTGGTTCCAAGAACGTAGTTTTATGCTCACAATCAAATGGGAAGTGAGCCATAGGATGATCCTGAAAGTTATTTCCAACGCCGGGCAGGTCGATCTGCACGGAGATGTTCAAGGATTCCAGGACTTGTCTGGGGCCGATGCCGGAGACTTGAAGCAGCGTCGGGGACTGGATGCCGCCGGCGGCGAGAATGACCTCTCTGTTACTCGTCACCGTCTTGTTGATCCCGGAGGGTCCTGATGAGAACTATGAGACCGTAGCAGCCTTGTCAGTTGCCTAGTTGAGAAACCGACAGGCTAGGTAGGATGTTGGCTCACATCAACTCCGATGATACGGCGCCGGTCGTCTTCGGCCAACGAGCCAGGCAAGCCCACAATCAGTCGCGTAGCGGTCTGCCCGGTTACAACGTGCAAGTTCGAGCGGGAGATGGCCGAGTCAAAATATCCAGTTCGCGCATCAGAGCGAGTCTGGTTGGTAGGAGACATGCTTGACGGAACGATCATAGCGCCCGTCAGGTCACCCGTGTTAAGGTCGCCTGACAGACGGAGACCGATCTCCGAAAACCCTTGGAGAACATGATCTGCAATAGTCGGTTCGAGAGTTCAGTTTTTAAGGGAGTGGAGAGATAGGCTACTTACCGGATGAGTCGTAGAAGTGACGCGGGTAGGCAACATTAATCGGTCCTTGGGTTCCGTGAAACAGCATGTTCGGGTGAATGTTGAGGCGGTTTCGCAGATTCTCGTCCACATTGACGGTGTAGTTCTCGACCTTTATCATGGTTCATTAACAACCCTCTTCTTGGTCATTCGCGAGGGCACTGTTTACCTTCTTGAAGTAGGGAAGAAGGCCTTTCCATCCCCAGCCCGGATTACCCAGTTCTTCCCAGGCGTCGAAGTCGGCAGCCGCGCCTCTGGTCCAGCACATTCCATTGACCACTGAGCCACCGCCAATGCCTTTGCCTTGATTTATACTGCGCGTCTTGCCATCGAGAAAGTTCTGAGGGGCAGTCACCACGCTCTGGCCATAGGGCGAAGGGTACGGGAGGCCGATGTAGCCGGGGGCCACAATATTGCTCTCACGCCCGTCACTAGAAGAGTCAGTAATAGGCCTCGAAGATCTGAAAGATCTTTGGATGGCCAACTTACAGTTCACCCGACTCGATTACGAGGACGGTCCCTATATACAGTTAGCAAGCCCAGAATAAGACGGCGCAAGAGGGGGTCGGTACTGTTCGAGTCTTCGCTCAGTCGGTTCGCCACGACCAGTCCTGAGATGCCACCTCCGACCACGACATAATCATACTCAGCAAGTAGAAAGTTGTCGATAGTCTGGCTGGTGATGTGGAGGGCGCTCGAGAAAGGGAGGAGCACGAGGGAAACGAAACAAAAGAAAACCAACGTGGAATCCATGTCAAAGAAAGTCGCCAAAGAAAGTGCGTTTGCATGAAACAAAAGAAACCTTTCCCAAGGGGGTATATAGAAGAGTGAAGGTAAGAAAAACCTAATGGTGAATAAGGGCGAGGGTTGCAGCGAGTGAACCGGTGGGGTCACAACAAAGCTGCCAAGTTGATCAAAAGTAAAGTGAGAGAACCGGACGAGGGAAGAGCCTACAGCTCACCCTGAGCGTATGTTATTGCACAGATCTGCTTCCAATTTCATCTTAAGCCCAACGGTTTCTTGGCCGGTTCCTCCCAAGTCAGGAAGCCCTAGATGCTTCTTTCAAGAGGAGTGGTGTGAGATGATATCAGAGGGGAGGTTTGCCGACACACCAGGCTGTATTATCGTTTTCACATCCATAGCAATATGTTTCGAAACAAGTCAACCAAAGAGTCGAACCTGATTCCGGCATCACACCGTTCCCGCGTGATTGGCTCATTTACCTCGAGGTTACAGTTGCTTACTCTCAACACTGGCATCCTTCACCACATATTGACTCGGCTTTATACGTCATAAGTACAGGAGAGCTTTCTACTTCGGTACTGGATGAGAACTGGGAATCGGCAAAGTTTTACTGTCTGATTACTTGCAGAACAGACGAATTATCTTGCTGGCATTCAATGTTGCTACGGTGGTAAAAAGGGTGTTACGACAGAATCGGAGATTTTTGTGGTTTTGATCCTTCATGGACTTTTGTCCCGGAATAGATCATAGATACAGGGGTGTCGTTGCAAGGCAAAGCTGACCTTCCTGGCAAGCATCCGCTCGGACCACACTTAGCCCCTGTGAGAGGAATCGTCCGAAGGTAGGTAATATTAATAAAGTGTAACTCTGCTGTTAGCAATGCCATGCAACCGGATCGGTAATCCCCGGCCTTCAGCATGTCTAAACTGAATGCAACCCGGCGACCTTGGAGACAGTTGCCAAGAGACCTCCAGCGATTACCGAAACCGCATGATCCGAGGGGATTTCAGCAATTCAGTTGAGAAAGTCGTGTTGGCGGTACGAAGTCAAGTAGGACAAGACTGAGTCCAGAGGTCGGAACCTGAGGTAAGGTAAAGTAAGGTACCTTTGGAAGAAGAAAGAGGCACAAAGTGGCACCTTCCCTGTCAAACGCAGATGCCTACCGACCTGCCTTACCTTACCTACCTAGGTAGGTAGGGAAGGAACGTAGACCCACACCGGTCTCTTCAGCCAATGGTGTGGCATCTTAGGTAATACGACCTCTCCTCATCATCCTCCTCCTCTTCCTCTTCCTCCTCCCTGTCGTCATCCTGTGACGCGATAGCTGTTTCCATCAACTTCATCTCGGCTTGCGATGATTGCATTGCACAATGAACGTGAAAACACTGGGACGAGCCTTTGTACGACGACATGAGCTCTTCCGCCGTAATCCGGCCATGGGAAACTCTCGTCGCTTACTCCACCTCGCGCCCCCGTTCCTCCTTGAGGACTACATGCCTAGGTACATGACATTGTCTTCCATCGATGAATCCAAGAAGCGATCCAAGGCCTACGCTCATCTTTCCAACTGCAATCTATGTCCGCGGCTATGCGGGGTCAACCGCTTTGAAAAGACTGGAATGTGCCTGGTTGGCGACAACACGAAGGTCAATGTGATTGCGCCGCATTTCGGTGAAGGTCTGAAGCATCCTCCCCCTTCATCGTGTCCAACCACACAGCATTCCATCTCGGAATTTCTGCAAGGGCGGCCACACTGACCAAGACCCCAGAACCATGCATCCAGGGACACAATGGCAGCGGCGCCGTATTCTTCTCGGGCTGCAACCTCCGCTGCGTCTTCTGCCAGAACCATGATATCGCCCATCAGCGCAACGGCCAGGACCTGACGCCTGAGGAGCTGGGCGAATGGTACATCAAGCTGCAGCAAGTCGGCCGCGTCCATAACATCAACCTCATCACCCCGGAACACGTTGTTCCCCAGGTTGTGCTCAGTATCCTACATGCGAAGGAGCTAGGCCTGAGGGTTCCAATCATCTACAACACTTCCAGCTTTGACTCGCTGGCTTCCCTTGAACTGCTCGATGGCTTGGTGGATATTTACCTCCCCGACTTCAAGGTATGGGAGGCGGCCACTTCCAAGCGCCTTCTGAAGGCGGATGACTATGCAGCCACCGCACGCGAGAGCATCAAGGCGATGCACAAACAGGTCGGCGACCTGTGCTTTACCGGGGACGGCATCGCCAAAAAGGGCCTCCTTGTGCGGCACCTGGTAATGCCCGGAAAAGAAGCAGAAGGCCAACGGATCATGAAGTTCCTGGCTGAGGAGGTCTCCAGGGACTGCTTCGTCAACATCATGGAGCAATACCATCCGGATGCTCATGTCGGCAAGCCCAAGAGGCGCACAAAGGACGACACCGAAGACCAGGGCGCGGTGCGGTACAACGAGATCAATAGGGCAGTGTCAGGAGACGAGGTTTCGTCGGTGCGTAGGGCCGCAGAGGCAGCTGGTCTGTGGCGCTTCTGCGATCCTCCCAGACACGACGGCTTTAACATCTGAGATAACGTCCCTTGCGTTAGCATGCAGCCGTGGTATACCTCTGCATCTGGGACGGGAGCGGTTTGCCAAGTTGGTGGAACACCCCTAGACGTTACGGTCAGCTGCAGATGCAGCAGCGGAGCCTCCCAAGCAAGGGGCTCGCTCGGATTGCACTGGCGATACGACCAAAGTGCACAGCAACTGCAGGTATGATTACGGTTGGCGATTCGAGTGTATCATATGTCATACCATTCTATCATGGCACAATTCTCTGGTTGGTGTTCAGGTTCAGAAGTACGATTAAGCAACTCCATACTCCTCGGAGAGTTATCGATCTGACGGGAGATGAATGTGCCGTCTCACCATGCAAACCCAGGAGGAGAAGTAGGACACCGCGGATGTCTTTCCAGCTTGCCCCATTCAAGGCGAACCTCTCATTGTCTAAGAGGCACCGATCAGCTTGGAGCTCCAGCTGCCATGCCAGTTCTTTTGCTCCCCCTGTCGGGCGCCTTCTCTTTCTGGAGCATATCAGGCTAAAATCGGATTGCCCTTGATCTCTGCATCTTTATTTGATCGTTTTTGATCAAAGCTTTTCGGTCTTACATGTGTAGAAGCTACAGCAAAGCAACCTCGGAGTTCTACACTGCTCGTATCTAGATCCTGCCGGTGAGGGATACAGTGGAGGTTCGATCGAGCCTGCGGCCTCTGTATATATATCTGGCTCGCAAGAGCCAGATTTCCCCTTGGGTATCTTGACAATAACAATCCATGATTCCTACTGCTTTTCGCCATGAACAAGTACGTCGAAGCCCCAGTTTTCGTCCCTTCGGCCGCCACCAGGCACGATACGATGAGCGCCTCCCCTGAGGGTTCGTCACCGAACCGGCCTTCGCTTCGAACTTACTATAATGAATCCGACGTTTCCTACCCCATATTAACGCCGTCGCCTCTCAGGCCGACATTGAGTCTAGGATGCACGAGTCCGAGGAGCAGCATGAGCACAAACACCAAGCAGCAGCAGCAGCAGCAGCAGCCTGGGTGGTCGGCCTTTATGTCTCCAAACTCGTTCGAGCAACTGTACACTGAGAAGGCCTATCTGACGGCTTCACTTGAGACCCAGGGTGATAAGGAAGTGAGCCTCATGAGGAGGCTATCCATTCTGCAGGAGAAGATCGACAACGGGTTGCCATCCGACGAGCGACGCCGGTCGCGGAAGAAGACTGCCTTGCTGAAGAGCAAGATCATGGAGGCAGCGGCGCAGAAGAAGACTATTCTCCTCAGGCTCGGCGACATCTACGTGGCGCTCCAGAGCCGGGAGACGTGGGTGCAGGTTCAGAGCGAACTCTACGAGCGACGGCGCTCCTGGTGGTCCACAGACTCGCCCGGTACCGCCTACGAGACGACGCCCTCGGACGTAGCGTCCATGATACCGACGCCATTGAACGCCGCCTCGCCCATGTTCTTCCCCATGGGCTGCCATTCATCCTACGGCACGTGGGAGGCCATGACGCCCTGCTGCGAGTCTCTGGTGCAGGCTTCGCAAGATGGTTCGCCGTACGAGTCTTGGCCAGAGGGCAATGGGGTCGTCGGCAATCGCGCAGATGAGCTGGCAAACCGCGGCTTACGGTTCGAGTACAGACCCCAGACATCGCTTCAGTACGGCAACGTAGACGGGAATCATCAGCCTTTCTTCAATGAGATCAGTCCCCGCCGGCCCAACAGGAGAATGAGTCTCCCATCGTTAAAGTGTTTTTGGCCAGGGTCCGAGAAGTCCGGTGGCCCACAAGTGAACACAGGCGAGCCCCGCAGATTCTAGAAAAGCGACCAGAGGAACTGGGAAAACACGGTCTGTCCAGGGGATGTTCATCTTTCTTCTTCAATATCATGTCCATTGGGTAGGCTCATGTACGGTAAACCGCAGCAAACGGCGTAGGGAATCTTGTACTTTTAGTCACGAAACAAACGGTCCTTGGAACTCCTTGCATCACTCTCTTGACTGCTCCTTTTCTTGATTCGGCCACTGCTCGCAACCTGATGGAAGTGACGTGCCGAGGGAGGGGATTGGGATCTTCTTCTCGAACTGTACAGAGAGAAGTCCTACGCAAACTCGCCAAACTGGCCGTCGTCGAATCCCAGGTCCTGCGCCGATTTCCTCTTCTCCCGCTTCTGCTCGCGAACGGCGGATGCGCTGGGCGGCGGAGGCAGGAAGCTGCTGCCGCCGCCACTGTTGCTGCTCCTGGGCGCGCTCGGCGGCGGTGGCAGCGAGAAGGCCTGCAATGCGGCGCCCGAAGCCGCAGCGCCGGCGCTGGCGCCGTTGGTGTCGGCATCGGGCCTCGACCGGCGGCCGATCTTGGAGCCGGCAAAGTTGATGGTGATGGTCTCGCCCTCCTTGAGGCTGTAGTCCTTGTTCCGCTCCTCCTCAGCGCGCTTAGTGTTTTCGGCGGCCTGCTTGGCGTGGGTGGCGTCGAGCAAGCCAAGGCTCTTCTGGGCCTCCTGCAGGGCGACGCCAAAGTCGAAGGCCTCGCTGCGCTCCTCGAAACCTAGGCCGAGGACGGCGCGACGACCCTGGCCGTCCATGACGCGGATGGCGAAGAAGCGGGACGAGTCAAGGACGGGCTCGACGGCGGAGATGGACGTGTAGGGGGCGGCGGCGAAGAGCTGGCCGTTGGAGGGGTCCTCGAGGACGATGTCGACCTTGATGTGGTTCTCCTTGGTGGCGAGGCCGGCGGGGGCGCCGGGGGCGACGGGGACGACGGCGCTGCCGACGCCGACAGGGACCGGGGCGGCGGCGGCGGGGGTTTCCCAGGCGGTCTCAAGGACCCGGAGGCGGGCGGTGAAGATCTGGCGTTCGGTCCAGCCGGCGGCGGTGTAGCCCTTGTTGGAGGTCAGGGGCGGGATGTTGTAGACATGGGCGCCCGAAGCGATGAAGAGGATACGCTGGATCGCGTCGGCGGGGAGGGGCGCGCCGGTTGTGGGATCGGTTTGCTCCATTGCGAAGGTGCCGCCGTTTATGTCGTGTCGTGTCGTGTCGTGTCTTCGTTTTCGTGGTTGCGGGAAGGGGGAGGAGGTGCGGGGGTGTCAGGTGGACGCGGGAGGGCGTGACGGAGAGCTTCGACGGAGTTGTTGTCGGTGGTGGAAAAGTAGAGGAAGAATCTTCATGGCGAAGGGGATGCTATGAGTGAATTGCTTTTGCTTTGGGTCCAGGAGGGGTTAAGAGCGGAGGGGGGACGGGGAACGGTATGAAGGCTTACAAGGACGGGAGCTCGACTAGCTGGGTTTTGGTGGTGGTGTCAGCGTTTCGAGTGGAGGGGGAACCCCGCTGTCGGTAGTGGAATGTCTTAGATAATGATACAGAGTACAGGGCGGTGGTGCAAGGGAGCGAGACCTGGAACGAGACCGCTATTTTGAGGGAGGGGAGGGGAGGGGAGGGAGGAGAAGGAGGAGGGGAGCAGGACAGATAGATGGATACTTGGCCTCTGGGCAGAATGACGTGCAGCCATCGGTAGTCCCGTATCGTGCCTGTGCAACGGATGGACAGCTGCGATAAGATTAGCAGGACTACCCCGCCAAACCACAACCGCCAGCGATCGAATGCCAATCCCTGTTCTGCGGTAAGCTCCATTCCTGGCGGCCAGTCAGTGTAGGAATTGAGTCACTGGTCCTGACCCCTTCCAAATTTATTTCCCAGTGCTTCAACACCAAAGACCGCCCCCACGCCATCACATCGCGACAACAGCATTGCGCTCCATCGCATCGGCGTCTTCGACCCCCACACGTATTCCGCGACTGCTGCCCTGCCAGGTCTCCGGATAGCTTCGCTTCACCTCCACCGGCGCATCACAAGTGACCTTGCGTGCCACCTCTCGAACTCTTCCTCCCTCTCTCTCCCTCTCAACCCTCCTCGACATCACCATGGCCACCGGCGACCTCACACGTACGCTCTCCTCCACTCTACCGCACGACTCCCACAATGTATTCGCACACAATGCTCCAAATCATAGGCTGACCATACGGTCCTACAGCGACAGGCGACGGCCAAAAGGCCCAGGGTTCCGACATTCCCATCCGCAACAAGACGACGGATGCATTCGAGTACCACCACCACTTCCCGACGCGTTGAAGCACCACTCCCCTTGCTAACCTCTCTCTCTCCCTCCATCCAGCATCGTCTCGACGTACCACTCCCTCCTCCAAGACCCCGACCTGACAAAACCCGTCGCCGCCATCGAGGCCCTCATTTCGCTCCTCAACGCCTCGGGCACCACCACCGTCTACGAGACGCTCGACCTTGTCAAGCGCGCTTCCAACACGCTTCACGCCTCCGTCAACAACCCCGTTCCCCTCCAGGCCGGAACCGACCTATTCCTGCAGTACCTCGTCTCCTCGCTTAAGCAGCAGGAGGGAGCCCCGTTCGCCAGCGCCGCCACCGCGAACCCGCACCAGTCCTTCGACGCCGTCCGCACCCACCTCCTCCGCAACGGTCGTCTCTTCGCCTCGCGTGCCATCGCTGCACGCGACCGCATCGCCGACGCCGGCTGGCGCTTCGTCCGCGACGGCAAGGTCGTCCTCACCCACGGCGCCTCGCGCGCCGTCTCCACCCTGCTGTTCCGCGCCGCCGACCAGTTCGGCGCCGGCGGCGTGCGCTTCAAGGTCGTCTACGTGCGTGACGAGCACCGCCCGGCCGAGTCGGACCGCGTCGTTCGGGAGCTCCGCGATAAGGGCATTCCCGTTGCCGAGATCGCCGAGCCCGCCGTCGCCCACGTCCTAGGCCTGCTGCGACAGGTCCACATGGTCTTCGTCGGCGCCGAGGCCGTCACCCAGAATGGTGGCATCATCTCGCGCATGGGCACCTACCAGATCGCCAAGCTGGCCAAGCAGGCCGGTCTTCCCTTCTACGTCGCCGCCGAGTCCCACAAGTTCGTGCGCAAGGTCCCTCTAGACCAGCGCGACCTGGGCTTCAAGCAGCATGTGTTGGACTTCCGGACGGACGGCGCGAGCGTGCAGCCCGAGGACGCCGTGGATTACACTGTGAGTCTCATTGTGCTTCTGGGTAGCGTTGAATGTTTTGTGCACGTCAGCTGACACGAGTGTTCCCTCCACAGCCCCCCGAATTTATCTCAAACCTCGTGACGGAAAACGGCGTCAAGCTGCCCAGCTACGTCTTCGAACAGCTCCTCGACATCTACGGCAGTCTGAACGGTTGAGTGGTCATGTGAAACGAAACGCCTTGGTTGCAATCGGAATGCGACTTCCATATGAAGATGATTGAAGCCGTGGGGGAAGGAAAGGTGGGAAGTCCATCCAGTGCTTTTTCAGCGGATGCGGTGGGGCCCCGGGCAGGCTCGGAGCGAAGGCCGGCCGTATTGCGGGCCCGGACGTGAAAAATCGTGAAAACCGGCTTTTGGCGAGGTTGTGGGGTAGCCGAAATCTCCGGAGAAATCCCGGCTCGGCGGTCGGGAACGCGCGCGCACGACGCTTTGGCTCCGGACGGTCCGAGGTTCAGACAGGCGGGCGGTTGTGAGCGAGGTATCCTATCCGTCAGGCACTTGTCGGCCGGCCCAATGGGGGCATGTGTACAGCGAGGTACCTTTTGTCGGCGACGTTGCCCAGTCGAATACATTCCCAGATACCTATGTTAAATCATCCATTACTTCCTCTGCCGAACCATCGCGGCGTCACTATGACACCAGGAACCAGAACAACTTCCGCAGGAGAACAGGAGCAGTCCACAAAGTAGTGCTAGACTGTGTACCTCACCCCGCCCCCGCCCCCCCTTTGTATTCTCCTCTATGACAGGTATTCTACATGAGATGTATCTTTTTGTACTCGACTTGACCCCTACAGCCTAGAAAATACCCCCGAAAAAAGCGCTAGAAGCCCCCACCCGCGTCTTGACGTCATCACTGCACATGGGAACTGACGCGCTGCATGACCTGCATTGCGGATTTCGCCCGGTGAGATTGGAAAAGAGAGAGAGAGAGGGGGGGGGGGGGGGGTAAGCCAGGTTTTGGATGGACAGATTCCTTATACCGAGGCGCTGGGAAATCTTCCGGGACAAACGCAGACTTGGCGGGGGGAGGCGTCCCGGAGAAGAAGAGGAAACAACGTCATCAAGAGTTGATCGGAGAGCGAGAGATTTTTGAAATTTTTTTTAAAAGAAGGTGGTGATGGTGATACATGGAGACAGAGACACACACACACATACACGCCCGGTTGGGCATAAAGAACGTGAGCGAGTCAAACGCGGACGGAACACGCAAGACAATCATGAAAATGAATCCGACGAGCAAGAGTGGTTCCCCGTCATCACTCGGCATGAAACCCACCCCATACGTGCCATCCAACGAAGAACTGCTTTTGGTAGGAAGCAGAAAAAGAAGGAAAAAAAGAAGAAAGAAGAAAAAAGAAAAAAAAAAGGAAAGGACTACGGATCGTCACAGAACAGCGGAAGACCTTCTCGGCACAACGAAGTTGAGTCATTGGCCCTGGACGGCGGCCTGGAACCTAGGTGTTGAAACAAAAGTACACCTGCTGAGGAAGGGGGGGGGTGAGTAGGGAGAAAAGCAAGGAAAACAACCCAAAAAAACCGAAGAGATTACAAGTCCATTTAAAAAATGAAAAAAATAAGCCAAGGCACCAAACACTATACAGCAGCTTGAAAACAACAATACAGCACTTATAAAACACGACGTCGTTTCTCCATCGAGCGCGGTTCGCTCTAGTTGGCGTCCCTCACGAGCCTGGCTCCGCACCAGGCAAAGGGGTAGTTGCGCTGGTACCAGTTCACGCTGGACTTTCCATTAGTATTTGTGGACGAAGAAGGCGGGGGGTGGGAGTGTTTCTGCAAGTCTAAAAAAATAATAATAGTAAAGGGATAGGAGTACTTACAACGAACGTCGTCCGGCGATGCGGGGGTGCGTCGCCCAAGACCCCCCGAGGACGATGTTGTGCTTGCCGTCGAAGAAGTCGGCTGTAGTCGCATTGTCAGCCGACGAAGAAAGGCTGCCTGACGATTTACAATGGAGAGAGGAGGGCGTCTTACATGTGTACTGGGGGTACAGCGGCATGGGCTCGAAGCCCTCGTGCCGGGCGAGGGGCGAGCTGGTCCACTCCCAGACGCCGCCGAACTCGCCCTGCCCCGCGAGGCGGCCACCGTCGGCCGTCACGGGGACGGGGTGCCAATGCTGAAATCCGACATTGGCACCGTCGAGGTCCACGAAGAGCTCCGAACGAGCCTCGCTGGCCTCGAGGGACCCGGGCTTTGGGGGCGTCTCCTCGACCCCGTCATTCGACAGGTGTCTGTGTTTTTTTCATCTGCGTTAGCCTCAAGGTGCGACACAAGCACACATTGACCGGTACTCACCCGTTGACGGCCGGGACCGTCCTCCCGAGAGTGCGCTCGGCCTCCATCCTCTTGGTGTTGTGGACGTAGGTGTAGATGCTGCGGGCCTCTTCGAACGTCGGCACGCGCCCGCCCATCCACGCCGCGCAGCCCGAGAGCTCGTCGTAAGACGCGAAGATGGGCCAGTCCAGCGCGTACTTGAGGGGCACCAGGCCGTGGACCGTGCGGACGGCGATGCCGTCGAGGAACGAGTCGGGAAGGTCGTTGACTCCGTGGTGATGGCCGCCGTTGAGATGACCGTTAGCCATGCCGTCCGTGTGTCCATTGAGATTGCCGTTGGTGTGGCCGTTAGTGTGGCCGTTGGTATGACCATTCGTGTGGCCATTCGTTTGACCATTCGTCAGGTACACCTGGCCGTTGGCGTCGACGGTCTTCTTGAAGTCTGACTCGGCGGCAGCCCATGACGCGGGGACCTTGTTGATGTGGTTCTCGAACATGTATTGCGCGTACTTCTCACGTTAGCTTCATTCACCTCCTAAGAAAGCCGAGCCAGTGCTCACCTCCTCGTTGGTGATAGGTCGACCCTTGGCCTGGAAGGCGTGAACATTCGCCTTTCTCGCCGGTCTCTCGTTGTCCCTGAGCTCGTGTCAGTAAAGGATTCAACCACAAACGGTACTTAAGAAAACTGACCATCCAAAGTAACCGTCGATGCCAGCGTCGAGCTCAGGCTCGTTCATCCCCAGGGTGATGGACTGGGCGGGAACGTCGTGCCATTCGTTGGCCACCCGCGCCTGGCGGGCCTTGTTGGCCAAACGCTTAAAGTCGGGTCGCTGGACGTCGGGCGGCGGGAGGGTCTTGTCACTCTGGAGCATCATGTAGAGCAGCGTCTCCATGTGCATGATCTCATGCTCGAAGCCCACCCAGATCCCCTGGGCGACGGCCCTGGGAATCCTGTCGACGCCGCTCCTGTACTGGTCCCGGAGCCTCGAACGCACCCGCTGCTGGTACTCGAGGATCTGCTCGACGGGGGGCCACTCATCGGGGATTTCCGAGTGGGAGTGGCACTTCTCGGGGTTGTCGACGTCCGGGTCGATGCCTCTCTCGAACATGGGCTGGAAGTAGGCCGGCTCGGTCGGAGGCTTCTTGGTCGTCTTCGTCAATTGGATGTCTAGGAAGCCCGGAATGTGGCCTAGGTAAAAAATGCAGGCGTTGCGAAGCTTGATGGGTTGGTCCAGCAACTCCTCCCTCGGGAGCATCTTCTGCGTGACCGCGTCCCATGCCGCCCACAACGCAGACCAGTCGTCCAGAGTCGGACACGACGAGGAGGCGTAGAGGTCCGGAAGCAGGCTAAAAGGCATCTTCCTCTTGGTAATCATGTGCAGTCCTATTTCCGGGGTCAGCTTTGAGTACATTAAGGTCGGAAGGCCAACGGTAGTGTAAGTGGCTCCCCAGGAAAATATAGGATTGAAACCCCCGTCGTCATCTGATTCCACTGGGACCAGTCGCGTCCGAAATCTTACGATCAGGAGACCGCACTCCAGCTCTTTCGGTCATTGGCTCCAGGTCGGTGGCCAAACGTGGGGGAGGCTTATTGGGGTGCAGGACTCGTTCCCGCGTGAAAGAGGGGGTGTAGCCACCCTCGGCTCCGATTACTTGAGGTTGTGCACGAAAGACGAAACAAGAAAAACCAAGCGTCGACTTACCATGCTCGTTGCCCTTGGCCCAGCAGTTGGTCTCGATCAGGCCTGCCATGTTCCACAAGTTCTCGGCGCCCAGCTGGGAGTACTTCAGGCTCTGCTCAACCTGGATGCGCTCGTGCTGCTTCACGAGGGTTCCCATAACATATGTGTCGCGAACGGGCGAGTAGAAGGCTTGATGACGACCGCCTTCTTCGTCGTAGACGTACTCGCCGATGACTTCCCAGTCGCTGAGCTTGAAGGCCTCTTCGCCGAGAATCTCGTTGGCATTGGCGAGACCGTTCAAGATGAACCTATCGGGATGTTAGTTGAAAGAAGTAGAGGGGACTGGCAAACGAAGAAAGGTTTCTTTACGCGTGGGTGATTCCTTTCTTGTCTGAAGTTGTACGTGTTAGCAGGACCAGTCCATTGAGCGTCATATGTAAGAGCGAATACCATTGTAGGCATGACTGGAGATTGTATTAGCAGGGTTCAACGATACATCAGTGACGAACCCGGCACTTACTAGACCTTGGACGGGTCGCTGCAGCCGTCCAGACCGATCAACAGCTTGTCCGACTGAGTGAGAACATCGCTAAAGTATTTCAAAAAGCCAGCGGCATCGTCGCGTTCAAAGTTTCCTGCGCAAAACTCGTCAAAAAAAAAAAGTCTGACTAGACCTGGTCTTCCCATGACGATGTCGACGAACCGATGCTCGACCCCAGGCTCAAGATGCACTTGGCGCGGGCCAGGTTGGCGGGCTTCTTCAGCCACTCCCGGCCATCGTCGTAGGTCCCGAGCAGGCCG